>NC_143397.1:71972129-72275160 GCF_052110815.1 Crocodylus siamensis | reverse complement strand
CTTTCATCCTATTGAACATTAAACTTTGTGGAATGTAATGTGGATTCTACATCTTATTTGCCATTCCAGTGTTTCTTTATTATTAGTGTATCTAGAAACCTGTCTAGCCTACAGAAGTTAAATAATGCCAGCACAGCTCTGTTAAGTACAGACAGTATGGAGGTAGCTCCTGAAATTCTTCAAAGAACAAGGGAGTGTTATATCACTACTCTTTTTTGAGGAATGTACCATACTCCTCTACTTGTCCTGCCAGCGAGTTCCTTTTGGCCACTCCTTTGCATTTATTGAGGGTCATCAGTTTTGTCTGGTCCTTACTCAAGGGTGGGGAGAGAGTTCTTTATTCTTTTCCCTTCCACTGCCCAAACCAGGAAAGGCTGAAAAGAATTTATTTCTACAGAAGGAAATGAGAACAAAAGGGCTGTGTTTTTTCCATAAACTAAATACATCCATACAATTTCACCATGAATAACTTATTCTAGATTCAAGGCAACAAAAAAGTCCCAAAGAAAATGTTTGCCTTTTCAGTAATATCAGCTCTGCATCACTTCCCACTCTATTCAAAGTCTGCTGAAGTTACTGAGAAGACCCCTGCCATTTCAGATGGACCTTCATTGAGACCAAATATGACAGGTATCCTTAGAAATGCCAAGGAATAGAATACAGAATATAAAATCATAAAATGACACCAGTTTATACATCCCATGGGTTCAGTTATATAAATGTATGGTTTTTTTCTGAATGCCTGGGCGAAATCAGAGCCCTGTTAAAGTCAAGTGAATAATTCCAATAGACTTCTCTGGGGACAATTTCATCCCAGAAGTCTCAACTATTAAGTGACTTGTGATAGTCTGATTTTGAAGAGTATGAATGATGAAGATTTCCATAAAACTACAATAACTCTTTGGCAATGTCTGTGACAACATAATCAGTGTTTTACATGCATGTACACGTTTCCTCTGCACTGGAACATTCAGACCCTTTTCACTGGAAGATTCAGACCAAACAACATGTAACCAGAGGCTGAGAGGTAGCAATGGCCAAATATGAGCTGGAATTGTGAATACATACTTAAGGCATTTTGCTTAGCTGCACTAAATGAAAGATGGTTTCCAGATGCTTCTTCTAGTTCATGTTCCTACTGAGCCAGACTCTGATTTGTCTAACAGCCTTTACTTGTCTGCCTTACTTTTTTCATAATTTTCTCAGTTGCAGGTTCAAGCACTGAGATAACATGTTCTTTGGGTGACCTATATCCCCTGTCATGCTCAAACGCTACAGTTGGCAAATTCACTCCAAACTTTATTTCAGATTACCACTCTGTCTCTCCTGGTCAAGTCAATGTACCTGGCAAGTCACCTGTTTGGATAAATATCATTTATATATAAACTGTCCACAAAACATTGTCTTGGATTTATAACTCCACAGTAGTCATTACTGCATGGTCCCTTTCAAGCAGTCTGACAGACTTGGGAAGAATACTCAAAAGCAACTGAAAAAGTAGACTAAAGACTAGAACTAGACTAATTTTATTCTTTATGTCCCTGGAAACATAGCACTTTGTGCAAGTATAAATGTATGCATTTTTAAATGAAGATTTAATACATTATAAGATAATGGCTGGAAGCACTGCTATAAACTTCACAAAAGGCTCTCGACCTATTTGTTTTTCTTTTCGCCTTCCATTCCAACATCAAAAAGAGGTCAGAATCCGGCCAATTGAGAATTTCCCTGAATTAAATTCTTAGGTGATTAGCAGGCTTTTACGTATCTTTTTTACTACTCTTGATGTAAGAAGGTTCAGAGGGAGCAAATCTGAGGCATTTCTGTGTTCTGACAGCTAGTGAACTATTTCTATCTGGCATAACTCAGAGCAGCCTAATCTGAACTAATGCAAAGCTGGATAAAATACCAGAAAGTTGTAACCAGTTCCACGATGGCCTCACATCTCTGCTACACTATCTGGGTTTTACCCACAGGAGTGGATCAGGCTGTCATTACTTGCAATTTATTTTTCATACAACAGTTAATACATTCACCTGCATTTAAAAATGAGAGTGTCATAAAGAATGATAAAAAGCACTGGAAGTCAGAAATTTCTGATTCTGAACATGTGAAATGGGAAGTTTTTCAGTGTTATCTACAAGAACAACAGAGGAATCAAAGTACCTTGTTATGTTTTATAGCATTTCATAACATTTTTAACTACTTTTTCTTTCATTCTTTGTTTTTAGCCCTTGATTTTCATATAGATTTTTTTTACTGTTGCAGGGGTAGGGAATATGTGTGTTTGTATGTCCCTATAAGCTTCTGTTTCTGATACCAAATGCTTTTATTGTGACACAAATAGAACTTTTCCCTGCTCCTTTTTTGCCCCATTTTTGGTAACTTTTTGAGAACTAAATGGATTATAATTTACTGAATGTTAGAATGGGGGGCAGGGGAAGGAAGAGATTGTTACTAATGCAGCCCAAAAAACCATTTTCACCAGGTGGGCTTTGTGTCCTACAGGATGAAGAAAATGTACATTTTTAAACTGCAAGAAAAAGTTGGAGTGGGTCAGAGTAAAGAAGATTGGGCCCTAAGATATTGAGTTCTCTAAAAGATTCAGTAATAATCTTTTTGGCTCTTTTGCTCCAACTCAGGGAGGAATTATTTGTAAATTTCCTGAACACATGTAAAGATCAGCTGTTAATGGTCATATAAACATGTAAACTCTAAATGTGTGATACATTTTTAATGAATCTAACAGATTGGTCAGTAGGGTATGGAATACAATGCTACCAAACCTAATGAATTCTAAACAGAGCTCAGGGCTTGGCTTCATACAAACCCCCAAACTCTGATTATCCTGAGCCTGAGCCTGTCATGAACCCCTAAAAATATTTACCAGTCACTTTATTCTAGTGGTCAAAGGATCTTGCCTTTCCTACATGTCCCATTCTGCTTGTAGACTTCACAGCATCTGATGACTCTGGAGGGGCAATGTTTCTTACATTATTTCTCCTGCTAGCTTTAAGGGCTATTGGCTGGACACTTCTCTTATGCATCCTTATGGGTAAGGATCTACTTAAAGCACATGGAAGCAACTCAAATTGTGGACTGCTTGCAGTGCCCAGCACCATTTCTGCAGTCTTTTCATGGCGAAACTCCCCCCACCCCCTCCACTGCCCAAAAGGCAGCCCTCTCGGCTAATCAGTGGCAGAGGGAGGAGTGCGCAGCTGCCATCTTGGCTGCTTCTCTTCAGATTGGTGGCTCCCTCCCCTGCCTCCCCCCCTCCCAGCAGCTGCAAAACTAGAATGCAGCATCCACTGGCTCCCAGTGGGGAGCCACCATTTTATTTTTAGTAAGTTTTTTTGGTGATTCTATACAAAATCATAGGGAATGCTAGTTTTCACAGTGATCGCAGAAACCACCTTTTTCATGGTTTCTGCAAAAATCACAAAATTGAGAATTCAGTATACCCTTAATTTTGAGGAGTCCAGTGGAAGGTCTGCCCATTCAGGTGAAATCTTTTTTCTCACTTCTGCAACAAATTAAATGATTCTGAGGCTTGAGAATGGGAAAGATACCTGAGAATGATTAGCTAAGAAAATCCTGGAGATGGAGATAGCAAATTATTCCTGTCTACCTATTTGTAATCATGTTAAGGTTCTCTTAAATCATTCTGATTGTAATTTTTTTTATGTCTGTTGTATGATAAAGGGATGCAGTGATTTCTAGGACTTCTGGAGATGTGAAGAAAGGAGGAGCTTTGGTTTAAATCCCAGTTAACTCTGCAAAAAAATAGTGGAAATTAATCCTAAAATTTATAAGATATCTGGAAATCCCTGATTTACAAAGTCCTTCCCTCCTAGTGCAGGTATGAATAGACTTTTTGATTGGGATAGTGGTACAGATCTTGTTTTCAGGCAGAAGGTAGGACAAGATGACACTAGCTTTTCTGGAAAGCAACCTACTTCATAAGATGTTATGACAAAGATGTCATAACCTATGAAAGCCTATGCCTATGAAAACTCAAGCCTCTCTGAACCAGTTAGAGCAGGATGTCACCTTCCAGATTATGTTCTGGCTGACTTCAGGCTAACACAGTTAACCATCTATTTTGCTTTCAGTGAATTGTCAGTCAAGTGACCAATCAATGTTAGTTGCCTGAAAGTATTTTTACCACTTGATACCTGTATATCCACTTTGGCATGCATAGGTTTGTACGGATATCGAGTGAAAGTATGCTGGTGCTAATGACTAGAATATGCATACTGCATTGAAACAGGGAGGTGGTAATAATGGGAAAAGATTGAGTAAAGGGAGTGACTCCTGGAAAATGTATTGCAGAATTAGGGAGCTAGCCAACATGATTGTAAGTATTAACTGACATAGTTAAGTTATTGCTTAACTTAACTCTTAATCATAACTGATAAACAGCAATGTATACTACTGGTTAAGTTATCTGAACTATTTTTTATTTTGAAAACTAACAGCATATTTAGAATTTCCCAGGTCTTTGGATTAGTAACCCAAAAAAAATTTGACATGTTCACCAACATGCAGTGAAAGACAATACCCAATACCCAGTACCCAAAATAGATTGCATACTCCATATAGTACTTCACTGCACCATATAGACTTTACCGGTGTTCTTGCCTAGTCCACAGGTCTTATTCCCCACCTCAGCTCATATTCACATAAAAAGAGGCATAACTCATTCTTCTAGACTTTAAGAGGGCCAACTTCAACGAGTTGAGATTAGTGGGAGAGGCACTGGGGTTCTTGACAGCAGGGGAACTCAGTGCCCAAGATGCGTGGTCGTTCCTTAAGGAGACGATACTCAGGGCCCAAGGGGTGACCATCCCAACAAGAAGCAAAGGGGGCAAGAGTGTCTGAAAGCCCCCCTGGCTCAGCAAGGGTGTCCGGGAGTGCCTGATTGCCAAAAAGACAGCGTACACCCGGTGGAAGGGGGGTGCTATCACCAAAGAGGAGTATACCTCCTCTGCTCGGGCCTGTAGGGGGGCTGTCAGGAAAGCTAAGGCGGACATGGAGCTAGGACTAGCATCCAAGATCAAAGATACTAAAAAGTCCTTTTTCAAATATATAGGGAGGATGAAGAAGGGACCGGGAAACATGGGGCCCCTGCAAGATACGCTGGGCAATCTGGTGGTTGCGCCAGAGGAGAAAGCGGAACTCTTTAACCAATTCTTCACCTCCGTTTTCTTGTGCAGGGACTGGGACTTCCCCACCATGATGCAAGACAGACTCGAGGGGAATGCATCCAGACCTCAGGTTGGGAAGGACTGGGTTAGAGAGCTTCTGGAGGGGCTGGACGTGTTCAAATCAGTGGGTCCAGATGCTCTCCACCCCACGGTGTTTAGGAAGCTAGCAGGGGTTATTGCAGGGCCCTTGGCATGGCTTTATGAGCGCTCGTGGTGCTTGGGCCAGGTGCCAGATGATTGGAAGATAGCCAACGTGGTCCCCATCTTTAAAAAAGGGAGGAGGGAGGACCCGGGCAACTATAGGCCCATCAGTCTTACCTCAATCCTAGGGAAACTCTTTGAGAAGATCATCAAGGAGCACATCTGCAATGGGCCAGCTTCAGGGATGATGCTCAAGGGCAACCAGCATGGTTTCATTAGGGGCAGGTCATGTCAGACCAACTTGACTGCCTTTTATGATCAGGTCACAAAAGCATTGGATGCAGGTGTTGCCATGGACGTAGTCTTTCTGGACTTCAGCAAGGCCTTTGACACCATCTCCCACCCGATCCTCATTAAAAATCTAGGCGACTGTGGCACTGATGCCTATACCGTGGACTGCAGATTGGCTGAAAGGTCATACTCAGAGGGTGGTGGTGGATGGGTCATATTCGACCTGGGGGGAAGTGGGCAGCAGAGTCCCCCAGGGCTCAGTCCTTGGGCCCGCGCTGTTCAATTTCTTTATCAGCGATTTGGACGACAGGGTGAAAAGCAACCTGTTTAAATTTGCTGATGAGACCAAAATTTGGGGTGAAGTGAGCACGCTAGTAGGGAGAGAAAGACTGCAGCAAGACCTGGATTGGTTACAGGGGTGGGCTAACAAAAGTAGGATGCATTTCAATATGGACAAATGCAGGGTGCTGCATTTGGGCAGTAGTAACCAGCAGCACACTTACAAGATGGGAAACTCCCTTCTTGAGAGCATGGAGGCAGAAAGGGATCTTGGAGTCAGTAATGGCTGACAATGCGAGGTCATGGTTGGCAGGGCTAACCAGACCTTGTCGTGCATCCACAGGTGCATCTCAAGTAGGGCCAAGAAGGTGATCCTCCCCCTCTATGCGGCACTGGTCAGGCCGCAGCTGGAGTACTATGTCCAGTTCTGTGCGCCCCACTTCAGGAGGGATGTGGACAACATTGAGAGGGTCCAGAGGAGGGCCACTTGCATGATCCGGGGACAACAGGGCAGACCCTACAATGAGAGACTGGGGGACCTGAACCTGTTCAGCCTTCACAAGAGAAGGCTGAGGGGGGACCTGGTGACCATCTATAAACTCACTAGCGGGGACCAGAAGGGTTTGGGAGAGACCTTGTTTCCCCTAGCGCCCCCTGGCATAACAAGGAATAACGTCCACAAGTTGCTGGAGAGGAGGTTTAGCAACCTCCTCTCTTAGACATCCACAAGAACTACTTCACAGTTAGGGCGGCTAGGATCAGGAACCAGCTTCCAAGGGAGGTGGTGCTGGCTCCTACCCTGGGGGTCTTTAAGAAGAGGCTTGATGCCTACCTGGTGGGAGTCATGTAAGCCCAGTTTTTCTCCTGCCCAGGCGGGGGATCAGACTTGAAGATCTACAAGGTCCCTTCCGACCCTACTTCTATGAGCCTATGATTCTATGATTCAAGGAAAGCTACCAGGACATGCAAAGAAATGAAAAGTAGAGAAATGACCAATACATGAATGAAAACAAAACAGTGATTTGTGCATAAAAAGAAATCCACATTAAAGATATTCATATGCTAGGAAAGGTAAAACAGTAATAATACGAATAAAGTAAAATAAATCAATCTATCTTTTTTACTTTTGATTGCCTTTATCGGAGAAGGGCCGGCAAAATTTCAAGTCAATTCTTCTTCCTCTTTCTGTCTTATTGTATGGACATTTTTCTTTCATTTGCTGTATTTTTTCAATTATTTGTGCTTTTGATTTTGTCAATATTATTTCTTTTTTATTTCTAGTCTGCCTCTTTCATTTTGTCCTTTTGATTTATTTTTGCATAGTTGTCTTCTAGTATCTCATTTATTCTCTTTTGCCTTTTATTTCTTAAAGTTTCTTTTGCATCCATTTTGTCCACTGATGGTTCAATGCACCAAATTAAGCAAAAGGAAAGAGGCAGTAACAGACAAGGAACAGTACAGATTTTTAGAGAGGAAGCCAGAGCTGAGAGGGAGCCAGGATACCATCAACCTAGAAGTCTACAATTGTGATACTTTCTTTTATTAAACTTAGACCATAAAACAATAAAATCCTGCCTTTCAAAGGGCATAATAGTAAAAGAATTATTGTAATCAAATACAGAAAGATAAATAAATCCAATCCCTAGATCCAGATTTTAGACATAAACACATTATGTTGGTAGAGGATATGCTTAGCGGGATTAGTTTGTCATGTTACAGAAAAAAATAGACATCCTAAAAGGTCAGAAAAGTTTCATATGATAAGCTATGGAAATTTAGCAACTTGAGAAAATGTTAAAACAGCTCATTTCTAAGGAGAAAGAATCAGCATACAAGATAAAAATGAACAATTTAAACAAATGTAATGAACTCCTAAGAGTAATTCTCTTAAATTCTGTTTCCCAGGACTTTTCCACAAATTGTTTTTATATTTGTGTTTCATTCCACAGTATTTGCGTTGCACTCTGGAAAGACTGGGAAATCTTTTGGATCTATGGCTTGATCTTTTTTAATATAAAAAAATATGTCTTTTTAATTCTAGTTCTTCATGTAGCACAAGATAGAGTGTCCCTTTATGTGTGGGAAACTTCTGACATCCTAATTATCCAACTTCACATTTTAATATTTCCTGGTATCAGGAGCTTTCAGCCTTTTTCCCAGACATGATAGATCAAATTTAATATATGTTTATTTGTACCATGGAAATAGATGTACAACCAGAGAGGATACTGCCTGTAACTACCTGCCTTTTAAAAGATGTAAAGGAGAATGTACAATTGTGTGTCAAAGAAACCTTGCTAATAGTGGTTGTTTAGTTAATGTGTTATACCTGGCTTCATGGTTTCATGATACTCATGCTTGTTATAGGAAGAACAAACTTTCAGTGGGCACATCTAGAAGAGATGTTTACTGTGCAGTTGACTAATTAACTGTGCAATAAACATCCTGTCTACACCTGTGCCTGCTTAGGGCACATGAAACTAATAAACTCTGCAGCAGGGTTGTCTTATAAAATAACCTGTTGGATGGAAACAGCTGCTGGATGAAAACAGCTGCTCTCCCCATCTCCATGTGCTGTCAAGCAGCTGCTCTCAGTGTGGGAGCTGCCTGCTGGCTAGTCTTGCACTGAAGCACCCTGTGCCCCAGCCATCCCGGACAGCATCTATACATGCACTGCTGTACACAAAAAAAACCCCTCTGGAGCAATAAACTCCAGAGTTTATTTGTGTACATTAATCACATGTGTAGACATACCCAGTAACTCTTAAATATAAAGTAGGTTCAGCCTTTCCTAAAGAAACCATCACAAGACATCAACAGCTTCTGTAAACACAGATTAGGGAACTTCATAGGGAAAGTCCAACTGCAGCAGTACCCATCTGAACTTCATTTCCTAGATCCCTCCTATTCAGGTATAATTTGGCTGTGGGATGTGCTAGTCATACAGTAAAGGTGGTAAAACTGGTAGAAAGGCCAAATCAAGAGCAAAAAGCAGACCTCTTTAACAAATTCTTCACCTCCATTTTCTTGTGCAGGGACTGGGACTCCCCTACCGAGATTCAAGACAGACTCAGGAGAAATGCTGCCAGGCCTAAGGTCAGGGAGGACCGGGTTAGAGCGCTTATGAAGGGGCAGGACGTGTTCAAATCAGCAGGTCCAGATGCTTTCCACCCCAGGGTGTTGAGGGAATTGGTAGGGGTTATTGTGGGGCCCCTGGCATGGCTTTATGAGCACTCGTGGTGCTCTGGCCAGATGCCAGATGACTGGAAGAGGGCCAACATGGTCCCCATCTTCAAAAAAGGGAAAAGGGAGGATCTGGGCAACTATAAGCCCATTAATCTAACTTCAATCCTGGGGAAACTCTTTGAGATTATCAAGGAGCACATCTGTGATGGGCCAGCAGCAGGGATGATGCTCAAGGGCAACCAGCTCAGTTTCATTAGGGGCAGAACAACCTGATTGCTTTCTACGATCAGGTCACAAAACCATTGGACGCAGGTGTAACAGTGGATGTAGTCTTTCTGGACTTCAGGAAGGCCTTTGACACCGTCTCCCACCCCATTCTCATTAAAAAGCTAGGCGACTATGCAAGTTGGATTGCAAATTGGCTGAAGGCTTGTACTCAGAGGGTAGTGGTAGATGGGTTATTTTCAACCTGGAGGGAAGTGGGCAGTGGAGTCCCCCAGAACTCAGTCCTTGGGCCTGCACTGTTCAATTTCTTTATTAGTGATTTGGATGACAGGATGAAAAGCAGCCTGTTCAAATTTGCTGACGACACCAAGATTTGGGGTGAGGTGGGCACACTAGTAGGGAAGGACAGATTACAGCAGGACCTGGACAGGTAACAGGGGTGGGCTAATGAAAACAGGATGGGTTTCAATACAGACAAGTGCAGGGTGCTGCACCTGGGCAGTAGGAACGAGTAGCACACTTATAAGCTGGGAAACTCCTTCCTCAAGAGCATAGTGGCAGAAAGAGATCTTGGAGTCATTATTGACTCCAAGATGAACCTGGGCCGACAATGCAAGGTCACGGTCAATAGGGCTAACCATACCTTGTCATGTATCCACAGATGCATCTCAAGCAGGGCCTCCCCCTCTATGTGACATTGGTCAGGCCACAGCTGAAGTACTGTGTTCAGTTCTGGGCCCCACACTTCAGGAGGGATGTGAACAGCATTGAGAGGGTCCAAAGGAGGGCCACCCACATGATCTGGGGACAGCAGGGCAGACCCTATGAAGAGAGGCTGTGGGGCCTTAACCTGTTCAGCCTTCACAAGAGAAGGCTGAGGGGGGACCTGGTGGCCATCTATAAACTCAGTAGGGGGGACCAGCAGGGTTTGGGAGAGACCTTGTTCCCCCGAGTGCCCTCCAGGGTAACAAGGAATAACAGCCACAAGTTTAGATTAGACATCCAAAGGCACTACTTCATAGTCAGGGTGCCTAGGATCTGGAACCAGCTTCCAAGGGAAGTGGTGATGGCTCCTACCCTGGGGGTCTTCAAGAGGAGGCTTGATGTCTACCTGGCTGGGGTCATTTGAGCCCGGTTTTGTCTTCTGCCCAGGGCATGGGGTTGGATTAGAAGATCTACAAGGTCCCTTCTGACCCACTTCTATGAATCTATGAATACTAGCCCCCAGAGGGAAAAGGGAGACGTGGCCATAATCTCAAATACACTTTTCCATCCTGGCTCACAGAATGCATTGCCAGTACCATCTGTTTCAGGATGTGCTCGGGGCCTTGTTACGCATTATTTTTAGGTGGCTTCTGGAGCCCTTAACTGCTGGATTTCATAGATTTCATAGATTTCATAGACCTTAGGGCTGGAAGGGACCTCGGGAGATCATCGAGTCCAGCCCCCTGCCCAAAGGGCAGAAAGTCAGCTGGGGTCAAAGGATCCCAGCAAGATAAGCATCCAATTTACTCTTGAAGGTGTTCAATGTAGGTGCTTGAACCACCTCCAATGGCAGACTGTTCCAGATCATAGGGGCTTGGACAGTAAAGAAATGCTTCCTTATGTCCAGCCTGAAACAGTCTTGCAGGAGTTTGTGACCGTTTGACCTAGTCATCCCTTGGGGCGCTCTGGTGGACAAACGTTCCCCCAGATCCTGGTGGTCACCCTTGATAAACTTATAGGTGGCCATCAGATCACCCCTGAGCCTACACTTTTCCAGGCTAAAGAGTCCCATGACTCTCAGCCTGTCATCATAAGATCTGTTTTCCTGATCTCTGATTATGCGCGTGGCTCTCCTCTGGACTCTCTCAAGCTTCTCCACATCCTTTTTGAATTGTGGAGCCCAAAACTGGATGCAGTACTCCAGCTGCGGCCTCACCAAGGTCGAGTACAAGGGGAGAATGACGTCCCGGGATTTGCTCGAGAAGCATCTATGGATGCAAGCCAGTGTTTTGGTCGCTTTACTAGCTGCAGCATCGCATTGCAGGCTCATGTTCATGTTGTGGTCAATGATGACCCCTAAGTCTCTTTTTTCTGTAGTGCTATCCAACGTAGCACTGCCGAGCCTATAAGGAAGCTGCAGGTTTTTCCTCCCAAGGTGGAGAACCTTGCATTTTTCGGTGTTAAACACCATCAGGTTCTCATCCACCCATTTGCTGAGCTTGTCCAGGTCAGCTTGGATCATCCGCCTATCTTCTGGCGTGGATGCTTTACCCCAAAGTTTGGTGTCATTGGCGAACTTGGCCATTCCACTCCTGACTCCAATATCTACATCATTAATGAAGATGTTGAACAGTATGGGTCCCAGGACAGAGCCTTGAGGGACCCCACTGGTCACAGGGCACCACGATGAGTGACTGCCATCAATTACAATGCTCTGGGTCTGACCACAGAGCCAGTTTCCCAGCCAGTGGATCGTGGTGGAGCCAAGGCCACAACTGGCCAGTTTGGCCAAGAGGTGATCATGGGATACCAGATCAAAGGCTTTTTTGAAGTCAAGATATATGACATCAATCTCTTCTCCCTTGTCCAGGTGATAAGTCACCTGGTCATAGAAGGAAATGAGATTGGTCAAACAAGACCTACCCACAACAAATCCATGCTGGCTATCCCTTAGGATGTTAGCCTGGGCCAGTCCCTCAAGGATGGCCTCCTTAAGAAACTTTTCTAAGATCTTCCCCAGGATAGAAGTCAGGCTAATGGGCCTGTAGTTAGCCGGATCCACTCTCCTCCCTTTCTTGAAGATCAGCACCACATCGGCCTTCTTCCAGTCTTCGGGCACTACACCAGAGCGCCAGGAGTTTTCAAAGATCCATGCTATGATGCTCGCCAGCTCCTTGAGTACCCTGGGGTGCAGATTGTCAGGGCCGGATGACTTGAAGGTATCCAGCTTCTCAGGATATTCCTTCACGAGGTCAGCATTTATGGAGGGTAGGGGATCCCCATTGCCTGGATCTCCCTGTCCCATAGCAGGCATGGGCGTCCCATGGGACTGATGAAAGACTGATGCAAAGTACCTATTTAATAGTTTGGCTTTTTCCTGGGCGTCAGTTGTCAGTTGCTGCATCTGGTTTAGCAGGGGTCCAACGTTGCCCTTGCTTTTCCTCCGGCTCCCCACATATCTGAAAAAGGACTTTTTGTTGTCCTTGATGCTTAAAGCTAGTTGGAGTTCAGTTGCAGCCTTGGCTTTCCTGGTTTGCTCCCTGCAGGGCTGGACCAGTGCAGAATAATCCTCCTTGGAGGTGAATGCTGTCCTCCATCCTTTGTAGGCTTTCCTTTTTAGCCGCAGGAGGTCCGCTAGGTCCCTAGAGAGCCAGGAGGGCTGCTGTGCCTTCTTGCTGCCTTTCTTCCGTGTTGGCATAGATTTAGCTTGTGCATTGAGGATCGCTTCCTTGAGAAGCAACCACTTTTCTCGAACTCCCATCTCCCTGGGGTCATGGTCCCTGAGGGCCTGACCGACAAGCCTCTTGAGCTTGTCAAAGTCGGCTTTTCTGAAGTCAAGGACTTCTGTGTTGCTGACTGACTTGCCAACTTTACGGCGGATGGTGAAGGTGATCAGCTCGTGGTTGCTGTCACCCAGCTTCCCATCGATCACTAGGTCACCGATTAGGTCGTCCCCCGTAGCCAGTACCAGATCGAGCAGCGCTTTGCCTCTCGTTGGCCCATAGACTTCTTGAGTCAGGTAGAGGTCATCCACGCATGAGAGAAAGCTTTGCGACCGCTTGGATTTTGCTGAGTGATCTTCCCACGAGATGTCCGGATAATTGAAGTCACCCATGACAACCAAGGTCCTGGAGCAAGTGGCCTCAGTCAGTTCCCGGGCGAACTCCTGGCCAAGCTCAGGACTTTGAGTGGGAGGTCTATAGTAGACTCCCACCGTTGTGTCCCCTGTGCCGTTTTTCCCACGAATTTTTACCCAGAGGGTCTCTAGCTGTCCATGCCGGTCACCAACATCAGCTTGCAGGGACATGTTGCTTTCCTTCACATAGAGAGCTACACCCCCGCCCCTTTTGTCTACACGATCCCTCCTGTACAGGGTATAGCCCTCTATACCCGTGGTCCAGTCATGGTTGGAGTCCCCCCAGGTCTCCGTTATCCCAATGACATCATAATTCTTTGCACTGAGCAGGAGGACAAGCTCCTCCTGCTTGTTACCCAGGCTCCTGGCATTAGTGTACAGGCAGGCAAGTGTCCCCTTGCCCACAGATTGTGCCAGGGCTGGGGCAGGGGTGGGCTCCCTTAAGAGCCTTGGTCTGCTGGCTTTGCAAGGGTCGCTCAGCAGGCCAGCAGTGGCAGTAGTCCCCCTATCCCCCAGCAGGCTTAAAGCCTGGTGGAACAGGTCAGCCAGCCTGGCTGAGAAGAGCCTCCTCCCCAGGGTGGAGGCCTTCTCTTCCCAGCAAACAGATGTATTGTACAAACAGACACAACTTGTCCTGGAACAAATGCCTTTATCACCACTACATGTGGTCCCACCAGATCAATGTTGGCTCTGCCACTGATCTTTTCATTGCTGTAGCTTAATGAAGGATTGCAAAAGCCAGGTTCTAAATTAAAGAAGTGATATTTGGTAACAAGATAAACAAGTAAGGTAAATGTGCAATGTACCATACATCTAGATACTCAGTATTGAAATATGTATTAATTTTGGAATTGCTTTGTGCAGGGGTTGTCAACTGGGGGTACATGTAGCTCTGGGGGTACTTTGGAAGCCCTGAGGAGGTACACAGCAGTGGTGCCTTCCAGCTTTGCCGCTGGTGCTTCTGCATTTGCCACCGTTGTTTCTGGTTTCACCGTGGGGGACGCTGCCCCTTGTCGATCTGCTGCTGGGGGACCCCTCCCCTGCTCATCAATCAGCCACTGAGGGATCCCCTCTGCTTGTCGATCAGCCACTGGGGGACCCTCCCCCAACTCATCAAATGGCCAGGGGACTCCCTGCTTCTGGACTGGCCACCGGGGGTACACCAATCAAAAAAGGTTGAAAACCCCTGGCTTAGTGTATAGACTTATAGCACAATAATGTCTGATTGCCACTCCTAAGAACCAGCAGCTGCAAGATGTTGAGCACTTTAAACCCCGGCAGCCATAGTAGGAGTTGAAAGAACTCAGCATTTCACAGGGCTAGGCCATAAGGTGGTACCCCTCCCCTCCTCCCCTCGCATACACTCTCTAAACTCCACAGAATTTGTAACAATACAGTCCTAGAGGCTCCTTGTATCTATCTGTTCAACATTTTGTATCACTGAGATGTAGCCTTAACATAAACATATGTTAGGATACTGTAGAGGATAGGAATGACAAATGATACAGTGCAGGGTGATCAATCTAAAACAGCAAATACCACCAGCCAGTCAAGATGTCACTCTTCTATATTGATAAAGATAAAAGATCAAACAGCTTAACTCTGGGCAGTTCTGGGGGTGTCCAGCTTTATGGAATAGGAAACTTACTTCTATCAGGGACTACAGCCTCCTACCCTCTTCCCCAGAGAGTTTCAACTATAATGTTATTGAAGATTTGCTCTGAATTAATGTCCTCTAACAAAGTTACATATGCAGGTCAAATATGAATAGTTACTGAAGACAGAAAGTACCAATGAAATCTCATCTGAACTGGCTGTGCATTGTCTTGGATGATTTCAGGGTCAGTGAGACAGAGGTAATAAATAAGCTACAGTGATTCAAAACCAATAAATCCTGAGGTACTGATGAGGTTTATCCAAGGTTATTAAAGGATAAAATGTAGCCTGGTGGCAATAATCCTGGAAAATTAGATTGTCGCTGTAGTTGTCCAAAGCCTCTTTAGAACAATAGGACCAATACACAAAAATGTAGCAAGTAAAGTGGTAGAAAATGATCTGGAAAGTAAGTGAAACAACATTAATGGAAATGAGCACACCGCACAAAAACACCTGCCGAAAGAACACTCCAGCAATAAATGTACCTCTCAAGGCAGCTAGTCTCAGTTTGGGCAGTTTAATGGCAGTTTTCCCACTCTAAGAAACTGATTTTTTTCCATTGCACGCAGTATTAACAACTATTTTACTGTGGACTCAAGCCTTTATCATTCAGTCTAAAAGTGAGCAACGGACTTACAGCATTTCCTCTTACAAAGGAAACATTATTAGAAAGAAAAAAAAGTACTGTTTTTCTATATTGTATGTCCTTTTCTGTACAGAACAATACTAGACTTTCAACGTGGAGTGCTTTTCCTGGTCCCAGGAAGTATTCTGATTAGTGCTGCTAACTGTATGCATTAACTTCTAATTGAGGCCAGTAGTAAAAATTATAGGTGAAATATAATTCTGAAGCAGTATTCTTAGTGTGCTCTATTATATTGACCTATTGAAGTTACTGCTAGATCTGAACTACAGTGAGATTTGCCATTCTGCAAAAGTTTTGGGGAGTTTTATTTATTTATTTTTAATTCTGTAGTGGAATAAACTCAGGGGAAAAAAATCTTAGAAGAACTCCCTGGCTGGAAGTCATCCTCCATGCACCCTCCAGGGGTGAGTTCCTGGGGAGCCTGGGAAATGTATCATCCCATTGGGCAGGCTGTTGAGGAGCTGGAAGCCAGAACTTCTCCATTGAGCTGCCCTGCAGCTGAGTATCCTAGGAGTCATAGGAGGCTAGACTCTAGGAATCCTAGGAGTCCAGACTCCAGAGCTGTCTACCTTATCAGGTCAACTGATAAAAGACAATGGTAAGCTGACAAGAAAACTGGGCAGGCATTTGACAGAACCTGCAAAGGTCCACCATAATGTTATAAAATCAACTGATCCCGTAAGATGTTTTGATGTTTAATTTATAGTGGGCTTGTAGGGTGATGTCCCCAATGTCAGTTATTTCTTTTTTATTTAACAGCTGCCTAACATGAAATGTGTAAACAGTCCTGACAGTCAGAACCAGACCACAGGACTCTTACATCCTGATGCAGTGTTTGTTCCACTAGTGAGCAAGCTCCAGCTGGAGGTTGTAAAGCTACTGTATATCCATCCTAGCCCCTAATCCAGAACTCAAGGCAGTCTGGTGGGAAATGTGGGTTCAAATCCCTTCACCTCCCACTTTAAGTGGAGCTAGACCCCAAATAGTTTTTGTCTTCCTGGGCAAGTGCTCTCTAACTGCTAGGCTTATTCAGCAAACAATATCTTATTCTGAAGTGTATGTATGTTGTTATCATCAGTCACTTCGGATAGTCTGTCCCTGCATAAGGAACTGAGGACTTAAGTGTGATTTATATGCATCTCAGACCAATGTGAAGCTTAGAGAGGAGGGAAGCACTTAGATAATGGGACTGGGTAACTTCTGAGCATGAAAAGTGGCCCAAGGCTATGTGCCTGGAATCATTTCAAGCCAAAACGGAGGTGCCTAATGAATTTAGATGCCAAAGTGGTTTTGCAGCTACTGTGTGGGATCAGTTGGGATTGTTCTCTACGATTTTGGTGCATAAGTCTGTTTTATAGGCCAATTAGGATTTGGTTCTAAGTGACTTGCCATATATCAAACATGGTTAAATTACAAATTGGACCTGGATGTACCATAGACCTCTTTCCTCCACAAGTTGTAGCTTCCTGCAGCCTACATTGTTATTTTATATGATTGTTAATGTACTAAAATACAAAAAAAAGGCTCTATCACCAGAATAGAATCAAGACAAACTAGATGTCAGGGAATATAAATATAAAAGAAATGCAGACATTCAATAAGAAAAACTGAAATTAACAAAAAATTCTGTAGCTAGTTGAGTTAAAAAAAATAACTAGGAATTTTAATTTTAAAACATATCAGGAATGAAACAAATCCTGGTACAATTCCATCACTGGATAAAGATGATGTAATGGTGCAGACAAAACAAAAGTATTCAAAAATATTTCTGCTCTGTATTTGAAAAGAACCCTGATGATACAATCAGATTATACAGCGATGATGAAATAGTTTCCACTCCAATAATAACAAAACATTATATTAAATAGCAGCTATTATAATTCAATATTTTACAAAAGTTGTTGTAGATAATTTCCCCAAAAGTTTCAAAATAATGAATCAGGACCTTTCCAGGTCACTAGGGTTAATTTTTTAACAAGTCTTGGAACACCGGGAAAGTTGAAAAAACCCCTGAGAAGCTAAAATTACATCCATATAGATGTGTTGGCTAGACATTTATGCAAGGCAAATTAACTGAATGGATAGCATATTTCAAATAATACTGAACATAAGAGGGATGGTATAATTAATGCCAGTCAACATTTTTATGAAACTGGGAGCTGAACAGTAGAGACAGCAAGGGAGTGACTTGTGAACTAACCTATCCTAGATAGTGAGGGGGATAAATTGGTGTCTGACAAATGAATTTATTGGTGAAATATAAATAAGGATTGACGGATGGTAGACTCGTTGATTGATTACGTATAAATAAGGATCAATTGATTTGGTAAACCGGCAGCGAGAGACTGGATAACAAGTGAATTATAAAATAATTAGGTGAATGAGTAAGCAAGGTTGGACTACTAATTGGCAAACCCAGGAGGTGCACAGCCCCACGAGGGGAGACGCCTTGTTGGACCTGGTGCTGTCCACGGGTGATGACCTGGTGAGGGGGCTGCGGGTGATGGGCCACCTGGGAGACAGTGATCATTGCTTGCTGGAATTCACCATCCAGCGTAAGGTGGCAAAGGGCTGCAGCAAGGCAACAGCCCTAGACTTTAGGAGGGCTGACTTCAACAAGCTAAGGAGGATCGTTGGGGAAGCGCTGAGGACCCAGAGGGGAAGTGAGCCAGATGTCCAAGGTGAGTGGTTGCTCCTTAAGGAGACGATCCTCCATGACCAAAGGGAGGTAATCCCAACAAGGGTCAAAGGGAGCAGGAGGGCACATAAACCCCCATGGCTCACTAGGAGCATCCGGGAATGTCTCCTTGCTAAAAGGGAGGCATACACCCAATGGAGGCATGGGGTCATCACCAAGAAGGACTATGTTACAGTCGCCTGAGGATGTAGGGGGGCAGTCAGGAAGGCCAAGGCAGAGATGGAGATAGGACTAGCTTCCCGGATTAAGGACAATAAGAAGTCCTTCTTCAAATACATAGGGGGTAAAAAGAGGGTCCCGGGTAATGTGGGGCCCCTGCAGGACACGATGGGCAACTTAGTCGTCATGCCAGATGACAAAGCTAACATATTTAACGATTTCTTTGCCTCTGTCTTCCTAAGTAGGGACCAGTTCAGCCACCTCCCTGCTGGGCCCCCCTCGGGGCCTGGGAGAGACACGCCTGGGCCAGGGGTTAGCGAGGAGTTAGTTAGGGTACTTTTGGAGAGGCTGGACGTGTTCAAGTCCGCTGGTCCGGATGATCTTCACCCTAGGGTTCTACAGGAACTGGCCGAGGTCATTGCGGGACCCTTGGCGCGGCTCTATGAGCACTCGTGGTGCTCTGGTGAGGTGCCGGAGGACTGGAAGAGGGTCAATGTGGTCCCTATCTTCAAAAAGGGAAAAAAAGAGGACCCGGGAAATTACAGGCCAGTTAGTCTTACCTCAATCCCGGGTAAGCTCTTTGAAAAAATTATCCTGGCACACATCCAGGAGGGCCTTGCGGGGGAATGCATGCTCAGGGGCAACCAACACGGGTTCATCAGTGGCAGGTCTTGTCAGACCAACCTGGTGGCCTTTTACGATCAGGTCACCAAATCATTAGACGCAGGGGTTGCTGTGGATGTAGTCTTTCTGGACTTCCGGAAGGCTTTCGACACTGTCTCTCACCCTGTCCTCATCAAAAAGCTGGGAGACTGTGGTGTCGATGCCCACACGGTCAAATGGGTCGCCAACTGGTTAGAGGGCCGCACCCAGAGGGTGGTGGTGGATGGGTTCTTCTCGACCTGGAAGGACGTAGGCAGTGGGGTTCCGCAGGGCTCGGTCCTCGGGCCCGCACTGTTCAACATCTTCATCAGTGACTTGGATGAGGGGGTAGAAAGCACCCTGTTCAAGTTTGCTGATGACACTAAGATGTGGGGGGATGTGGGTGCACTAGAAGGGTGCAATAGGCTACAAGCTGACCTTGACAGGTTGCAACAGTGGGCGGATGAGAATAGGATGGGGTTTAACACTGATAAGTGCAAGGTGTTGCACATGGGGAGGAAGAACCGGCACCACACTTACAGGTTGGGGAACTCCCCTCTTGCCAGCACGGAGACGGAAAAGGATCTTGGAGTCATCATTGACTCCACGATGAACATGGGCCGGCAGTGTGGGGAGGCAGTCAAGAAGGCCAACCGTACCCTGTCATGCATCCACAGATGCATCTCGAGCAGGTCCAGGGAGGTGATCCTCCCCCTCTATGCGGCACTGGTCAGACCGCAGCTGGAGTACTGCATCCAGTTCTGGGCGCCACACTTCAAGAGGGACGTGGACGATATGGAAAGAGTCCAGAGGAGGGCCACTCGTATGATCAGGGGTCAGCAGGGCAAGCCTTACGAGGAGAGGCTACGGGACCTGAACCTGTTTAGCCTCCACAAGAGAAGGTTAAGGGGGGACCTTGTGGCCTGCTACAAACTGGTCAGGGGGGATCAGCAGGTATTGGGGGAGTCCCTGTTCCCCCATGTGCTGCCAGGAGTGACCAGGAATAACGGTCACAAGCTGGCGGAGGGTAGGTTTAGATTAGATATTAGGAGGCGCTACTTCACAGTCAGGGTGGCTAGGGCCTGGAACCGGCTTCCAGGGGAAGTGGTGCAGGCTCCTAGCCTAGGGATTTTTAAAAGGAAGTTAGATGAGCACCTTGCTGGGGTCATCTGACCCCGGTGCTCTTTCCTGCCAAGGCAGGGGGTCGGACTAGATGATCTTCCTAGGTCCCTTCCGACTCTAGCTACTATGAAACTATGAAACTTCTGCAGAAAAGTGGCAGGAATGACTGATCTGTAGCCTGGCACCATCCAGTGTATTTAATGTGAGGATGAAATATCGAGGACGAGCACAGGCCTAAGCCCAAGCAGGTGCGGTAAGGGCAGGGTGTAGGTGAGGTGGAGCCCTGTAAAGAGAATCTCTGTTGTCCCATGGCTATGTCAATTCTAGGACTACCAGCTTACCTCCCTGTTTCTTTCTGTTATCCAAATATCAAGGCATGGCAGGTGAGGAAAGCAGGAGCCAAGGATGGAAATACAAATAAGTGAGAACTCACTGGGCATACCCACTCACAACTTGTATGAGAAATAGGCCTTGTCAAACAAACATTATACAATATAGTTTTGGAAAGGTTTAGAAAATTAGCTGTAACTGTATCTATGATTACTGTAATAATATTTTAACTTCTATAAGGGGTCTGATGTGCCATACGCATTTTGATTAAAAGATTGCTTCATATAAAATTAATAGAATACATAAATAAATTAAAAACTGGATTGACAGATAGATCTTAAAATGTAATTGTTATTGGTATATCATTATTGAATGTTTTTTCTCCTCTAATAGATTCCTGAAATGACTACTCTGTGGAACAGTGCTATTGAATATTTTATACATGGACTAGAACAGGTGGACAAAATAGCACACAGATTCACAGAAGTTTAGGGCTGGAAGGGACCTCGTGAGATCATTGGGTGCAGCCCCTGCTCTGGGCAGGAAAGACTGCTGGGGTCAAACAGCCCCAGCAAGGTGTGTGTCCAGTCTCCTTTTGAAGATCTCCAGCGTAGGTGAAGTATTCCTGCTGCGGCCTCACCAATGCCAAGTAGAATGAGAGACTATATTCTTTAGGTTTGCTTGAGATGCATTGGTTGATGCATGCCAGTGTATTGTTTGCTGTGCTAACTGTTCAGTCACACTGGTGGCTCATATTCATTTTATAGTCAATTATGACACCCAGGTCCCTTTTGGACGTGGTGCTAGCTAGTGTAACACCACCGAGCCTGTAAGTTTGTTGTGGATTTTTCCTCCCCTGATGGATCACTTTACACTTCTCAGTGTTGAGCAGCATCTGGTTCTGGTCTGCCCATCTAAGTAATCTGCCCAGGTCTACCTGGATTGTCAGCCTACCCTGATGCATGGCTCTACTTCCCCACAGCTTAGTGTCATTGTCAAACTTCGCCAACGTGCTTTTCACCCCCACCTGCAGATGGTTGATGAAGATGTTGAAAAGCACTAGTCCAAGTACCAAACCCTGGGGGACCCCACTGGCTACTTTATGCCAAGAACACAGATGCTTCTATTAGTACTCTCTGGGTCTGACCCCACAGCCAGATTCTCATCCATTTGACCATTGAATTGTTGAGCCCATAGTCCCCTAGTTTTACCTTGACAGCCTCTTGGGACACCAAGTAAAAGGCCTTCCTAAAGTCCAAGTAAATGACATTGACCTCATCTCCCTTATCCAGGTGGTAAGTGTGGAAAAAAAATTTTTTTTGAATATGGATGCTGCCAATGCTGGAAGTTGGTTTGACTATGAGCAGAAAATTCCACAGCAGAACCAGAGCTGCCCCTTGTGTGACCTTTAAGGCTGTCAGTCAGTCATGACCTAGTTTCTGACTCGCATATGCTCAGACTGTGTGGGGCTTCTGACTGAGCACAGGCTCAGAGAGAACTGCTCTGACGTAATTAGACTAGAACTTTCTAGCCAGGGAGTGATTTGATTGGCTACAGGTTTCCCATAAAGACCCGTGGGCCCCTCAGTGAGGGGGGGGGGGGTTTGGTTTAGGCAGGTTAGTTGATGAGTTGGTAGTGTTATAAGTTTGTTCTGATACAGTGAGTGACCAGTGGATGGAGGGAGTTGTTCAAACTTCATACAGAGGCTATTGTTGCTTAGCTCTGTGAGAGGGTGAGAACTTCCCAATTCCTCCTTGGGACTTCACACTCCGGTTTGACTTTTCTATCGCAATTCTAATTACCTCATTCTGATTCTCAGCGTTTGCTTTGACAATGGCTTGAATTTATCCCGGAAGCATACTCCTCCATGATCAGCCCGACTTTCAAGCCACGACACGTCTCACACACTTTGTTCCCAAATTGGCGTCACGACGATAATTCGGCGGTTTATTAGTTACAGTCCGTTTGTCTATGTTCCTATATATAAGCTGTTGACCAGCCCTAGGACTAACCAACAGGCAGCTGCACCTATCCCTCAGGGGGTAAAAAGCAAGGGTTTGTTGGGGAACCCTGTGGGCCAACAGACCCTCTTTGTTGTGTTTGTGTTCAACTAAACTGTAACCGAAGATTCATCACATCCTACGCCTCAAAGCGTAAGTTAATAAACCCTGGTTATTTTAAGGAAGGAACGATTCACGAGTCTCAGTTCTCCTTGCCAGAAAACCTGGCCTGTTTCCGTGTTCAGTTGCCACCCTGGCCCACCGTGACACTGGGGCTTGGTTCATCCCCCCCAGGACAGTAAGTAACCTGGTCATAAAAGGATATGAGGCTGGTCAGACATGACCTACCCATGACAAAACTGTGCTGGCTTTCATTCAGAAATTTGTCTTCTACTAGCTTATTGTATATGGACCCTTGAGAAATTTTTCAAGGATTTTTACTGGAATTAAGGTCAGGCTTATCAGCCTGCAGTTCCCTAGGTCCTCTCTCCTCCTTTTCTTGAAGATGGGTCCTCTTCCAGTCTTCTGGGACCTCTTCTGAGTGCCACAGATTCTTAAAGAGATTCGCCAGCTGTCCTGAGATGACGTGGCTAGTTCATTCAGCACTCTAGGGTGGAGTTCATTCAGTCCTGCTGACTTATAGATATCCAGACTCTTCAGTTGTTCCTTCACCAGCTTTACATTGACTGTTGGTAGGTGACCATGCCTACTGTGACTATTCTGTGTCATATTTACATTTGGCAGGTTATCACTCTTAGACTGCCGGAATATAGATACTAAGTACTCATTCAGGAGTTCAGTTTTCTCCTTGGTGTCAGTGATCAGATGTCCAGATGCATTGAGCCAGTGGCCCCATATTTCCACTGGTTTTCCTCCAATTACCTATGTACCTTAAGACAGACTTCTTATTGTTCTTGATTTCAGTTGCTCACTGACCACCTTTGCTTTTCTAATCTGCCCCTACATGTGTGGGCCAATCTTATGTAATTCTCCTTGGGGCCTAGTCCTAGCTTCCATCATTGGTAAACCTCCGTTTTCTTTTTCGGAAGATCTGTGACTTCCCTATTGAGCCAGGATGGCCTCCCTACCCCTGTGCCACCTTTTTTGTATGCAGGTACGGACAGTTTCTGTGCACCAAGGATCGTGTCCTTGAGAAATGATCACTCTTCAGCCACACAATTTCCCTATGGTCCATGATCCTGTAGGGCATTACACACTAAAGTTCTTAGCTTACTGAAGTCAGCTTTTTTTAAGTCAAGAATTTGTATCTTACTGACAGCTTTCCCAGCTCTACGATAGAAAGTGAAAGTGATAGTGTTGTGGTCACTGTCACCTAGGTTACCCTCTATCTTTAGATTTCAGTGTGCAGGACTCCAGCTCCACCCAGTCAGCCACCCATGTCAGGCAGGCAGAGTTGGTGGAAGGCAGCCAGGAGCTGGAACCAAAGCCCCACATTCTGGGGCACGAGCCACCTGGATGAAGCTTCCTCCCTGACAGAAGTGGCACAACCTGGGTCAAAACTCCCTATGTGGACCCTGGGCCCAAATAATTGCCTACCCCTGGTTTAGAAAAAAATGCTAAGTCATCTTTATAATTTTTTTAGATGATCCAAAAATAGGTAGAATTGAAAATAATGGCAAGAGAACATAATTTTTGTAGGATGGTCTGGATTACTTGGTAAACTCAGCTCTAATAAACAGTGTGTGTTTTAATACAACCCAATAGTCTTACATCCAGGTACAAGGGATGTAAGCAATTCTTGCAGAATGGCAGGAAACTATTTTGGCAATAAGAGATCAGTGTAATTGCCAAACAAGTTAACTTTCTTGGATCTCAGCTGGGGATGTGTTGATTGAATGTGGGGGGAGGGCACTGATGAGACCAATACTGGTATATATTGTCTAGTTTTGATAGTCATATTTCATGAATGTTCTTAAAAAGCTGGAGATCATTTAGAGAAGAACTGCAAAAATTATTTAGGGACTAGAAAACATGCCTTACACTGACAGCTTTAAGAATCACAATCTTATCAACAAGAAAGCTAAGTATATTCTACAAATACCTAAACTGGGATTACTGATAGTAGAAAGTTGTTTAATAGCCAAAGGCATCACAGGTTCCAAAGCCTGCAAGCCAAAGCTTGAAAAACTTAAACTACAAGTTAGATGTAAATTTTAACTGTAAATGTAGTTAACCATTGGCTATGCTAGAGTCTCCAACACATCAAATTTCAAAATCAGCACTAGATGTCTTTCTAATAAGATATCCACAAAGTCAGCTATAAATCTTTGGGCTTGATACTGGAATAACAGAATGAATTACTATAGCTCTTACAATGCATCAGATCACCACAGTTGTCCCTTTAAATGTATGTATAATGTAAACATTATGTAGTTTATGTAATCATGTGGTTGATATATATAATGTTATATCTTGTATCATCTTACCTTTAAAAATGGCTTACTTTCTTTAAGGTAAGGCAGAACACCGTTTCTTCTCAGCATGAATATTGTCTTTAGACATGTGTAAGAAGAATTATTTGAGCCTAATATAAATATATATTTAGAAACATGTGCTGCAGTTCTTTCCTGTGTGATATTCCCAATGCATTTAGAATCAAATAAAATTAATGGGGTTGGGGGGGGGGGTTGAGGGGGTTGCATGAGCAGTACTAATCCCTCCATTAATAACTCTAAGGAAAAGAACTGAAAAAGAAACATAAAGGTATAAAAAGGAGAAAAGGGAAGTTATGAATAAAGAGAAGTAGAAAGGAACAAGGGAATGTTTACCTAAAACATTTTATAATAGAAATGTACAGTTTTGTGTGGAGAAGACATTGCTCTGTGCTTTATGGTTTTGATGCCAGCTTATCCAGATCTGATGTAGATCTAAAATTCCTCAAGGAATTCCTCTGATCTCAGAGCAATCTCAAATTAAATATAAACAAACTAGATGATTTCCTGCTCTAGAATGGAAATTATAGCTTTGAATTTTCATTACTTCTGAGCAGAACTAGACTGGAGTGTGCCTGTATGTATGTATATATGTATATGTAGAATGAGTTTGTTGCAGCACCTGAGCTCTGAGGGGGACAGGTTGTTAAAGAAAGTAAATGCTGAAAACAGTGATGATAACTTCAACACAGATATCTAGATCAGCTAATTTTAGAAATATTAGCTTATGGGGAAATAAGCTTGTCTTTGCATATGAATTGTGAAAACATGCAGTCAGATAATAACTTTAATGTGAATGATAAAAAATTAATTGATGCATTCCCTACATGTATACATCAGGGAGAATCTATAAAGAAGCTTAGGAAGTAAGGTGATACTATGTGTTTGCAATTTTATCCATAGGAGTTAGCCTCCTGACTTCAGTGGACTATTTGCATAAGAAAGTTTGCAGGACCAGGTCCCAATCTTCCTCCAATAAGAGATTCAAGTAATTCCCACAGATTTGCAGTTAGGGCTGTTGGTATACCAAAAGAGTGGTATCCCATGGCAGTACAACAGAGACTTAGGTATATAGGTTTAACATGCACTCTGTGTGTGTGTGTGTGTGTGTGTGTGTGTGTGTTTGTGTGTGTGTTTCTGTGTTTGTCTGAAAACATAAATGTCCTATGATTGATATGTATGTGCATCACCCTTCCAATCAGGGTTTTGTGAATGGCCGAATACATTGCCACTTCTTTGCCATCGATTCAGTGCTGCAATCTGGAGGCAACCATTCAGACATATGTCACTATGTCCCAGGACAAACTGTTAGCACTTTCTACCATGAAACTATATAGGGTTTGTACAGGGACAATGGACATGGGTTTCTAAACAATCACACTTTAGCCCAGGATAAAATAATTTCTCCCTGAACAAATGCAGTATCTGGATGTAGCCCAAATGTATATATTGGTTTCTGTGCATTTCATGTACTTTCTGTAATACCCGCAGAACCCAAACTTGTCTTTCACCCAGGAATAGATTCATTATTGTTAAATGGCTAATAAGAATAATACAAATGCATTTTAAAAAACCATTAAATGCTATATTAAGGAACCCCCAAATATTTAAATGAATATTTTTCCAATAGAGAACTAACCAAACTAGAATTAAAGCCACAAAATGAACTTGCTTATATTATAAATGAAGAGTTTATGAATTGCTTATATTATAAATGAAGTGTTTGTTTATATTATATTATATTATAAATGAAGAGTTATGAATTGTATTATTGGATTTTCTTTGAGGTTTAATATAGCCTTTACCTGAAACCAAGATTACTCTGAATTGAAGATGACCCATCAGTAATTAGAAAATTTATAAATTGGTTATAACTTTTTGCATACAGATTCTAAGTTTGGAGGATCATCTTAAAATTACCTCCCACCACCCCTTGCCATACACACATACACCACCACAGCAGGGCACGCAGTGGAAGATGGGGAGGTAGTGGGGGAAGGGAGGAGCAGGGGTAGAGTCAAGTGGCCTGACCTCCGCCCCTTACGACCTGCCCCTCCACCACTTGCTCTGTCCCTGCCGCTAGCCCTCCCAGTACCTACATGCCCTAGACCTTCCCCCCAAAGGCCTGTAACCCTGACACTGCCCCCCCAGCACTTGCTCCCCACATGCTTGTAGCCCCCACCTCCTATCTCCGGTGCCACCTCTTCTCTCCCTGCTGCCACCACTTACCATCACATTTCATCTCTGGCTGGGGTCCCAATCCAGGCTGGCCCTGGATCCAGGGCCTGAGATGCAGCTGCTGCCACCACTGTATGGCCGGGCAGAGCTAGAGGCTGCATATGCTTTTTGCTTTGTGTTCTGGGCCAGAGTGGAGCCCTAGATGGTGTTGTGAAGGTAAGCAGTGGTGGCAGGCAGTAGGGTGTTGGCAGTGGAAAGCAGACATGGAAGGAGGAAGCAATGACTGCAGGGGGAAGGTGGGGAGGCAGCAGCTCCAACTCCAACCCTGGGCTCAGAGCCAGAACTACAGACCTCCTACCACACAGCTTGTGCTCCAATCTATGATGAAGGGCTTTATTCCCCATGTTGAATGAGGGGAAAAAAACCTCATCTTGGATTTGAATAAATACAGTAACTTGCTTTGGAGACATGAAAAAACCCCCCCTCTTCTAATTACCAGAACTATGTTTTCCTAATTGTTGAAGGATAGCAATGACTGGTAGAAATAAATAGCAATGCTATATACATTTATTTATAAGGTTAGCATTTACAGACATAAAAAATAAGCCATGGTTTTAAAATAATTACTAAAACAAAACACTTAAAATACTTTAATAATAGCTAAACCCAAATGTTTGTTAAATTGCTATTTTTCTTCCCAGAACTAGTGTTTTAAGAGCTTGTTATTGAATACCTTCATCCTCCTAAAGACAAGAGTATCAATATTTGACTTCTCTCTCTCTTACATTTTTCTCTCTTATATCTGTTCTGCTATTCTGCCTTTCATCCATGACCCCCAGCAATCTCCTCAGTTCAAAGCACTAATTCATCATGTTAGAATCCTAATCAAAAGACTTACTCTATATCTTCACCCTTGATTGCTTTGATAGGACAGCTATTCATTTTTTTTTCAGACAACTTCTGGGATTAATCTGATATTTGCATCTCCGAATTGCATACCCATCAAGATTTGTCCACTCTTCCAGGGGGCCATTTTGACATTATAAAAATCTTCCTTGACATCATTGTTGCCTCAGTTTCCCAAATGCTTTGTCCTTGATTATGCCAGTTTCAATGCTTCTTCAGCTGGCATTAAGCGCATAAACTGGGAATTAACAATATTAAGAATTGTAACTAGAAATAATTTAATGTGTCATAAATTGGCTTGGGTGTGTGAAGGACCTGCATAGTGCTAAAGATATCCAAACTATTCAGTTTAAAACCTATGTTTTCGTTGAAGTTTCTGCGCACCCATCTTTCACTAACATTAATATAAATAGATCTAGCCTCTGATCCTGTTTAAGACTTTTAGTTAACTTTTATAATTTTTTTAACATAATGTGATGTTATTTGCATAACAGAATTCTATCATAAATATACTGAGCAAAAATACTAACCCTGTGCAAAGCGGGTAGTATTCACTTCAGATTTGTATTCGGCCGATTCGGGGGACAGTGATTCAATTCAGTGATTCAAATCACTGTCCCAAATCAATTTGGCTGAATCTGATTTGGGGATTTGGCTGCTGCCACATCCCCGAATCAGCCAGGTCTATCCCCCACCTCTCTCCCAGCCTGGCAATAGCTTCCCCGCCTCCCCTAGCTCCCGGCACTTGGGGAAAAAAAGCCCTGACTCAGCAGGTATTGCTGCCCTGCTGTAGTGGGGAGCACTGTGTGGGGGACTCTGCACGAGTCTTCGGCCCCCCAGCCCCTGCTTCCCCACCTCAGCTCCATGGCTGCCCTGCCTGCCGTGGCTCCAGCCCTTTAAGAAAAAAAAAAAGAGAAAAATCCCACACCCAGTGGAGGGTGATCCCCACTGCCCCCCCACCATGTGGGGGGCTCTGCATGAGTCCCCCAAAGCCCCAAGGCTGCTGCAGGTGCGGTGAGTCCCAGGGTTTTTCTCCTTTTTTTCTGGGGGAGCAAGGGGAGGTTGGGGTTGAGGTTGGCAGAGCCCCCCATGCAGTGTGGGGTAGTGGGGGCCAGTGGGGATCACCTCCCCCACCTGGAAGTGCCCAGTGAGTGGGACTTCTTTTAAAGCATCAGGAGCTGGGGTGCGCGAGACAGACATGGGGAGGGCTGGGGGAGTGGGTGGGGAATCAGGGGGGCTGGGGGAGCTAGCAGGGGGTGGGGCCTGGCAGGGGTCCCCCCATGGTCCCCTCCCCACTCCTCCAGCCCCCCACTCTCCCACCCCCTACTTACCAGCTCCAAGTCTGGGTGCAGCTCCCTGCTGCAGCCACTGGGGACTGTCCAAATCATTGAAGCTCTCTGAATCAAGATTCAGAGAGCTTTGAATTTATTTGGACCTTTTAATTGGTCCCCTGATTCAATTTGATTCAGATTTGGAGATTCAGTCACCGAATTGGGCCGAATCTCCTCCATATCTAATCACCAACCAAAGCTTCGCACAGGCCTAAGAACCACATTCATTCATACATTATCCACATTCAGCATGGTTTAATAGATAAAGTCATCCTTTTATGCTGTCTCAGTATTACATTTGGAAAAGAGAGTTTCTTTCTATCATAGTCATATAATGCCTGAACTACAGTTTTTCAATTTGCATTGTCATAGGGCACTAAGGTGCCTACTCCTCTTAGAACAGAGGTTGCCTGGGGAGAGAGCACAATGAGCCAGATAAGAACCCAGGTGCAGTTTGCCATGACAACCAGTTAATGAGGGAATTGGCTACACCTGCACCTGGTCAGCTGGCTGGAGGAGGCAGGGCCCTAGGCCCATATAAACCTCAGGGCTGGGACTAGGCCGTTGGTTTCCTACCAGCAGCTGATGGGGAAGGAGCCTCCAGGAAGGAAGGGCCCAGAGGTGTGGTATCCAGCAGATATGCTACCCTTAGAACAAAGAGGACACCAGGAGTCCATAAGCTATCCTTGCCTACTAGGCACCAAACCTTAGAGAGGGAGTTATACTCTTTTAAAGTGGCAGAGCAAGATGAGAGTTTTGCATTACGTTACAGCCCAGGGACCCATGGTGGTTGGCTGTTGTTTGTGTACTGTCTGATAACACCGGTGGTTTGAATGAGGCTATTTGGGGAAGGAGGAGGCCTCATTGAGGGGCCCACTGCAGCGTGGGGTCCCCTGCACCAAGGGGCACAGCGACAAGGGCTGTGGAGAGCCCGGCGCTGAGAGCACAGCGACAAGGGCTGTGGAGAGCCCGGTGCCAAGGGGCGCAGCGACAAGAGCTGTGGAGAGCCCAGCACCAAGGGGCGCAGCGACAAGGGCTGTGGAGAACCCAGAGCTAAGAGGCACAGCAACAAGGGCTGCAGAGAGCCCAGCGCCGACAAGGGGCTGAATTATAATGAGGCCTAGGCAGGACAATGCCAATATCATCTGCAAAGCTTGGGGTGTGGTAAAGGGGTGTTTGGAGCCATGCATATGGACCATAAGGCTGAAAGACTCGGGAGCCGTCCACAGTGAAGTGGGATGTCAAGGGGTCCAGAAACAACAGGGTTATTAGGATCTAGCCAGACTGTGTCCAAACCTAAAGTTCAAGGGCAGCCTCCCTATATTTATCTTACCAACAAGACATGGCGGGCGAGAATGAGGGTGCTTGTAGGGCAAGACTGACATAGTTAAGGACCTGGGGGTAACACGATGACCCCTTAACACCCCATCCTGCTACATGCATATTAAAAACTTCTTCCTGGAAACCCTTATTCAGACAAATAGTGTGGGTCTACTCACATTATTAGGACCTGATTCTTTCAATTACTGAGCCCTCAAGATACTTTTCCACTCATGCAATATAGCTGAGTGTATATTTTTTTCACTTTAAAACAAGATTTCACCATAGTTCTAGAAAGCTTACATCAAAAAGCATATGCAAACTTGTGATTAATATTTTTCTTGAAAAACCTGGAAGTTTGAGCTGCAAGGAAGGTAATACTGCAGAAATACTGTTGCGATTACCTTTGGAGGCTACAAAATAAGGAATGTTCCTAATGGTATAAGAAAAAAATCTTTAAAGAAAAAATGCATCAAATGTTAGACGGTATGGATGCCTTATCAGCAAGATCAGGAGCAAGAAAGGCAGAGAATACTTCAGAATATATTCAAGTGTAGGTGTGAGAGGCAAACTTAATGACTTGGAATTACAAAAATGTTAATGCAAAAGACACGGAAGTAAAAGTCAAGGTAATGCACACTGAAAGCATACATAGTAGGACAGAAGAACTGGAATAAAAATGTATTTACAGTAGACTCATTTCACCAGAAGAAAATTAAGGCCTTTTCAAGTCAGATAATCCTTAATACACAAAGTTTTTACATCATACTCTTTCCATAAATACTGTCATGGGGAAAATTCATATCTGATATAACTCTTATGAAAATAATAGTCACACAGAGGTAAATTTGATATATTTTCTAGTGCAATATAAATTTAAGTGTCTCTTCTTAACTCATGCAAATTATAATGGGATCAGAAAGGTAAACTGGGTGCATCTACATGTGCAATTAATGCACCTGAATGTTACTGTGCAGTAAATTCAGGTGGATTAAGCTTTGCCAGGGAATGAATCTACATATGTGCCCTGTCAAGTGCATATTTGCACCCAATGGATGCAGTTGGGTCCGGGGCTGTTCCTGCCTTGCACTTCCCCTCCCTACAGTAGTCAGAGGGAGACCTAGGCTCCAGCTATAGCTGTCCAGGTGCTAGGAGCACTCTTTAAAAGGCTGTCCTGCACCTCATTCCCTGGCCACATGCTTCTCTGGCCTGGAGCAGCCTATGCCCCCTGCCCCAGTGCAGCTGGCACAGCCCTCCAGGATGCTATCCCTAGAGCCTGTGCACAGTACACTCCTTCCCCATGCCACAGCAGCAATGACTAGCACTGCAGGCTTCTGCTTGCTCCTGTGCTCACCATGCTCTGCAGCCACAATGATTGCCACCTGCTCCTGGTAGGTTGCAACCCTGTCCATCCCACCCTGCCATGCAGCAAAACTGACAGCACCAACATGGATGCCACCACAGCTGCCAGCCATGAGCTCCTGGGGTACCAGCCCTACCACTTCTGGTCCCACCCCAGCAGCTGTAACTGGCAGCACCATCCAGTGCTCCTGGGACAATGACCAGTGGCTGGACTAGTTCTGGATGATCCATATTCCACAAGCTCATGCAGTAGCTCAGCCCACACCTGGAGTGCCAGCCCACCACCATGCACCAGACCATCCCCACAGAGGCCCAGGTGGCCATCACCCTCCTCAAGCTTGCCATTCCTACCAGCCTGCAGTACATCAGCCACTTGTTTGGGATGGGCAAGGCAACCCTTGGGGAAGCCATGCTGGAGGTCTGTGACACCCTCCAGGATGTGCTCAGCCACACTGTGCTCCAGGTCACCAATTCCCTGGAGGAGGTGGTGGGCTTCTGAGCCCTTGGCTTCCTACAGTGCATTGGGGCCTTGGATGTGATATACATTTCTATCACCTGCCCACCCTGCATGGATCACCCCTACTACAGCCAGCAGGGCTTCCACTCCATCATGATGCAGGCTGTGGTGGACCACTGGGTTGCCTTCACAAACATCTGCTCTGGCTGGGCTGGCAGTGCCCACAACACCCAGATTTTCCAGAATTCTGCCCTACCAGCCCTGATAGCAGCCACTTCGTACCAGGTGTCCTGGACCTGCAGCTGAGCAACACGACCATCCTTCCCCTCCTCATCAGGGACCTGAGCTACCTGCTGCTGCCATGGCCCTACAGTGGCCAGCTAAACCTACAACAGGCACAGTTCAACTGAAGCCAAGTGCACCTTTGCATGCCTCAAGGGACACTGATGCACTCTCACTACCCACCTCAAGTTTCCCGAGGCCAACATCCCCCAGGTCATCACCTCAGCCTGCATGCTGCACAACATTTGTGAGGCCTGGGTGGAGCTCTTCCGTGAAGCCTGGATTGAGGAGGCACAGTGGGTGGAGGATGCCTGGCATCCAGAATGCCAGCTGTGATAGCAGCACCAACAATATTCCCCCTCCCCCACAAGGTCTTGGGTGAACTACAAAGCCAGCACTCGGGGCCAGGGCACCATGTGGGCTAACTCTTCTTCCATTCCCCACAATAGGGCACCTGGCCAGCCACCCACAGACCTCAGGCCCACAGCACACCCTCAGAACCATTCACACTGCAGACAGTTTCCAAACACCAATCTTTATTTCCTTCCACAACAAAGCAACAAACCTGCTCTCCTACCCTCCCTGCCCAAAACCAGACCCCACGCCTAATTCCAATGCTCACCACCAATAAAGCACCCTCTTCCCCATGAGCCTATTTACACTGGTTCATTGACACTAGTCGGAGGGGGGGCATGGGGTGGAGGTGCCTATGACACAGACCCCAGGGAGAGGCATCCAGCACCTTGGCCTCTGGCCATACCACTGCAGGTCCAGATGCCATGATGAGGCCAGCAGGCTGGAGGCTGACACAGGGACAAGAGTAGGCACTGTCCAGCCCACTCAGCACATGCCCCCTTCCTTCTCCATGGGGCCAGGGACAGCAGAATCCATGTGCAGAGCTGGGCCAGCTGTGGCCAGCTCCCACTCAGGGGTCATATAGAGGTGGGGTGATAGCCAGGCCCAGGCAGGGAGCCAGCCAACTGGGGGACCAGGTTCAAGCCCACTCCTCCCAAGCCTATTCTGGGGCAGATCCCAGCTAGCTCTAAGCTGCATGGAGAGTTCCTCATACAGCCCATGGCTAGCTGGAGAGTCTCCCACACAGCTTGGAGCCCCAGAACAGGACAATTCCCAGCCAGCCCTGGACTGTGCAGGGAAGCCCTGCTGGCCCAGGGTGCACAGGGTGGGAGAGGCCTGCAGCAGATTGGCCACATGCTGCCTGCCAGCCCCTGGGCTAACACTCAGGGGGAGCCTGGAGCTCCCTTGATTGATGCAGGGGGCAGACCAGGGCAGGAGCAGCCCTGTATCGGGCTGCTCCCATGAGGAGTAAAGCTGCTAAGCTCCCAAGAGGGAGCACATGTAGATTAGGACTGTGTGAAATGGCACCATTCTGTTTCAACTTGAGTTTCGAGGTTTTGACGGAACAGCATTTTGTTTCGAATTTCATTTCAATTTAAAACTGCTGTTCTGTTTCATTTCATTGAAACAGTGATGCTGTTTTGATGCTGTTTCGACATTTCACCCATACGTTATAATGGGGAAGCTTGAAACAGCCTCTCTCATCCGGCAGGCAGATGGAGGCCCGCAACCCCGGGAGGGCTGCAGGGGCTATGCTAGTCCTCCCAGGGCTGTGGACCCTGATCTGCCTGTCAGATGAGGAAAGGAAGCTGAGTGCTGCAGCCTGAGACTGGGGAGCTGGGGAAGGGAACTGAGTGCTGGGGAGGGGAACTCAGCTCAGCTGGGCTGAGTTCCTTTCCCCAGCCCAATCTAGCACTGGGGAAGGGAACTCACCTTGACTGGGCTGAGTTCATTTCCCCAGCCCAATTGTAGGGGTGGAGAGGGGAACTCAGTTCAACTGGGCTGAGTTGCCTTCGCCAGCCTGATCGGAGTGCTTGGAAGGGAAACTGAGCACAGGCTCAGTTCCCTTCTCCTGTGCTGTGATTGGCTTCCCGCAGCCCAGCTGTGGGAGGCAGGGAGAGCCAGGGCTGTGCTCCTGGCTGAGCAACATGAGGCTACAGAGCTGCTGAGAGTGCAGCCCTGGTTCCCCCCTGTCTCCCATCACCTAGCTGCTGGCTGCTTTGAAACTCAAAACATTTCAAAACTTTTGAAATGTTTTGATTAGCCTCGTTTTGTTTCAAGGCTGTTTGAAAACCCTTCGTTTTGATTCAGTTTATCTGTTCTGAGCTCAAAATGAGTCAAGACAGTGTTGAATCGAAGGAGCCAGCAAAATTTTGCACAGCCCTAATGTAGATGTGCTCCCCAGTAGGCTTACTGAGCAGTATTTTAACTGTGTAGTATGCCTACTTTGAATTAATAGCTTGTGTAGATGTGCCTACTGAGATGGAGATTGGATACTGGCTACACATGTAAGCAAACATTGCATTTACATTTGTTAACTTTCCTTTCCTCAGGAAATCTTTTTATGTTTTGCTTGTATCTAGTTTAATAGTTCAAGAAGCCATTGTATCATTAATAAGGTGAAGAGGTTTTGAAGTACTTGTTGCTACATCACTTGGTGAAAAAAGATTGAAACTTTTTTTTGAGTCAGTGTAGATGTATTAATGCCATTAATATTTAATGAAAACCAAATGCATTCCATAATATTTGCCAAATTCTGTTCTCACTTTTTCCAAGTGTAAATATGAAGTAACACTCTTAAATTCAGTTTCCATTTCTGGATTTAAAAAAAAATCAACCCATAACTCATTTTTATTCAGATTGACATCTTTAATTAGATATGTTCTCAGTCTTTGTTAACTTCTTTCAGTGCACCATACCTTCTTCCTCCCCCCATCCTCCCCTTTTTATGTTGGATGGAATCGGAAAGTTTCAAAATGAAATGACCTTCAAGTAAATCAAGATTACTGGGTTTATACTAATTTAACTGAGGGCTGGATCTGACTCAGTAACAACTTTTTGTCTTTTAGATTTTAGTGATAGTGTGTAGGAAGAAAATTATTATTCCCCTTTTGCAAAATATGGCTTAATCCATTTAACAGTTAATGGGAAATACATCAGTTCTTAAGAAACAGGAGTCCAAATTTTGACTGCTGTTTTCCTCCTCTTCAGCACCTCATATTTATTCAGTAGTTCAAAGTAAGATAAGTCAATTTTAATGAAAAATCACTTCCATCAAATTAAAAGACCTTTCACTTTCATTAATGAGTTGAAAGTTTGATATACTTCCATAGTATATCATGATATTATCTAGTTTTGTAGACTGGTGTTAAACATAGGAGTGATGCTGTGTTTACTACTTTTACATTAGAATTAAGCTCTGTGTAGGTGAAGGAAAGCAGAATCCTATTACAGATTTTAAATTGATCTCACTTAAGGGACTCAGTGGGTACTGGTATATTTTTAAAATTTCAGGAAAGGCTGGAAAGGAGATTAATGAAATCTTCCAAAGAAACCTCTTACACTAAAGCTCGTGAAAAGAAGTGAAGTTCATTCTTCCTCCATTGCTCGTTAAATGCAATGAGTGAAGGATAAACCTTAGATCTGTTTTTAGTTTCAAGGTTTTTCCCAGAAAGGCAAGTAAATATTTTTAGACATGTTGATATTTTACAGGGTTTTTGTAGTGCTATGCAAAGGGAGCCAAAGGTCTCAGTTGTGGCTGAAAAGATGTATTAACTCTTTATAGTTGTACTCTGAGATAACTGGGTTTTAAAATCCTGGATACCTCCTTAGTATTTTGAAAATAAATCAGTTGAAAATGTTCCCTCTTCCTTTATTTCTTAGTATCAGCCAATGTTGCTATACAATGTTAAAATCTTTTTATGGAAGATTTCTACTATTTATTGAGTCAATGTAGAAATTTGTATTGAGGCCTACCACCTTGGTAGCTCCCATCTTTAAGACTTAATTACAAGCCACCATCAAACTAATTTTTCAAAAATAATTCCAATGCCTATTCCTAATGTTACTAAACGTCTATCAAGAATTTACTTCAGGATGACTCCAGTCATGAGAATATCCTACTACCTTCCATGGATTTTTGGATGCAGGAAATAACTGAGAGCTGCCTAATGGATCATAATTACTACAGACCCAAGGAAATTCCAACAGTTGGCAGTGTTGCAAATTCACATAATTTTAACACAAGATTTATGGTATTTGGCACTTTTTCTTAAAGCTCCAGCAGTTAAATTCTTTCCTCATATCAGAATTTTAGCTTTCATACGTCTCTATATATCTCAGTTTGTTGTGGCCTTGTAAAGTGGTATTTTAAAGGCTCTAACATCATAATACAAATCAAAAGAATCCTAACTTCAGTTTTTAAATTTCCATTACTTTTTCAGTTGATTTCAGTTGGGTGCCCAAACTCATGGTGCCGGTATGGGCAGATCCAGGATTTTGTAAAAGGAGGTGAGGGATAGCAGCTGGTCCTGCAGGGATGGTGGCATGCCACTCCCAGCTTCCCCCCACCACAGGGCAGGCAGACAATCAGATCATGCATAAGAGCAGCAGCCAAGGGCTTAATTTTTAAGTCCTCAAATTAGGTAAGAATCCTCTCCTCTCCCCCACCCCAGTACTCTCTTTCTTCTCCTCTATGCTTAGCAGCACATCTCCCCTTTCCTTTCATTCCCCCCTTCTCTGCCAATCACTGTCATGGTCCCTGGCTTTTCTGCAGGTAGGGAGAGCTCCAGAGCCACTTCTGCCCCACTTCAGAGCTACTTTGGCCCCACCTCTAAAAATAAGCTGAGCTGCACACAGAGAGGGGCTCAGTTGAGGATAGCGTCAGCGGTGGTGGCAGCAGGCAGGTCGCCTTTCTTAAGTCTGTTCCTGAGATAGTGGGGAATGCCTAGGGGGATTGGGCAGGGAGGAGGAACCCACCCAATGTTGTTGCTGGCTGATCCCTGCTCCCCATGCAGCCAGGCTGGACAGAGGAGTAGCAGCTTTGGAGCTCTCCCTACCCCTAGAGCAGTCAGAGACTGTAGGAACAGCAGCAGCAGTGGGCAAAGGAGGGGGGAATGGGTGAGAAGGGGAAGGGATGTTCTGTTGAGCATGAGGGGAAGGGAGGGAGGCTACTTTGGGGAATTTAAAAAAGCCCCCAGCTCCAGCTTCTGCAGTGTGGTCTGTAAAAGGGGCACAACCACATCACTGCAACTGCCAGGATCCACACGTGGTACTCAGAGTACACAATACATTAAATACGACTCAAAACGTTTGATATAGCTTGTAACCAACAACTTGATCTTTAGCTAGAAGCAAATTAGCATCCAGCACAAAGTATGTATGTCGTAGTTTATAACTGTCAGACCCACTGAAGAGGTGTGATTACTTTAGACACACATTACTTTAGATATAGATTATGAAGTCTTTTTTCAAAGGCAAGTAGAGCACATTGTTTAACCATTGTGAGGTTTAAAGGTGTGAACCTCTGTACTAGAGCCTTCTTGGGAAGAAACAGTCATCTTAGATTATGGAGCCAGCAACCTGCAGTCCACAAGCCAGATTCGGCCCATGGAGTCAATTAATCCAGACCCAAGGATGTGGAGCTTTGGCAGCAGTCACTTTTTCTACACTACCACGGGGAGAAGTGTAGACTGCAGGCAATCTCCATGTGCCTCTGTGGTGAAAATTGGCTGAAGCAGGCACAAGTGGTGGCAATGGCTGGGTTCTGGTGCCTGCCCATCTACTATCTCTGACACAAACTGAGTCACTCTAGCCCATAGCCTAAAAAGGTTACCAGCTTCTGTCTTAGACAATTATGGATAGAAAAAGGTATTACATGACAGAGAAGCCATCTGCAAGTACAGTAGCAGCAATGGATCCAAAATCACATGAAACATGAGAACTATATCTGATCTTTTATTTGCTTTAAATGCTTTTAAAAGAAAGAAGCAAAGTTTTCTGGTGATATCTTTTGTTGAAACAACTATAGACATTAGACAAGCTTCCAGGCACAGATGCATAACTACAACTTCTAGCATCACTGGGCCTGTCACAGTTTTTGCTGAAACTTAGAAAACTCTCAGGTAGTTGGCTAGATGATATTCTTCTTCTGCTCAAGGTCCATCTCTATGTCATATTTGAGGTCAGGAAGAATTTCTCCCCCTCCAAGTTAGATTGGCAAGGGCTGTGAGGATCTTTTGTTTTCCTCTGTAATATTACATCTTTGCCACCACAGTGGAAATGTATTGGCAGTGCCCTTGTCTCCCTCCTTGTTACCTGTGGCATGTTGTAGGGTCATGGTGCTGTTTTTGGTATTCTTTTCATAATGTACCCTGTGGTTATGGTATGTGAGCAGAGTAGAGTGAACGTTTTTAGTAATCTTTATGTAAATGATTTGCTGCAATTGCAGGAGATTGGGCTAGATAGCCTGGGAGACCACTTCTAGTCCTGTTCACATTACATTTTTCTCAAGTTAAAATATGTCGTGTTCCATACCAGACTATAACATGTCAAGAAACCGAATGAACAAATATATTATGTAGCCTATAGGTTGTGCAAAGTATCTTAACATATTTTATCAGTCCAGATTGATATGTTCCACAGCAGCTGTGTAGGGAGGGACAAAGCAGAGTGAGTGATCAGGGCACCAGGCAGCAGTGTATTCTGGTTGTCAACATGATTACAACTGCAATCATGCAGCTGCTGGCATCAGCCACTTTTTTGCCTCTTCACCTCCCACCCCTAAGTCAATGGCTGTAGTAGTTGCCACATTCACCCCACCCTAGTGATGCTGCTGTCTCACAGGTAAAATAAAAGCATCCCATCCCAGCAATACAAGATAGTGCATTACTGACTTTTCAGTTTACTGAAACGCATCAGCAGGGATCTGGGTATTCCACTTGCTGAAGAAAAATGCAGGTTTTCTCCTTTAAAGCAGAAAATGCAGGAAATCACAAGTTTCCCTTTGCAGGCTGGTGGTGTTCCAGCCTAAAAGGGGCTGCTTGGGGCTCAGTAGAGCAGGATGCAGGGTTGCCATGTGCGCATAGATGTGCACAAGACAGCTAGACAGGACAGTGAAAAGCAGCTCCCGCAACTCCCTCCAGGGAAGTCTATGGAGGTGGGAGGGGGTATAGGGCACAGGAGATGCAGTGTGGGGACAAGACAATTCAGCAGGGGGGGAACAGGGTACATGCCCCCCAAGATTTCTGCACCCAGGGTGGGGGGTGGGGCTGCAATAGGGCCAGATCAGCTAGGGGCAGGACCCACCTCCATGACCTAGCAGGCAGGACCCAGTGCAGGAAGGAGTGCCACGCTGCCGTGGCAGCCAAGCTGAGGCACCCAGCAGCAGCAGGAGACACAACTCTGTGCTGCCAACACTGCTGCACCTCACTTTGATGCCCATGGTGGTGCAGCACTCCCCCACAAGCTGAGTCTTGCCCACTGGGCTGAAGAGGCAGCTGCTGCCTGGAGTTGGTCCAGCCCCACTACAGCCCCACACCCTGCTGTGAGTGCAGAAATCTCAGGGGGCACATGCCCCACCGTTGCGTTGCCTGTGCCTCCCCAACTCTCCCACGTGTTGCGCGTGCACACATACCTACTCTCTTTCTCACACACTGAGGGGCAGGGAGCTGTGGGCTGGGAGTGAGGGGCACCAGCAGGGCCAGGGGGCTGTGGGTCAGGAGTGGGGGGCACTGGCAGGACCTGGAGGCTGTGGCTTGGGAGTGAGAGACAATGGCATGGGCAGGGGCAGGGCACCAGCATATCAGGGCTGCTTAGCACCACAAAACAATGGGTGACAGCTACAACTGGACCCATGTTCTGAGCGAATGAGGCATGGGGAGCTCTGATTTTCTATAATAAAAAACCCCAAAATGAAACACCAAAATATATAGGTATTTAGAATTTATTTTATTATAACGATTGAGGCACTGGTGAGCTTCCAAATTGCTTTAAATTTGTAATTATATCAATAAAAAATTGTGTCCAACTGAAACCAATATATATAGTGGTGTTTCATGGAAAAAACATGGATTTGGGGGTTTTAATCAGAGAATTTGGGTTTTTTAAATAAAAGAATTTGGGTTTCAAACAGAGAAAACCAGGATCCCTACTGAGTAGGGAGAATTGAAACTTTGTATTGAGAGTGGGGGAACTGCAGTCCACATCAGCTGAAGAAATATTTAAATCTTAGACCCCAAAAAATAACTTGTGAGCTGTGTTCTTTTTGTCTTTGACATAAGCAACAAGAAAGATTTTGCTATTAGAACTATTCTGTGGGTAGCACTTAAGACAAAAAAGATTCCAGAAAATGGTCCTATTGCTGCATTAGCTCTGCAGTGATAACAGAAGTAAAAATCAGTAAGGTGAATATGTTTGTCAAAGCAAGAAGATATGACGTGGCAAATACATTTAGAGAAAATCTGATGACTGAGAAGGTGCTATTCCAACCACTTAGTCACACTCTAAGTGTTTTAAAGTACCCCCTGGTTTCAAGGACAAATTTTGTTTGTCCTTTGGTTAAAGACCACTTCCATTTGCCGGCTGACTTTTGTGGGTCCCTTGAGTGGTTATTTAAGAGAGGTTTCACTGTACTGTATTTACAAACATGAATCATGTTACTGTAGACACAGAGTCTTTCTGAGTGGAAAGCAATATCCAGTACACAGCACACTTCAACACAGTTTGGCTGGGAATTCTGGGCAAAAAAAATAGGGAAAAGTTTTCTATTACGAAATACGCTGTTGGTGTAGAATATTGCATGTTCACACAGAGCAAACAGGACTTTTGTTTTAAGGGGTTGGGCTAGGCTTACTCAAACTGGCACATTCTGCAGTTGCTCTAGCCACTTTCCTTTCTAGCAAGACTCAGGCTTTTGGTGAGGTTGGGAAGGTGGATATGGGTTGCTTTGCATCTCTGCAGTCTTACCACTGTTCACACTTGCCACTGTTGAAGGTTTCTTCAGATCTATAAAAGCAGAAATCCCAGCTTAAATTTAGTTCCTAGCCTGAAAGCCTCTCACACTACAATTCTATAATGCTTCTCACTCATTTACTGCTTGTCACCCATAGGCTTCAAAGCCCTTTCCAGAATGGGTTGAGTATGCATGTACTTCCCCCCAATCTGGACTGAATCTGGAACCCAGAGTCATTCACCCCACAAAGAAACACATGCCCAAGTTGCAAGAGAACCTGCTGATCCCAGATCGGCCTTGTTAGACATCTTTGGACTCACAGATAAGATAATCATGGAAAACAGTCATCCTTAACTGTGAGGGATTGTTGATGATGATGATGACTTCCCCCAAATCCTTCAACACTGCCTAGGGAATGACACTGAGTACAAGTAAAAATACACTTTCTTCTTAAGGGAAGCAGAATTTTTTAAAGTGTTACACTAGACATGTCAAAATAAACTAAGTGGGCTAGAGTCTGATCTCAGCTACACTAATGCAAATCCAGTCATTCCATTGAGGCTGATGTAACCAAGCTCATGATTTAGTAATGGGTTCAATTTAATCACAGACCATTAAGGGGAAATAACATAGATGTGAGCTTCACTTTAATTAGAGATTGGAAGTATTTGATTAAAAGTGTGGCTGTGAAAAGCTAAAAATAGAGTATTAGGTCAAAGAGATTCTTCTATGAGTGCAAAACACATGTACAATATGTGAAATGTTCCACCCTAGGCTGTAAGGGAAAAGGGGTGTAACTAGCATTTCCTTTTCAGTCTGAAAATTTACAGGAATGCAATAGCACATCTGTATGGAATTAGCATGGCTTCTCTTTCTGATACAGACAGATCCATGTGACTGCCCAGCTAGAGTCTGTGATCTTGAGTCGTGATTTGTTTTACCCAATATAACATCACGACTGATTGTACCTCAGGGTCCAATAATTAAAAAAGGATAATGTAATATTATTTAAAAAATTAAAACAAAAGCTGTCAGCCAACCTTTTATTACTTTCAGCACTTACATCTTATATTTATGTGTTTGAGACACCAAACCAAATATTTGCAGTCATTACAGATAGATTTGAGACAACTGAGGAAAAATATTGCTGTGCCTAATCTAAACTATGGCATACATCAGCTGCTTCCCTTACTCATTGGTATAAGAGTGTTGTTTCACAAGTACAATTCAGTATCTCAGAAATGTCTCGATGAACTGGTATACATGTAGTTTGCAATGGCTGGTTCTCACCGTTCGCCAACATAGCCTTATTTAAATTGGAGTTACATATGGAATATTTCAGTAAGTCCCAATGTAGTACTGTTACATATTGTTGATGCACCCCCTAAAGTTTGAGAATAAAGAATATATTTCTATATATACATATTTAAGCATAAAACTTTTATTTTTAAAGTAATTAACTACCACTATGAATTTGGTTTTGCATCTGCCTACTTGAACCTGATATAAATATTGCAGCTGACAATACATTCATCTACTTCTCCAGAGACTGCCACCATAGCCTGTATTTGAACCCTTCACTGTGTTCTCTAATATAATATATTCTGTCATGATTATTACTGAAGTCAACAGGGAATAAAAATAAGAGACACACTTAGTCACGCTAGTCTGAACTCAAGTACAAGGAAGGGTAGATTTGCACCTTACAGACTAACCACTGTAGATGTATAGCACAAGCTTTAGGGAAGAATATGGCTCTAAAATGGTAAAATATTCATACTGGTTTTTTACACATTAGAAAAAGAGAAAAATTTAATGCAAAATAGAATGTGTTAATTTATTTTCCTTGAAATCATTTTGCCTATAAAATGTTATTGCTTATTCTTACATTTTAGAAGAGGTTCTTTGGACCACATACAAAGTCACTACGTTCTTTGGTATCAGTTACAGAAATATTGAATACAAAGGAAGAAGGACATAGAGTCTAAGTTGTGATATGGCCACTACAACAGAAGAGGCAACAATGACGGTAAAAATCTACTGTGCTATAAAGCATCACCATCTATACATGTGGTGCGTTTACTACGCAGTAAATTAAGCTACTGCACAGTTAGCTAGTATCAGTAAATACAGGTACTAGATTAACTGCACAGTAGTTACTGCACAATAACATTCATGCAGATGCTGACCAGGAGCATTTGCTCCTGGTCAGTGTAGGCAGCAGGGAACCACAAGGGACTGGGAGCTCTATGTTCCCAATCTGGGCTCTCCCAAGGGTCCGGAAGCTGATCAGCTGTGGGACTTGGGAACTCTGTGTCCCGCGTCCCATCTCCCATGCCAAGCAGGGTAGCTGCTGGAAAGCCCCATGCTCCCTCCCCCCACCTTACGCATCCTGCAGAAGCCTTGCCAGTAGCTGCCCCACACCTGGGACAGGTCCCAGACAACCCTCTGCTGGGTAGGGAAACCCTGCCTGGCAGGGGGCTTGCTGGTAGTTGTGTCCCCCAATGGGCATGGGGCCAGGAAAGCTCTGCCCACTGCCCACTGCAGAGAGAGTTTTCTCCTGGTTCCATGAACACCAGATTTCCTCCCTATGTGCATGGGGCCAGGAGACAGAGCTCTCCTGGCCCTGTGCCCCTTGCCAGCCCCCAGGATGGCACCCAGGGAAGCCTGGAGCTCCCCTTGGCTGCTGCAGTGTGGCAGAGCAGGGCAGGAAGATCCTTGTACCAGGCTGCTACCGTTGGGAGCAAATCTGCTCCCACAAGGGAGCACGTGTAGATGTGCTCCTGGGGAAGGCTTACTGCACAGAATTTTACCAATAATTAGGCTTACTGTGCAGTATTTTACACGTGTAGTCTAATGTGAATTAATAGCACATGCAGACCCACCCAGTGTTATCAAGTTTCCCTCGGGGATACACTATTTCTTTGATTTCTTATCAATGAAGTGTGTGTGTGTGTGTGTGTGTGTGTGTGTGTGTGTGTGTTGTATAAAAGCCTCAGAGTGTGAGGTGTACCATGAAAGAGAAAAATCAATGAAGTGTGTGTGTGTGTGTGTGTGTGTGTGTGTGTGTGTTGTATAAAAGCCTCAGAGTGTGAGGTGTACCATGAAAGAGAAAAATCAGGTTTTTCAAATGCCTTGTACAGTGAGATACAGTGCATTGTATGTGCTTTGTAATAATAAATCTCTGAACAACTGGGCTGATTTGAAGTTATTCAATCAAAGGCTTACATTGAAATTACAAGACTTTGCCTGAGTACACAAGGTGACAATAGAACATATTTTAGAATGCTGCAGGGCAGAGCTGTCCAATTGGCAGCCTGTGGGCTCCAGCCTGGCCACTATTCCCTCCACTGCTCCAGCTGCTATTGCAGTCTCTGGCCTACCCCTCCCTCTTTTGGCTGCCAATTCCTGTCTCCACCCCAGGGAGCAGGGCAGTGCAGCAGTGCAGGAAGGTGAGGGTGATTCTGAGATGCTCAGTGCACTGCAAGGTGGGAAGGATTTGGGGGTGGGGGAGCAGGTCATAGGCATGCAGCAGAGTAGTGGAGTGCCTGCAAGGGTAAGCACTGCAGTGATGATAGTGGGAGGTCAGGGGCATGCAATGCAGTCGTGAAGAGGGTGTCGCCATTACACGGTGCAACAGAGGGAGGATGTTCATGGGGTAAGCAGCCTGGGAGGGCATAACTTACCTTGGGGCATCCTGCAGGGCAGTGGTCTCAATGGTTCAACCTGTACTTGTAAGTTGGATAGCCCTGTTTTAGAGTAAATAGTAGGCACGCCTTTAGGTAGATAAACAGTTAGCAGAATATAGGTTTATCTTCATAGTCTCATTTCAATAGGATTTAGGACATTTACAGCCCTCTTTTTTAAGAGTATTGTAATAGCCAAGTTAGAAAACAGTAATTACAAAAAGGCCATAAGACCACTGCTAATGAAAATCATTTATCCATGAAATAATGAACTAAAATAAATGTTTGAAGTGAATCTGTGGAGCAAGGTTCACTGTCCCACTCCACTTCTGTTGCCTCACTGAAGAGAAAAGCACTTGCACATATCTGTCTGGGGATTCTTCCAGACTGAGAGATTCTCCAGAGGGAGTTAAAATTAGGTCTATGACCTGCCCCCTTCCTGGAGGCTGGTAAAATTATACATCAGTTATAGGCTTCAGCCTTAGAACAGCCAGAAAATTTCCCCTTTGTATTTTGTATTTTGTATTTGTTTATCAGTATGGCCGTCTTTCAAAGTAGATTGCATTGTAAAGTGTTTGACCTCTTATTTAGAATGCTGCTAGTTCCTTAAGATTTTAAATATATACACAACCCTTGCATTGTCACTATCATTTCCTGCAGCATGAAAGCCAATAGGTCTCCTTCTCAAATCTACCCTAAAGTATGCTTCATTTCTGTCTTTGAGTTTAAAAGTAAGGTTTTGGAATGTATCTGAGGTTTCTAAATTAAGAACACTTTACATTTGTTCTCTCTCGCTTACACAATCAATGCTTTGTATACTTTATGTATAAGTAAACATTTACAAGTATTGAGATTTTTTAATTTTCCACTTCTAAAAAAAGAAAAGAAAAGAAATAGTGTTTTCATACACAAAATAATCAAATCAATCTGTGTAGGAAGGATTCTGTATGCAGCAAGTTATAGTAGCAAACTGTGTACTACCAAGTTTTAATTTTCCTCTTTACAATAAGGATGCTATGGTTGCAGATGCATTACAATATGTAACTAACATGCTGGAAAATATCAGGAATTGCAAAACTGAATTATATTTTTTGCTAGTTGGCAGTACTGTGGAGCAATTATCTAATACACTACACATTTTTTATTTATTCTTTACTGGAGAAGTGCCTGAAGAACTCAGAGGCTAAGGCCCCATTGTTCTGGGCATCCTGTAAACAAGTATACTTTCCCTGAAATACTGATAGACTCACAGGACAATTAACATATGGAGAAAAAAGAAGAGTTAGACTGTCAAAATACATACAATTTTAATATATAGTATGCACACTATATGTGTATGTTATCAAAAAGGCTGGAGACGTATTCATTTCTAGAAATCTTGGTGAGAGGGTAAGCATACATATGTTCCAGTCTGCAGCCACTTCCTTTCCCCTGTGGGCAAGCTGGGGCTGAGATCCAGCCTTGGAAAAATACCCTCAGTGTCTTCCCAGACCAGTGCCCAGAGAGAATCTAGCAGTGATCTTGCATAAACCAGAGTCACCCTGGTCTGTGGATGGTGTGGGGGACAGAAGTGACTCAATTCCTCTCAGACCCGAGAAAGAGTCAAGTAGCAGGAAAATGCCATCCTCCCTCTCCCCCCTGTCCCAGTCTTCCTCCCTCCCCTTCCCTACCTACCCCTTCCATAGCTTGGGGTCAGTGGGGTTTGTTGAAACTGAAGGGATCTGCTGCAGCTCTTCTCTTCTCTGAGTAGGAGGGATCAGGAGGAACTGAGCAACAACGAACCCCCACCTTCCCCGATACCTTCCAGTCTGGGGTCACCAGTCTTTAGAAGGTGTGGGAGAAGTATACAGCTGCTCAACGTGGCCCAGGAGAAGAGAGCTCTTCCTTGTTAGAAGTACTCTTTTTTTTCCCCCCATGACGGAGACAGTTCTCTTTTGTGTAAAAAACTCTTGAACACCTGTATGCTTGCTTTTGTTCCAGGAGAAAAGTGTTTCTTCTAGCGTAAATGTAATGCCTCACCGTACCCTAAACATTAATTACAAATAGCTACCTCTATACCTCTACACTTGCTGCTTAAATAGCTGGCTAAGTACTTCAAATTATTGTATTCATTAGAGCAGGAATGTCAAACATATGGCCCACAGGCTGGATTCAGCCTGCATGCAGTATGGGGGCTGGACCCAGTGCTGTGCTTCCTGTATACAATACAAGGGGGTGGTCCAGGGTACACCCTGCATGCAATGCTGAGTGGTCCCTGCACATTGGCGCTAGGGCTGGTCCAGATCAAGTGGTACTGGAACCAGAGCAAAGTGCTAGTCTGGCAGGGTGCCACATGCAGTGTGCGCACTGTACAGACCTCCAGTGTTGCTTGCACTGCTGGGTCCAGCCTGTGCTCTGCAAGCAGCACAGGCTGGACCCTGCCAACCCTGAATTCCATGTGCACAGAAAGCCCTGGGGACAGTGCGTGAGGTACACGGCATGCTGGTTGGACACTGTACTGCAGGTGCTGTACTGGGGGACGGTCCCAGTCCAGACTGCAGACCAGCCCAATGACCCTCATCTGCTCCTTAGGGCCAGATGAGTTTAACACCCCTGGTTAGCAGTAATCCACTCCTCTGGGACTGAAGGAATTCCAGAATAGGTAGCAAAATGGAAGGGGTCCTATCATACAAAGCGAAGAGGCAAACTCTGCGTGCCATGTGGGGCTGCATAATCTGTGTGGAACTGTTGAATCATTTCTGTGCTTTTTTTCACCTGCAAAATACAGCGGTTTCCCCAATATTTTCATAGATTTCATAGATTTCATAGACATTAGGGCTGGAAGGGACCTCGGGACATCATCGAGTCCAGCCCCCTGCCCAAAGGGCAGGAAGTCAGCTGGGGTCATAGGATCCCAGCAAGATAAGCATCCAATTTACTCTTGAAGGTGTTCAATGTAGGTGCTTGAACCACCTCTGCTGGCAGACTGTTCCAGACCTTGGGGGCTCGGACAGTAAAGAAATTCTTCCTTATGTCCAGCCTGAAACAGTCTTGCAGGAGTTTGTGACCGTTCGACCTCGTCATCCCTTGGGGCGCTCTGGTGAACAAACGTTCCCCCAGATCCTGGTGGTCGCCCCTGATAAACTTATAGGTGGCCATCAGATCACCCCTGAGCCTACGCTTTTCCAGGCTAAATAGTCCCATGGCTCTCAGCCTGTCATCGTAAGATCTGTTTTCCTGATCTCTGATTATGCGCGTGGCTCTCCTCTGGACTCTCTCAAGCTTCTCCACATCCTTTTTGAATTGTGGAGCCCAAAACTGGACGCAGTACTCCAGCTGTCATTAGTCATTAGGCCTGTGCAAAGTGGCTAGTATTGACATCAGATTCGGATTCAGCCAATTCGGAGGACAGCGATTCAATTCGGTGATTCGAATCACTGTCCTGAATCAATTTGCTTGAATCTGATTTGGCGATTTGACCGCTGCTGAAGCACCCAAAATAAAAAAAAGCCCCATCCCTCGCCCTCTCTCCCAGCCCTGTCAATGGCTGCCCTGCCTGGCTCCAGTGTCCTGGCTCTTAAAAAAAAAAAAAAAGCAAAAAAAAAGCCCTCCCCTCACTGGCTCATGCCAGGCCGGGGTGGGGGGGAATCCCTGCTGCCCCCCACTGCATGGGGGGCTTTACCACAAGCCCCCATCCCCTGCTCACTCTCCCAGCGCCAGCCTCCCAACTCTTTAGAAAAAAAGAATAAAAAAAGCCTCACCCTCACTGGTTCCTGCCAGGCAGGGGGATGATTCCCGCTGCCCCCCACTGCCCTGTGCTGCATGGAGGGGCTCTGCCATGAGCCCCCAGAAGCCCTGATGGCCACTGCAGCAGCTGGTGAGTGCAAGGTTCTTTGGTTTTTTAAGAGACAGGATGCTGGGGCTGGGCGGGGCAGCCATTGACGGGGCAGGGAGAGGGGGCAGGGGTCAGGCGGCGCTCAGGGGGGTTGCAGGAACAGGCAGGGGATGGGGCTTGGTGGGGTCACCCCATGGTCCCTGCCCCCCTCATTCATCCTCCCCTTCCCCCCCATTCCCTGCTTACTGTCATGGAGTCTGGATCCAGCTCCCTGAGGTGGTTAGTGGGGACTGCCTGAATCTCTGAATCTCTCTGAAGCTCTCTGAGTCTTTTTTGAATAGATTAAGACCTTTTTATTGGTTTCCCAGTTTGATTTTACTTTGGAGATTCAGCTGCTGAATCAGGTTGAATCTCCTCCGAATCGAATCAGCACCTGAAGCTTCACACAGCCCTAGCAGTCATGCATTGACTTTCACTTCATTAAGTGTTACTGTTGTTTGCTATATTATAAAATACAATGATTATCTATAAAATAAGCTATAGTACATTTTCACTATTTGTAACGTTGTCATTGCCAAGCTATTGATTTATGGATGGGTCAGCAATAGAATGACATGTTATTTCCTAGACACTAAAAATATGGGAATATAATTTGGAAGATTAACAAAATCAGAACATTTCTTAAGTTATATAAGTAAATGATGTAAACTGGTACATAACAGATGTGTAGAAATTTGATATAAAGCAGTAACATATGAATAGTAACATTTTTGTAAGCCAGGAAATCCAGTATTGTGTACACCAAATTTATTTCTAAAGCATATAAACCATCTCTCTTACAGATAAGTGAGACACTATATACAAAGGACTAGAACTTCAACTGACGTAGTCAGTGCAGCTTCACTGAAATCAGTGCAGCTATGTCAATTTATGCTAACTGTGTAAAGTGTCATCATTATGCATGAGAAGGTAAGAAACATGTTTGGTGTGGCTATGGGTATGACTAAACTGCAGACTATAGGGTTGTAAATGAGCTAGCTTGGGTTGTAGCAGAGCCTAGTAGGGAGAACACAGAGCTCTGCACCGTCCTATTTTTCAGTGGTGTGACTTAGCATGCAGTCAGCTCTGAGCTGAAGCAGGTAGATTGTTCCCAGTACCCAAGTCAGTACACATAAGTCAGCTCAAGTATCTACACTACACTGCAGCCTCCTATGTTGTTGTCTCTTCCTCAGAACTCTCCGCAGTGATTTGGGCAGGTGCATCATATAAAAGATACATGTACAACAGCTGAATAAGTTTTGAAATATTATATATTAAAATTAATTGTAAAAGGTTTTGTTTAAATGCAAGTGTAAAAGAAAACAAGAAGCTAGGAGAAAACTCATCATAGGGGAAGAGAAGCCCATGAAGGGCGAGACAGCAACACCAAAATAATGAAGAGAGTCCTGGGAGCTGTGGTTTTGGAGCAGCTGCTCCATCCAGCTAGAGCGGCCCCTGGGAAATGAGAGGCCAGTGCGTGTGCCAGAGGAGAGCAGGGAGAGCCAGGAAGCAGAGAGGTATGCCCCGGGACCTGAGACATCGGGTAGGACCCCTCCCAGTCCCAAGGAGCTGGCAGGGAGCTGGCAAGAGAGCTCTGAAGATCTCAGTAAAGCCAGGAGGCATCCACAGTAAGGACGCCACAGTGCAAAGTGGCACAAGAGGCAGGAAACTCCACCAGAGATGGGCTGGCCTTGGGACAAGCGGCTGGGCCCTAAACGGCTGATTAACCAGTTAATTTTTTTTCTGTTGTTTTATTTGGACCCGAGTGGGCCAGGGAAGGGTGCCAGCTTGGCAGTGACCTTCCTGGGATGCTAGAGGGAGCAAACGACAGGTCTGGTCAATTAAACCCAGGAAAAGGGCAAGAGCCCCGGAAGTGATTTTTGTTTCTGTGAATTTGTTGATTTTTGTTTGTGTGAATTTATTGATTTTTGTTATTTCTTTTTTTTGTTTACCCCGGAAGGGGCGTGCAACCCCTCCACATGGGAGCGGTGGGAGAGAATTAACGTATCATATGTGAGACTTACGTGTGACTGAGAGGAAGTCCAGGAGTCTATGCTATTTCATTTTGTTGAGGCTTTGAATAGAGACACTCATGAACCTGTAAGAGAAAAAAAATAGAGAACAGATCACCCAGGAAGACCTATGAGTGCAAGCAAGCAGCGGTGTAACATCTAGGTGGCACTAGGATGGGGTGTGGGGGAGGTTGGAGCCACAGAAGAAAGCCCTAGCAGGTTTGCCATTGGCCAGCTGTCGTGCAGAATAACACCTCCTGATCGGTAACGTCACCAGAACTTCAAGACATGGCAGGAAAGAGTTGGGCCTCACCACAGCAAATACCAGGCAAGTGATTGTGAGACCAATGGGCTGGGCGGGGAAGGTGTTCAGCAGTTGAGCACGTAAACATAAACAGGGCTAACCCCGACAGCCATATGGGCACATCATGCTCCAAACATGCTTTATTGAATAAATATTGGAAGATCAAAGTGAGAGCAAGGGCATGCCAGGGGTAGATGTTTGAAGCTTTTAGTTTCTCTTACATGCATTGATGACCAACCAGATCTTATTAATGTGCATTTGCATAGCATTTTAAAGGAAATTTTAAGGACATCCATATGGCCATAAATAATTGGACATGTACAGCAGCTGCTAATACGGATAGGACAGTGTCCATTTAGGGCTTTTTGGAGCTAATAAACGCTCAGCTGGTAATGCTTCCTTCCTTTAGAAAGAGCTGTTTAAGAAGAGCTTGAATTACTGAGTGAGGATTTGTTTTCCGATGGAGTGCTAAATGCTGATAACAGAGCTGATAAATGCTCTGTTAACAAGGGTGGGGAGCCCTCCCTAATCACAGTGTCCTGCCAGGGGCCTGGCCATGCCCCCTCAGCTCAGCCTTAGGGAAGCAAAGGGAGGGTTGTTCTACTGCCTGCCCCCCCACACCTTCTAGCCTGACCCACTGCAGGCACGTACCTGCATTTTTTCAGTGCAGAGGGAATGTCTTTACAGTTACAAAGTGATTTAGCCTAGTCAGGTTAGAGTAACCTGCAAAGGTTAAATCAATTCAGGTTCAGGCTTTTTTAATGTTTGTCCCTAGCCACAATGGCTGGCAGGCTGGGAAGCATGCTTTAGTACCCCCTGCCTTTTGGCCTGGGCCAATTCTGGCATTTGACTGCCATTCCCAAGTGAAAAGTGAATGTAAGTTTAGTTTGTTATCCATCCAATCCACGCAGTACAGAGAAACCTGCGAAGATTGAATTAATTTTGCCTCAGATTTTTTGATTGTCTGTATGCCAGCCTGCTCTACCACCAGCTTGTCATTCACATTGAATAATACTTAGCAGCCTTACGGTTTGTTCCTTTCTGCTGTATATATTAATCTTGGTGTACCTTTTGGGTCTGGTCTTTTTCAGTATATTTGTATTCCCTCTAACTTTTTTCAATTCTGTTTTAATATAATATTCTGTCTCTTTTTTTACTTTAGTTATCCCTTTTTCTATTTTCTCGCTCAGTATCTTTCTTATTTTTTCTCATTCACTTTCTTTCTGTCTTCTGACCACTTTCTAGATAAGTGTGGTAGAATGAGGCTTATTACAAGATAAGAAGCTTGTGTTAGATACAGAGGCATAGGGGGAGCCAGCAATAGGACTCAGATGGAAACTAATGTCATCAGGACTATAAGCCAGGAAGATAATCTTACCAGCAGCATTTTGAATAACATTGTGAGTTTGATAACATTGCAATAAATGAGCCAGAGAGGAGGAGGTTTCAAAAGTTAAAATGTAAAATTATGTGTGGAGGATGAGGCCTGAAACAACAGATATGAGTATGAGTATGAGTATGTATGTATGAGCTGAAAAGAGGACTGCATGAAAGATAGCATCCAAGTTATAGGCCTGAGTGACAGGAAGAACAGTGGTGTTTTCTGTAGTGGCAGAGGAAGAAAGGTTTGAGTAGGTACAGATAATTTAAGAGCTCCATTTTGGCCATTTTGATTTTAACATGACAACTGGACATCCACGAAGATGTCAGAAATGGAGGCCGAGATAGTGGCTTAGATGGAAAGAAACAGCCTACTAGAAGAGGGCTAGATTTGAAAATTACTGGCATGAAAATAATAGTAAACGCCATGCATGTGCATTTGTGGGACTGGAAATTCCATCGATGCTCCCATTTTCAAAAGTGACTTTCTCATATTGAAACCTAAGTCTCATTGAGAGTCCATAGACAATTCATAATTTTCTCTGATAAAATTGGAAATGACCAAATCACTCCACGTTTAAAATTTCATAATGTACCTTTAAAAAAAAAATCTGGTTCAGTAATGCCCTCTCTCCTCCTCACCCCCAAACCCTTTTATCAAAAATGTTTATAGTATGGGAAAAGTAAAGACTGAGGTCTGTTTGGGGTTTTGTTTTTTTGTTTCTGAGGGGCTTTCTGTTTGACCTTGATGCTTCATAGGACGAATATTAGAAGAAAGCAAAGCAACAGCGAATTGTTCTAAACTAGTGTTAAAACAAAGTATACAAAAACAACCCTTAAAAATGTTACAGAAGTCTTGTAAAATGGTTTATGACAGAAAAGTCATTTTTATAATTTTTAGCTAGCAAATTTATGCTACAATGTATTGGATATACATTTCTAGAAAAGAAAGCATGGGCCCAATTGATCTTTGTTCATGTAAGTACCTTTACATTCAGTGGCAGGTACTAGAAGACAGAGTCCTTCGAAATGAAATCAAATGTTCTTAATGCCACAAAATGGAGGAAAAACAATGACAAAATGTTGGGTAAGAATTGTAATAAGGAACAACTAGCTTTTATCTATTATCATCTGCATTTTTAATACTTATACAGGCACCTCAACTTTGGAAAGCTGTTTTTAATAAATTTGAGAAAATTATGTGGGTAATTATGCACTTCATAATTTAATTATGGGGATGGGAAAACATTCTGCTTAAGCCTAAAAAGAGTGATCATATGGCTAGCAGCTCAGGTTTATACAGATCTTGTTTAAGTAAAATAGCAGTATGACAAATCATATTTTACAGTGCTTCCCCAAAATAAATATACACATACACTAAAATATAACTCCCACACTTTTCCCCAATATGGGATCCTGTTTTGGAAAATGTCAAGCAGTTAAAAAAAAATCCCCAAAATAACAAGTTTTAAATGGGAACATTTTACATATATAAGTACACACTTGACCATTTCCTACATAAAGACAAAATAGGATTTCTGGAATTATTTATATCACCACTTGTGAGACTTGGCATGTTCAGTCTAACTATCTTCCATCTAGTCTTTGTCATAGGACATCAGTATGCCATGTTGACCTCTGCAGGAGAAGCTGAGGAAACAGACGTTTGAGTCATGGGAACATACAACTGGAAGGGATATTGTAGGTCAAGACCAGTTGTGTGTGATTGCAGGCCACTTTACAAGTAGTAAAGTTCTATCTTAAATAACTTAGGTCAGAGATCTCAATCTCACCTCACGCCTGGGCCAAATCCAGACCTGAAGGTAGTGATGGTGGCAAGACCAGCAACAGCAAGGCAAACAGCAGAAGTGTGAGCCAGACTCTGTCAGCACAGCCCTCACTTGTCCTCTTGCCATTGACAGCCATGCCCAATGGGGCCTGTGACAGGACCCATGCCCCAGGGGTGCTGTGACACCCCTTGATTGACATGTGGCTCCTGGTCCCTCTGACCCCTTGAGTGCTGTTCCCTGTTATGTTCCCTGTAGCCATACCTTAATGATGCGCAAAAGGGTTTGGGAGGTTGACCCAAGGGCCCAGAGTGGATCCACTCCACTGCAAGCTTTCCCCTTAGACAATTAGTTGTGGCCCTTCTGTTGGTACCCTATGTTGCCAGATGCTTTATGGGTTGTGTTTTTGGCCTTCATCTGCTGCCATAGCCATGCCCATGCCTCACAGATGGTATCTGGTTCCCACTGCAATGCTTGGCCCTCTCAGGCCTCAAACCTTTGTTGGAGCTTCACCTTTCCTGGCTGTGGCCCATTTGCTCTGGCTGTAGCCCCCCTCAACCTAGGTCCACTGCCTTGGAACTCAGATTTCCAGCCCTAGCCCCATCTTGCCCCTATTTGGTTTCTGGGCCCTTGGCCCTGGCCTCACACTTCTTGAGCTCTGGACCCCTGGCCCCATCTTACTCTGTCTCAGTTCCAGTCTCTGGGGTCACTGACCCAGGCAAGGCTGCTCTCAGTCTTAGCTCCAGTCCTCTCTGGAGTCCCTGACTCAGGCAAGGCTCTAAATAGGGTGTTCCTAAGGTACTTCTGTGGCCTCCAGACCTCCTCTATTGCCATAATATGGTCTTCCAGTTGTATAAACTTAACTACAAAGAAGAAACGGTACAAGCAACCACTTTCAAAGAAAAATCACCCCCACTCTGGGTAAAAGTCATCTTGCCAGCCCTCCTTTCTTTAAAGCTTTCACCTGTCAGAGTGGGTTGTGTTTTGGTGCCTGTTAAGGCATCTCCTGCAGCTTCTTTCTCCTGGAGACTCTGTTCCCTACAATGCATCAGGCCTGTCTTCCTCCAGGTGTGCGGCTTATATACTTCAGACTTGGATTGTTTGCCCCAGTATTGGGAAGCAGTTCCTAAATTTCGCTGATCTGATGGTTAAAAACCTTCTTCAAATTTCCAGCCTAGATTTATGCATGCATAGTATATATAGTGTTCCTGTGCCAAAATTGCCCTTTGGCTTAAACAGTTGTTTTCCCTCCTGGCATTTACTCCTTGAATGTGTGTATTAAGGATAATCACATCCTCTCTCAACTTTCATTTACAAAGCAAAACAAGACATGCTCTTTTAGTTTCCTCATATAATAGATAGGTTCTCTATCCTCATGATCATTCTAGTATCTCTTCTCTGCACCTATCGCAACTTGAATTCCTTATTTTAGAATAGAAGTGAACAGAGTTATTATACACAGTATTCCAGATTAAATCAGTCTGGCATCTTGTAAAACAACAGTAACACTTCCCCACCCCTGCTGGAAAACTCTCAAGGAGAACAGTTATTATTTCATGACACAGTGGCCCATAGTCATCATGCAATATTTCTCCTGATCATTCACTCTCATCTGATGAGTTCCTAGTAAGCTTAGAGCAAGAAATTATTGTTACTAGTTACTAAAGTCATGGTAATGCACTTTGTACCATTATATTTCATGTCATTAAATTCAGCATTCAAGGCAATTTCTGTTTCAATCTGTAACCATCCAAGGCTACCGTGTAGTACAAGCTGCAGCCAGATCACCCAGTTTCTGCTTGTGCTTTTTCATACTCTCCTGCCACACCTTTGTTTTTAAAGGAAATTTCCAAAAGAGAAAATAAATATTGGGTGGTGTACCTCAGGGCTCTTATTGCGACGAGATTATGGCTTTCATCCTCTTCACAGGGCTCCTCCATCCCCTACACCCTGCCCTTGCCACGCCATATATTCAAAGGTGCAAAGCTTCATTACAGATCCAGTTTAGTGCACTCACTCAACTTCAATGAGTTTCTAATGACCTGCTGCTGATTGCAGCACAGCCTGCACTCCTTTCTTGGGTGTTCTCTTAGCTCTCACAAGTTCCCCATATTTCTAGTCAGTTCTTATTTTCTTCTTTTTCCTTCAGGGGTCCATTTCCTTTTGGATTGCTTACAGGTTTTCACCTGTGGCCAGCATCCCCTTTAAGTGTCCAAGTCACAGGACTGCTCCACACAAAGTCACTGGGATGCAATCAGTGAGCCTGAGCCAGTAAAACCTAGATTCCCTTGGCTCAGCTTCCTGGTTCCTCCCACTGAGGGAAACCCGCTTCTCAAAATCCATTCCTTTTAACAAGCCCTCCTATCTGCTTCCCGCAGACAACCAAGAATTGCTGCACTCATTAATCTGGCTCTCGGTCTGACCCTCATGCAATACTTTTGTGCCAGCTCTCACCTTGAGGTAAGTTCCCCGGTCTTCTTTCCTTTCTTTTGGCCTCTGCTGACTCCCTGACTGGGAGTTAGGAAAATCGGCAAATTTCCACGTGGTGGACACAAGTTCCTGCTGGTGTCCCCTCTCCGGGGCAACCTAATCTATCCAATCCCCAGGCTTTTAACTTCTGGGTCAGTGGCTAGAACCTATCCTGGTAGTTCCATTTCAGTGCAGGTTCCCATTACAGACTCTGGTGCAGCTAAAATAAAGCTAGACCAGCCTGTGCTGCACTGTTTATTATTTTCCTCCCCCCTCCCCAATACAGGAACGGGATTCTTCCCCCTTTGGCAGTCCATCCGCACTCTGTCCTATTCTGATGGGCTCCACAGATGCTGTTACACAATCCCACTCTGTATTGATGATGTATCAACTTTGTATCTTCAGCAAATGTTGCTAGCTTGTTACCTTTGTGCCAAGGTCATTAAGGACAATGGATTTGTCCCTTAACCAATCCTTGGGGAGCTACAAGTGACTTTTTCAAGCCTAATACTTTTCTTTTCAGAAGTACTCATCCTCAATTCCTCTTAGATAATTCCTCTTAGCTTTACTTAACTTACAATGTTTGTAGTAAAGTCTCTCTTCTCCATTTTAGCTAAACGTTTCTTGTGTGCTGCCATATCAAAAACTTTACTGAAGTCTAGGTAGATTAGATATATTGCATGTACTATGTCCAGGAAAACATTTATCAGAAAGAGATATCTGGTTAGTTCAGCAGTAAATTCAGGTTGTACTTTGCACATGCTTTTCCATTTACCTCAGTGCCTCTAATTATTCTTGCCTTCAATTTTTTTCTAAACCCTGCATTTTATTCATACAGATTAACAGGCCTGTAGTTGCCTGGATCATCTTACAACCCCTCTGCTCACTTAAATATAGCTACCTCATTTATTATTCTCCAGTCACATGGTACCACACTTTTAAACAACTCCATAGATTTATTAAAAGTTCTTGCTGCTGGATATGCCAGCCGTTCTTTTAGAGTTCTGGGATGGAAACTTGAGTGATTTGAGTACATTAAACTCTGAGTTTAGTTCCTTTCTCAGTTGCGGTAATTTCCTTTTCCACATCTTCATTCCCATTTTCCATTCTGCTTTTGCCCCCTGATCAATGTAATTGTCCTTATTGAAAAGTGAAACAAATTGTTCATTTAAGTTTTGGGCCACACCTAAATTATCTTTCTTCTCTACCCTATCCTCACTGTACAGTGACACCACTTCTTTCATTATACTCTTTTTTATTTTTGTGGTCACAGGACGTTTGGCTATTTGATCACAAAAATAAAACTAAGCTTGACTTTTGGCAGTTGTCACACACTGCACTTTGTGGTCTCTAGAATACAACTCTCCTTGCCAATCAGCCCTTCTTTCCATTTCTCGTAGCCTCTTTGCTTATTCTTAATATCCTCTGATGGAGATCCTTTCATTCAGTTCCACAGCTCCATTCTCCCACTTAGGTCCAGAAGCCCATCCTTACAGTTTTCTTCACCTTGCTTGCTATACAGAATCCTAACAGTTTTTGGGCCTTTAACGTAAAGAAATTCTAAGCTCACAGGAACATGCCTCTGTAAACTGGGAAAGATGGGCAGGTGCTCCTAGGTCTGGAGGAGTCTGAGTCTATGTGGGAATTCCTGGAGTGTGCAGGATTGCTGCTCTCAACCCCCCAGAGCACCTGCCTGGGCTGGTTGGAGAGTGTGAGCAGCTCCAGGCTACCCACGCTCTTGTGCCATAAACTAAAGAAGCCCACTATACTAAATAGCATCACATATTGATACCAACTTTGTTGCGTCTGCTATCTGTGGTTCGACAAGGGGTATGGATATCTGTTTGGCCATAAATGTTTTTTTGGCAGCACAAAGGCAATGAAAGGCAACCTAACCTTTCTTACTTAGGAAAGGTTGCAAGAGGTAAGGATTTCTTAGGGTGGTATCTTTTACTGGACCAACTATGCAGTTGGACTAGACAAGCTTTTGAATGTCAGACATTTTCTGACATTAAAGGCTGTCATTAAGATAGGGGGTGCCAGTGTCCTCAGAAACATCCAGGAGCCTTGAGACTTATATTATGAAAACTGCATTCAATCTGTTATTCCTCCCTCGGCCTTCAGCAAGAGGCACCTAGTTTAGAAAGTAAAACCTCCAGATGAAAGTCAGGCCCTCTGACCTTTCCTTGAACACAGTGTGAGAGAGCCAAGGAGAACAGGGAAGAGGTACCAGGAACTTCCGTGCAGCAGCCCCACGCTTGCCAGATCCCGGAGCCGACACACTGCACTGTGCCTGAGGCCTGGCATTTTAAAAGCAGCCTCTCCCTTCAGATTGGAGGAAAGACACCTGGAAGAACTATTCAGGGCCCCAGCAGGGCCAGAAAGGGGAGGATGCTGTCAGAACAGTGTGCTCTCACTTCTGGTGTAGCTGGAACCTGGAAATGAGAGAGTCCTCCAGCAGGCTAGAGCAGCACCGTGCCTAGACTCCTGGTGGCCCCAAGTGAACTTCTAGTATTGGGTCCCCCTTCACCAGAGATAATAAAAAAATTACCATTTTTGGGCCCCCTTTCTGTCCAGGCCCTGAGTGGCCACCTTGTTCGCCCCTGGCTATGTCCAGCCCTGGACTAGAACAGCAGGTCTGCAAGCTAATGGTGGCCAGAGGACCACTGAAGAGTCTGGTGGGATCCTTTGAGAAGGGAAAGGATGATTCTAGTTAAACTTCAGGAGAAGCAGGAGTCTCCAGTTGCTGATGCCTGGCAAGCAGACTCCGAGGATTAGTAGCAGTATCCTACACCGGACCAAAATGCAAGGAATCTGGATGAATAATTAAGTTGGTTATATTCTGGGGGGCTTGTACTTTCCTTTTTGGGGGGGGGGCGTTAATTAAGTATTTGTGATGGTTAATTAACCCATTTTTGAGTGAGGAGATTCTCCTCCTGGGGTTGTATTAAGGACTCAGTTATAACCCCTTCTAAATTGCATCAAAGGGGAGAAATGGACCCCTGAAGAAAAAAGGAGAAAATAAGAACTAACCAGAGATTTGGGGAACTTGTACCAAAAGAGTACCAGAGGGATGGGAGCGTCGTCCTCAGGGCAGCAGGAGGCCTTGGACTGTATTTTGTTAGTCTGTTACATTTTCTGTCTTTTGTGTGGGGTTGAGGGTGCGCCCCAGGAACAGCCATTATTGAGAGTTTTGTGTGGAGTTGTGCCTTCATAATCAGCCTGCACCCAAACTAAGAGCTGTGCAGAGTCCACAGAAATTGAGGAGAGGCAGAAACACCAAACTTTCCTGCTGAAGTACATCTGATGTGGTTAGGGTGGGGCAAAGGGGAGGTTGGAGCCACATGAGAAGATCGGCCTACAGCACTAGTATTACCATCAGTCCATTTCCTCCAGCTCGCAAGAATTTATGTGATAACAGCAAGTTGTGGCAGAAGAGAGCACTCCATCCGAGTGGTTTTGACTACAGTGATTCTAGACCTAACTGATAGTGGTGCAGGCCCATCATATTCTGACCAGGCAGGGGTTGCATTCTCTTGAAGTAGAGCATCCAGAACCACAGGCCAGGTTTTGTGCTCACAGATCTGGCCCATGTTCAACAAAGGTAGGTGAGCTTGGGTGGCTGGTGGGAAGAGGGCAAAGCGAAGCAAGGAACCAGAGATGGAAACAAGTCACACCAGTTGCTTTTGGCCCTGGTTTCTCTCAGATGTCTTTACAGAAGAGGAAGCAGATGGGGTAGGATGCGGACCTGGCAAACCAGGGAATGGTCTGGAGAGGACCCCTTGGAATCTCCTGGGGCCTCCAAAAGGACCCTGAGGGGCACAGAAAGGAAAAATGGGGTGAGGAGACAAGTGGGCTGGACATGTGTGCTGGGCTGATGGAATGGCTGCTTGTGAGAAGCAGTTGCCTCAGTGTTGCAAATCTTAAACATGAAATCATCATATTGGAAGCTCAAAATGACCATATTTGCTGAAAAATTATTGTATAGGCAACCCCCACTTAGTGCTCTTAATCGGTTCCAGAAAAACCAAGCGTTACGCAGAACCACGCTAATTGAAACCCGTTTGCCCATAGGAATGAATGTAAATAGAGATAATTGGTTACTGCCACTTCTTGCCATTGCCTCTCCCCACTCCCTCGCCAGCCGCTTCAGTCCTATGTGCCAGCCTGGGCCTGTACTCCTGCTGCCTCACCCTGGGCCCCCGCTGGCCCCGGCCCCAGGCACCAACGCAGGCCCTGCGCTCACACCTGTCCCCCCACTCACCACTTCTCACCACCGCTGTCTCTCCCCACCCACCTGCCTGTCAACCAGCCACTCCCGCCCTACGTGCCAGCCTGGGCACCAGCACTCTGCCTTGGGTGTGGGCCCCTGCTGGCCCTGGGCACTGGTGTGGGCCTCAAGCTCCTCGCTGTTGCTTCTCCCCACCTTCCACGCTCATGCCCGCCTCCCCACCTGCTGCCACTCACCCCACTTGCTGCTGCCACGGTGGCTGCTTCTCCCCACCCTCCCGCTGATTCCACCGAGCACTATAGTGAAACTGGCCAAGTACTCGCTGAAACCGGGTATCAATTTTAAACGAGCGCAACAGCACTAACTGAAACCGCCTTAAGCGAGGGGTTGCCTGCCCACTGCAACTTGATGCCAATAAATGTGTGCATCCGTCTTCTTACATCCTTTATATCACTCCCTGTCAGCGAGCAAGGGAGGGAGCAGCAGAGGAGCATCTCTTTCGTTTGAGGCGAGCAGTCTTAGAAGCGGCCCCAAGTGGGTCAATGCTGTGTGAGCGAGAGCGGCCGCGTGTGCTGCATCAGTTAACTCTGCCTCAGCAGCTACCCTGCACGGTGCCCCTCGCTCTGCGGTGGGCTGCGCGCTGGACACGGGTGGAAATTATCCTCTGAGTCCGGTCATGAAAGGACAGCCGGCACGCTGTCTGAGCCACCCCCCTCCCGCCGGGACGTCGAGCAGCGCCCAGACGCCCCTACCCCACGGCTGCGCACAGCGGCGATAGGGGGGGTCGTGCCCCTCCTCCTCCTCCTCCCGCCCAGCCCTGCCCTGCCCTCCCCTTCTCCCCCTCCCCCTCCCCCCGCCGCCGCCGCCTGCCCCCCACGTGTCCGGCGGGAGCCGCTGCGCTCCGCAGTACCAGGCAAGCGGCCGCGCTGCCTCAAAACCCCGCGGGCGGCCCCTCGGCGCCCCTGCAGCCCAGCCCGGCGCGGAGCGGAGCAGAGGGGCCGGCACCTGGAACAAAGCCGCGGGCCTCGGGGATGCGCGGCAGCGGCGGCGGCTGCTGCTTCTGCTGAGGGGGCGGCCGGTCCGGAGGCGCTGCTGCCGCGTCGCTTGTCCCCCCGGCTCCCGCAGCCGCCAGGATGGGCAGGCGGCGGCGGCTCTGCGTGCTGTGGCTCGCCTGCGTGGCGCTGTGGGCGCCGGGAGCCGCCGGCGGGCAGCCCAAGCCGCCGCGCGGAGCGGACGCGGAGCCCCGCGAGGAAGGCGAGGGCAGCCCCGCCACCGCCACAGCCACCGCCGCCCGCGTCCGCAGGAGAGGCCAGCAGGACGTGCTGCGCGGGTAGGGCCGCGCCGCGCCGCGCCCGGGCACGGGGGCAGCCTCAGGGGACAGGAAAGGGCAGCAAGAGCCTGGATGCCGAGAGGCTAGATCCACGCCCAGGTCCTGGGGCTTGGGAATGATACCCCCCCCCCCGGCCAAATTATTATTATTTTTTCTGTGATCTTACTTTCCTGATTCCCTTGGGTGCAAGCCTGATAATCAAGTCCCAAAGCTGGACTGAGCACAGCTCATCTTTATCACTTCAGTCAATGAGTCTGTCCAGCTAAGTGTCCCCGGACCTCCCCACCTGGCGCTTCGGATGCTCCCCAAGCCCAGGCCTGGAGGCCGTGGGGTTCAGGTGACCCCCCCCAGTCTCGCTTCATGTTGAGAAAAAGTGAAAAATGGTGCTGCGGTGGGGGCGAGGCGCAAAATGTTACCACGGTGTTGCTTCCGTGGGGGCAAGTCAGGATGTCGCTTCAGTCCCAGCAGCCTGGACAGCTTTAAATGCTGCGCTGTGCCTCTTGGCTCAGGGCTTTGTGCTGCCTGCATGGATACCTGCTGGAGAGCTGCGCCTGGGCAATGGGGGTTTTGTACGTGGTGTGCTGCACTTTTGGTTTGTTGTCCTGATCGACCCCCTCAGGCAGGAGGCCCCTCTCCTCTGTCTGAGAACTTCTCACTTAACAAACTGTGTGGCAGGGTTAGGTCATTTTGGAGAGGCAAGTGGGCTTTTTTTGGTTGGTGTTGTGGGAAAAAAAGGACTGTTCCTAGGCACCCCGGGGCCCAATATGTCCTTGGTCCATTGGCGCTTGTTTGACTGAAAGCGGAAGAGATGCGCCACCAAACGGATTTGCTCCACTGCTTTTCCTCGCTCCCTCCTTCCCTCCCCCTCCCCACATTCAAACATTGAAAACCATGTTAAGCAAAATGAGTTGAGTTCATTGGAGGAGTTGGTTTTATCAGCTTCTATCAGAAGAAAGCTTAGCTTGGTTTTGGGAGGCATATTAATATATAGGTATTTGGTGTGTTTAGGGGTATGGATTTTGTCTCTTTCTTTTTTGGGGGTTTTGTTTTTTGGGTTTGTTTTTTTTTGGCAAATTAGCATTTTTGTGATGTGACCGGTAGATTTATTATCTTTTCTTTTTGAGTATGTAAACCCATGGCTGTATGTTTATGGTGAACTGTGTTTTTTGCATATGCCTTTATTTGTGTGTCTGTGTGACAGGCCAAATGTGTGTGGCTCTAGATTCCATTCCTATTGTTGCCCTGGATGGAAAACGCTCCCTGGAGGAAATCAGTGTATTGTTCGTAAGTGTCTGACTTCCATTTTTATTTATTTATTTATTTACAATCCCATGGGGGTAATAATGGGCTGAAATGGTCTTCCCTGAATTATCCTGCTTTGTTCAGTTTAATAATGTGGGATTCATCTTGAAATTCATTTGACAAGTTGACACCCAAAAAAAAAAAAAAAAAAAAAATTATTGGCTCACAGTTCCCATAACAGCAAGATTGGCAAATCATTGTATTTTGTTTGGTACATTCATAAGAGGCATGGATCCATTTAGCTCAAAAGATTCGTAAATCAAGTGATTAGCAGTCAAAATGGAAAACATCCAAATGTGGAACAAGTGGAATCTGAAGTTTTCTAAGAACTTCTGTTGCAAACACGGAATGGCAAAGCTACAATGTTGTGAGGAACTTCTGTAGTGTGTAGGGATGCTTATGCTCCTGCTTGTAATTTTTAGTTATGGTTTAATAGCTATGAAGTTATAAAGCCTATAGACTGATATTGCATTGGTCAGCGTGACTGTTGAGCTGATGGAGCTAGCTGTTGACATGGCTTGGCAAAAGAAAGCAAGTCTGAGTTCCCTAGTTAGGAAAAATTGTCTACCTAGAAAGGAAATATAAAATTAAACTAGAGTTTCTGTCTGTTGGATTATAATTGATTTCAGAAGCATACTTTTTTTTCTTTCTTTGAACTGTAGCTTTAATGAGGCACTGTAGCCATTCATGCCAGCCTTTAAGTGTCTTGTCTTTATCTGTTTTCCTTACAAACATGCCAGACTTCACATTTCAAATTCAGAAATATATTCTGTAGGTCTGCTGGGATATGCTCTGTAATGCTCTGTCTACCAAATCATAGATGTTTAGGCACAAAGTGGGGAATGAGAAGAAAATGTAGGCTTTTTCAAGTCAGCAATGGAAGGGCCATTGCCTAATAAGCCAGTACTGTTGGTCTTTTTTGACATTTTTTTTTCTTTTGTATATCTAAATAGGTCTTGTTAACATTACCTTCAGCTGTGCCAGGTATGTTGACCCTGGGTTGGCCTTAATGTTTTACAGAAAAGAATTCGGAACACAGAAGTCTATCCCTAGCGGTGGGATAATGAGAATACTTGAGTGCATGTAACTCTGCATTTGCTGTCTTTTGTACCTTGGCTGTTAGCCCAAGGGACACTTAATGTAAAATTTATAAGCAGCATGGAGAGACTGATTCCCCCCCCAAGGTATTATAGTACATAAACATACACATGGGCATCTAATGGGATTAGATGTTATGTCCAAAGTAGAGGCACACCTGTGTTGAAATTAATGACAGTTACATACCTTCATGCTTTTCAGAAATGTCAGTTTGCCTAATGCATCTTTAGGTGCCACAATACCTTTAAAAAATCTGGCACACAGGACATACTAAGGTTCTTATCTTGGGTTTGTTTTCATGCAGAAAACTCCCATTGACTTCATGTGACTTATCTACACAGAGAACTCTATTCTTTTTGACTTAATAATAAATTCACTGATTAAGTGGCACAAAATTGGGCAAATAGGACTCAAGAGATTGGGTGGGTTGTTACATCTGATACTGCTTTCAGTGAGTCGTAGGCAGTGGAAGAGGGGAACATGTTTCTATATTGACTGTAAATTTTTGTTACAAGTGGTCTCCCTTAAAACACTACACAACAGCTGTTCAGTTATGCCAGGTTATGAGAGAAGGATACCTAAGCCAGTAACCCCTCTAGTGGAGATGAGTTGCTAGTAAAGCTCATTGCCTCAAATGAAGTAAATTATACTGGCAAAAGCACTTTCTTAATTGCATTTACAGTTGGGTATTCTACGTGTATCAAAATGTGATAAAGACTTGCACCCTAAGTTGACATTCTTTAATCAACAAGCATTTCTAGTATAGATCTTGTCTTAAGAAATTGACCTGTTCTGTTTTGTTTTCCTCTCTCTCTGTGGATTGGAAAAAAAATCAACTTCTGACTTCAAAAAATCAACTTTGGGTAGTCTGTTTCCCAGGTGTTGTAATTAACATGTGTGGGGTGGGGTAGTGCCCTCCTCTCCCTGTACCCCACAGAAGAGCTCTATCACATGCTCACCTTGCCCCGGTTGGGCAGTGCCTGCCCCAGCCCTGGTCCCACTCCCTCCTTCACTGCAAGGGGTGTAGATCTGCCCCTCTACACCCCTTTCTTCCCCCCTTCCCTTCTACCTCAACAGACTTACCAACTGCACACAGCTGTCCACACTGCCAGGGTGTGCTCCTCGCTGCCTGCATGCTGCGCTGCAGCTGCAGACATGCATGCGTATTTATTGGCCAAATTATTGGCCACATCAGGCTGATTTCTGATGCAGTCAATTTTCTTTATATCAGTGCCGATCCAATATCAGACCTAAGTATTGCTGCATCTCTAGAGAATAGTAAAGCATTAGGGCTAGGGACAGAAATTACACACAAACTGGTGTAAGTGATTGGAAACGCATTCAAACTTGTAACACAGCAGAAGTTCAGTACACATAAATTGCTTTTTAAATGGCTGAAACTAGTTTAAGGTAAACCTGGATAGATGTAGTATCAGGCTTAACTGATTTTGGTTAAATTCGTTTCTTGAACTTCTGTCCCAGATGCCCTCCAGATTCAAGTTAACTCACAGTCCCCCAGCATCTCAGGATTCTTTGCATTGTCCCTCCCTGCCCCCCCACAGGGGTATGTGGGCTAGCCTTGGCCCAAGCTGTCTGCTCCAGTTGAGCAGAGAGGCATACTTTAGGGCCCCCCAGCTTCTGGCCTGAGCCACTGCAGGCATGTGGCTACATTTCTAGAGTCAAAAATAAATGTCTTTTAACTTGCTTTTTGGCTCAATCTACGCAGCGTAGACTAACCTGCACAGATTGAATTGATTCAGTTTGGGGCTTTTTGGCTGTCTGTACTTAGCCTAAGAGCTTGTGTTTATGGAAACAACTCTTAGAGTCCTTTGTCAGCGCAGTTTTCATTTTGTTCTGGGTTTTGTCTTTGCATTTTCTGTGGCAAGTTTCTATCACTATATTAACAGGTTAGGTCCGTTATCCTTCTGCATAGATGCCTTAAAACAGACTCTTGAGATTTAATTATCAAATTTACTTAAGTATTTTGAATGATGAATCCTAATTCCTCGTGCCGCATAAGAAAAAATTTCCAGGTAACAGACCCAATCAACAGAAGTTTGCAGTGTTCTACTTTCTTTGAAGATTAGCTGAATTATTCATAGGCTAGTTTAATGATTTACATCTTTGAAATGTGTCAGTTATTAGTATAAATTGTGTTGCAATTATCACACAGCATTGCTACTTCTCTCTCAAAGTGTTCATCAGGTCAAAAATTGTCATCTAGTCCTTTTTTTAGAAGACATTTACATACTTCCGTGACAAATAAATCTAGTAATAGAGGAGATGTCCTTATCAGCAGAGATCTGGGTTTTCTGGCTGCAACAGAAAAAGCCCTGGATTTTCTCATTTTTTAAGGGGAAAAACCCAGATTTTCTCCTTTAAAGGAGAAAAATGTGGGTTAAAGCAGGTTTCCCCTTGCAGGCTAGCAGAGTTCTAGCCTGCAAGGAGCTGGGGGGAACAGGAGGAAGGTGGTCTGTCAGGGGGTGCCATGTGAATGTGCGTATGCACATGGCTGCCAGGCAGCCTGGAAAGCAGCTCCTGCAGGTAAGTCTGGGTAGAGGGAGGGCAGCTGAGGCCCTTTTAGGGAGGAAAGGAGTTGGGCAGGGCTAGGGTTGGGGCTGGGGTGCTGTCCAACCCAGGCAGTGCGTGTGGCTTAGTGGGCAGTGCGTGTGGCTTAGGCCTGGGCAGCTTGTCTGGGGGAGGAGGGGCATGGCTCCCTGCCACTACATACACTCTCAAGGGGTCATGTGCCCCCCAGATTTGTGCGTGGGATGGGTGTTGGCTGCCCACTATGGTGCCCTCTCCCCAGGGGCTCTGTGGCCCAGTGGGCGGGACCTGATGCCGCAGGTTGGGGCTGGGCAGAGAAGCTCGGTGCCACTGCTAAGAGTCCCATGCTGCCAAGGCGAGGCATCCCCTGCCTGCCTGGCAGCAGCAGGGGGCACAACCCCCACTGCCACCTCTGCTGCTGCTGGGTGAGCAGCGGGTGCCTCACCATGGCAGCATGGTGCTTGTGGTAGTGACACTAGGCTTCTCCACCAATTCCTGCTTCACCTTGCCATGCCAGGTCCCACCTGCTGGCCTTCAGAGCCCCTGGAGGGAGGACAACAGGATGGGGAGACCAAAGCCCGTAGTGGCCAGCCTGCATCCGCTCACCCCCATGGGCTCCACCCTGGCTGTGCTGCCTGTGGGGGATGGGGAGCCAGGCTCCGCACTCTGCTCTGCTGCAGCAGCCACTGCCTCCTGTGGGCAGCATCTGGGGCTCAGGCACAGGGGCTGTGGGCCTGGATCCCTGGCCCCATAGCCTTGGCAACTAGGGCCTTCCCCTCCCTGTAGGGCTGGGTGGGGGGCTGTGAATGGGGAGTGAGTGGGGGGCTGTGGCTTGGCAGAGGGGGGGAAATGGCAGGGGCTAGGCACTGGCCTGTAAGGGCTGCTCAGTGCCACAAAGAAGTGTGGGACGGGGGGACAGCTGCAGCTGGACCTGCATCCTGGTGAGTGAAGGAGGCAGGGAGAGCTCTGATTTTCCATGATAAAGCAATTCCAAAATGTGTAAGTGTTTGGAATTTGTTTTACTATAGTGATTGAGACACTGGTAAGCTTCCAAATTTCTTTAAAATGTCTTTGTAAATATATCAATAAAACATTGTGTTCAACTGATGCCTATATATATATATATCAGTGTATATATATAGTGGTGTTTCATTTTGATTGTGGAGCTTGAGTTTTTAATTGGAGAACTTGCGGGTTTTATCAGAGAACTGGAGGTTTTAAACAGAGAAAATCAGGATCCCTGCTTATCAGGTTCATTGAGGCTTAGGCTTACCAAGGGGAAGGCATACTTCAGGCATAGTCTATTTTTAGATGAAATTGGCAGGTCCTTAATGTGCCTCTGGTAGGAAATAGGAAAAAGAAAAAGAAATTCATCGGCATTTTGAGGTGAGGCTTGTCTACTCTTTGAGGGATGTTGGAATTTTAATGGATGATTTCAAGGAGGACACAGAGGCACATAATATTGTTTACCTAGTTTGTTCTTGGCCATGTTTGGCATCAGTACAGAGTTTGTTTTTGAGGGGGAAAGGACAATCCAAGATGGTAAATCTGCACAAAACACATTTCTGTTTGTATAATGGAGCAAGAAGGCAAATAACTTCATGCTTGCTTTGCTAAAGAAGTTAGATAGCTTTTAATTTTATTAATACATTTTCTGAAGCCAGAATTCAAATACAAAAATTCTGGGACATACACTCTTTCTTTTGGGGCTCTTTTGTTTAAGGGCTTGGAATGTGATTTTGTCAACACACAGATTCCTTTGCATATATTTCTCTCCTGCTGCTACACAATTTATGGAGATGTTAGACTCCCAGGAAGGGTAGTTCACCTTGGATTCATAGGTGCAGGGTTGTCCACATGTAGACTCTGATTCTGTTTTGTCTCTTGTGTTCATGGTGTTCATCCTTCATTGGGAGCCATGTGTAGTTCTCATTGTACTGTTTTGAGGCTTAGATTCTATTCTTCATATTAAAAAATAAGAACAATTAATATGAATTTAAAGGCCATGTCCAGGTGACCGCAGCTGAGCGGTATGTGGTGCCACAGACATGCCTGCAGTGCCACATACTGCACATTCTCCCTTGCAGCATGGAAAACGGGTGAAGTGTGGGGTTTTTGGTGGAGGGGTTTACCCCTGGATATCCAGGGGTCAAAAACAGCCCTGGGGAAAAAAAAAAGGTGGAGCAGTGCACGTGGGAGTAATGTGCTCCACTCAAAATTGGAACCTGGCCAGCTAGAGCCACACTCCAACTGTGAGCCAGGCTCTGAGGGCAGGATTGCTGCTGCAGCCCTGTAAGGCTAACAGGATGCCAGATAAGCCTCCCGTACTCCACCCAGGGTAACCTGCCATGTGCCAGAGTGTGTGTGGCACCAGGACAACTATGAGCAGCACAAGATGCGCTGCCACTAGTTGTCCCTAGAGAACCAAATGTCCATGCTTATCTGGACATGGCCAAAGAGATCTGTATATGGCCCTTAACATTTTCATGGTTTTCTTAATACTGAGTGAAACATACCATCCTAATGACTAGGGCCCTACTGAATTAATGGTGGAAGTGGGCTGTGCAGTAGCTCCTTTAATTTTGCAGATTCCCCCATGTACCACTCCTGTTACTAATTGGCAGTGGGGCCCTGGTGGCCCTGTTGATTGCTGCTGACTGACTGGGAGGTAAAAATGGTGCCAAATTTAAAACCGTGGATGAGAAATATTTTCAGTATCATTTCTGAAAAATATGAAGTAAAAAATATCTATCTAGTAATCTGCATTTCGGACATGCAGTGCTTTTATGTATGAAGATTATCCTGTTCTTCAAAACTCAGATCCCTATTTGGGTGTTTTCTTTGTCAGACCATCTACAGCAAATAATTTTAATTCTGTTTCATTGCTTGTTTTGGAGACTGATATTCCTAATTAGGAAAAATCTTGTTTGGTAAGGATATTACTTGAAGAGTAATATTTTGGTTTTATTAGTCTTGACAGTATAGTTTTAAATTTAATTAAAAAAATGATTTGCCAAGAAAGCACTCCTCTTCCACTAATTTTGAGAGTTATTTTGGCATGCATCTAATGTTGTATAATTCCATCAGTAAATAGAACTTATTTCTGTCTCACTTGAAGGCATGCATTATTTTCTGACTAATTTATCTTTAAAACAACAAAACATCTGAATATAGTTTATTAACAAAAAATGTTTTAGTAAACTTAAGATGAAAAACACATTGTTAATCACTGCCTTAAATGCATTTTTTTCCAGCAATTTGTAGAAATAGTTGTGGTGATGGCTTTTGTTCCCGTCCTAATATGTGCACTTGTTCCAGTGGACAAATATCACCTATCTGTGGATCAAAGTCAAGTAAGGACTTATAATATTTGCTCTTCTTTAGTTTTGTCTTTAATTGTTCTTTTATAAATGATCACTTTTCTAAAATTAGAAATGTTTTAAACAAACACATTAGACAATATAATCATTGCACAATGCAGCTACATGATTTATACTTTAGAATATCTCTTTCTCTGTCAGCGTTCTATGTAAGCAATACCTGTATGCGATAAAAGAAAAATGGAATTTCTAGGCAGACCTAGAATGCGTGTGTATATGTATATATATCTTGTAATACGATTTTGTGAAATTGAAATTTAGTTGCAAAATCCTACAAGATAATTGGTAGTTGTAAGTTGTGATATGTGTTCTTAGAAAGATTATTTTCCCTTGATATGTTTATAATGTCTTTTAAGATATTAGACATATGTATGCATCACTAGGTGAGTATTTTCATTACATCATGTATTGGATACATACTATATTTGCTTTTGAAGGCTTTGCTTTTAGTCACTGTTTGCAGCGCTCTTTAATACTAACGCATACATCCGTCTCTGTCCCCTTATAGTACAGCAGTGCAATATCAGGTGCATGAACGGTGGTACTTGTACAGATGATCAGTGCCAGTGCCAGAAGGGCTATGTTGGAACGTACTGTGGGCAGCGTAAGTAACTTCTCTATTTCATCCTTATAGGCCTGAGTCCTACAACACTTGCTTGTTCAAATTAGCTGTATGAATTTGCAGCGAGTAGGAGGGCAGAAACCAGTACTATACATATGGGTTATGTATGCAAAGACCTAATATATCCAAGGAAGGCAGTTTAAACATACTTCTCTGTTTGCTTTTGGGGCTGCACTTACACTACAATGTAGTTTAAACTGTTTTCTTCACTGGGGTGAATTTTCTCAATGAATTGTACATATGTATTTTATTGATCCTGAAACCAAAATGCATATTTACAGTTTCGCATTTGGTTGAGTCCAGTGAATAGTTTTGGCTAGATAAAACTTGTCCATGACATGATGGTGATCTCTTTTATCCAAGGAATGATTAAATTACTCACCAAGGATATGAAAGACTTGGGATCAGGTGTGGGATTCCAAGTCACATCTCCCAAGAGAGTGTTTGAACCGTGTTGCTGTAGGGTATCAAAGAGGGAAGAGGGAGGGATAGGGGAAAAAAGACCTTGTTCCAATTTTGTATAAATAAATATTTACTGGGTTAAGGGTTATAACCCAGGTGAATGTCCTAATCATCAAACTATATGTCTCTTCAGACATTCACCCAGACATGAGACCACTATGGCACTCAAGAGGGAAGTGCAAAACCAAATACAAGTTCATTCTGTGCTTGGCTCATGATAGGAACTTGAATCAATCAAGTACCCTAATTATTAAGTTGCAGGATATTCTTAGGTGAGTGTCTCCTAATCCTTCCTGCTGGAGCTGTTCTACTTTGTGTAAAATACTTAAACAATTGATTGGTGGGGAAAGAAGGAACAGATCTGCAGCCTAGTGATTAGGATGCTCACCCAGTAGGAAAGAGATGCAGGTTGCAGTGCCTGCTCCATTGAATGTGTGTTTATTTTTATATTAGGGTCAACAGTAGGGAATAAGAGCATTCCCCACTCCAGAATAGTTAACAGTTTGGTGGGTAGGGCACTTTCCTGGAAGATAATGGATTCAAATTCCTGTGTCTCCTAGATCCTGCATAAGTGGTCTAGTCATTGAGCTGTTGGACAGAAATGCGTATGTGTGGGAGAGGGGACACCACCTTTTTCCCATCAGTCTTGTGAAAATCTAGTGTTCAGTGTCCTTTGCTTTTCCTTCATGTGGGAAATTGAAAAACAAATTATTCACACACATCTACATGGCTCTTCTCCCACAAAGATACTGACAAACTATATAAATTTGGAGAATGATTAAAATGATTAAGGGTACAGAGATTGGTTTATGAGGAAAGAGTAAAAGAATTAAATGCGACACATGTCCATCTGATATTAGCAGTTAACATAAATATGGCAAGTAACAAGATATGAATTGTTTAAAGTGAGTTAGTAAGTATTTTTCTTTCCTGCAATTCGTTTGTTTCTAAAAGAGATGCTGTTGGAAAAATATATCTAAGCCCTCTCTCTTGTTTGAGACATTTTAGCCTGTGCTGAGCACCAAAGGGCAGTCTTGTGTGTGCCATATGGGTATGTTTGTATGTATCCATACTGCTGCCAGGGTGCACACTCTTGCACATACGCTTCCCATCTTCCTCTGCTCCTGCATGCCAAATCCAGAGAAACAGTGGTGAAGCCACTGTTAGCAACCCTTTGATGGCCATGTCACGTGTATCCAAGACCCAAATCTTGAGAGATCATGGTGCGATTGGTCTGAGAGCATATGTTCCTGGCAAACTTGTGACTAGAAGTCCCTTTGTTAATAACTTTAGCAGTTGGGACAAATTCTGTTGATTCTTTTTTGGGTCATACTGAACAGTGATATTTAATTGAGAAGGACTTGGTCTCAAGCTGTGATTGTATAATGCAGTGTTGGTCAAGGTTTTGGCTCTGTAGGCCAGATAAATGGCTTAAGACCAGTCCGTGGGCTGGATCTGGATATGTGTTTTCTCTATCCCGCCCTGTGTCCTTGGGGATCATGTTCCCATCCAACCTTACATGCGGGGATCCAGTCCTGTTCCCAATCTAGTGCCCAGGGCCAAATCTTGCAAGGCTTCTCATGGACCTGTTGGAAACCCCACGTCTGGATGACATAGTGCCGAGGGCTGGATCTAGCCCATGGACTAGGGGTTGAGCACTTCTGTTGTAATGAGCTCTGGGATTGCACAGTTGAGGATCAAGTCCTTAATTAAGATTTAAAAAATTAGCTTCTAGACAGGATTGAAATTCATGTCTGAATAGAAATAAGCATTTCTTTAATTAAAGCATTATCATATTCTAAGTCCATTGTTTTTGAGATATGGAAAAACATTTTTTCTCCACAAAGTATTGTATGTAATTCAAGTACTACATGCAGTAACAGGCATACAGAAGTCTCTGAATTTAGTATGTCATTTGCACTCTGAATTAAAACTAATTCAGTTTTATAGGCCCTGATAAGATATACAAGCTTTATCACATTTCTAGATAACAGTGCATTTTTATGTGTTTCTCCTTGTGATATAGTAAGCATGTCTACATTTTTTCTGGTTTAAAAGATTTAACATCTCTGGAGTTTTGAGATGTTTTGGCACCGGGTAGTCAAACATTTTATAACCCTATCCATAAGTAGGAGAGACCTAAGTTAGAAACTTTAAGACTCAAATCTCTCTGCGTTGTTGTTTTGGCAGGCTGTAAAGATAGTGGAACTGTCTTCTCTCAGAGTACATGTACACATTTTTCTGTACAGTTTTGCAGAGCCCAGAGATAGCCAGCCTTAAATGAGGCAGAACAGATTAAGGGCAGTAATATGAATAGGCACGCTAGTCAGCAGGTGATCTATCTCTTCATCGCTCATATTTTGCAAGTGAGTGCACAAGTACTTTTCAGAATTGATGGAATTCAAATTATTTGCAGGGCAAGTACATCAAGAAATAATAGGTTTAATTTCTTGTTGGGGTGACATAGGAAACACACTTGTGGAAACCGCTTGGAGATCAGATGCATTGGTGCATTCTCTTTAGGGCCGTAGCCATGCCTCTGGCCAGCACAGGGGTGGGCAAAATATAGCCTGCGGGCCAGATCCAGCCTATGAGGCCATTCTTTCTGGCCTGTGGGGCCCCTAAAAAAATGTTGAAAATTAAAATTTATCTGTCCTTGGTTCCTGTCAGAAATGACAGGAACCCAGGGCACTAGGACCCAAGGGAATCCTCAGAGGGCTTCTGCAACAGCAGGGCCTGCCTGGCCCCACCCCCTCAGCCAGGAGCCCCAGCAGGGTCTTCTGGCCTAGGACCATGTGGTTACCCTGGTGCGGAAAGCTCAGGTAAGTGGTGGGGGGAAGGACAAGGAAGGAACTGATGCTGAGCATGGGAGGAAAGTGGCCCCTTGTCCGCCCCATGGCCTGGCCTCCCTGCTGCAGCTGCTTGCAGCCCCTGCAGGGCTGTCCTGAGCAGGCACAGGCAGCCCCAGAGGTGGTGAGGGGCTGCTTTTCCCCTCACTCAGCACCAGCTTGTAAACTGGGCCCACTGCCAGCCTAGGCCCTGTGCCAGCTCTGGGTTCACCCATCGGGGCTGCGCCATGGTGGCAGCAGCTGCGGCCCCCCCACTTGCCACGCTGGGCAGCGTTTGCTGCTGCCTGCTCAGAGCTCGAGCCGATGAGGCTGCCACCGCCGCCTCTGTGCTGTCCAGCATGTGGGGCTGCTTGTGTCTGCTCAGGACAGCCCCATGCGGGTTGTGAGCAGCTGCAGCAGGGAGCAGTGGGTGAGAGGCCGCTTTTCCCTGTGCTCCAAACCAGCTCTTTCTCTGCTGGGGAGCAGGGGGTTGGGGCTGTGCACTTCCCCCTGCCTGTACTGTGGGGCTGGGAGGGCACTGGCAGTGAGCAGGCGCAGGAGTGTGGGGCCTGCACTGATGTCCAGGGCCAGCACCAGCAGGGCCCAGAGTAGGATGGCAGGGTTACAGGGTCCTGGCCAGCAGGGGCTCTGTGAAGCTGGGCCAGTTCCCCTGTCTCCCTGCTGGTGCAGCCCAGTCTGGCTCCACACACCTCTGCCAGCCTGCGCCCCACCAGTGCTGGCCCTGGGACATTGTTCCCAAGACATTGAGACATTGGTCCCATGATGGTGACCAGGGGCTGGGGCACCTGTCAAGAGGTGGGGATACCCATGTGGCCCTCAACAGCTTGCCAAAACTGAGGAAGCAGCCCTCTGCCTGAAAGAATTGCCCACCCCTGGGCTAGCACTATCTAATTTTGAGGCTGAATTGAGGTCTTCTTGCCCTCCACCTCCTTTTCTTTCTGAGAGTGAGTCCTATATCTTCTGTCACTTCAAACACATTTCTTTCACTTTGGAGTGTATTTTGTTTACAGTTTTCAGAAACAATTATTTCTGTTTAAAAAATAAAGAAAAGTGTATGAGATTTTATAATTATTCCTGTTAGGAAGAATATTCACTTAATAACTTTCCTGAAGATGAATTCAAAGAGCCATGAGTCTTTTTTTGTAGGCAACAACCTACTTTGTCAGAAGCTAGGAATGGACTGGCAGAAAGGAAATCTTTTCTATAGAAGGGGATAGGATGCTGCTAAGCAAAGGAATTCGTAGATCGATTAGATTAGTTAAAATGAAGAAAGAGGTTAACACCTGGAGGAATAGCTAGTCCAGGTAATGGGGTAATAAGTCATAATCCCTATTGAGATAGATTAATACAGTTCAGTCTCTGAATAATTTCTTGTTCTGAAATTTTATATTCAAGACCCAGATACCAGTTGTGTCACTGAACCAAGCTATCACTTGCTTAAAGTGCTGCTCTGCTTTCTACTTTGGCCAGATGGGACAATTCCTACAAAAAGAATAAATGGACACAAGTTAGACATTGATTTAAAAAATGCATGGAAGAGTCCAAAACCTACTTGGACATTCTTTGATTGACCACCGAATAGTTAAAAAAAAAAATTTTTTTTCTAATAGAGATGCACCGATGCATTGATCCAATATTGGATCAGCACTGATATAAAGAAAATTAACTATTTTGGGGATCAGCTTTTTTTGCCTGATGCAGCTGGTAAAGTGGCCGATACATGCCCCTTGCATGCACGCAGCTGCAGCATGCAAGGGGCCATGATTGCAGCCTGGCAGCTTGGAGAGCTGCATCCAGCTGGTAAGTCTGTTGTGGTGGAAGAGGAGGGGGAAGGGAAAGACTATGGAGGGGAAGGAGTGCAGGTTGAGGCCCCTGCAGTAAGGGAGGGAGTGGGGCTGGGACAGGTGCTGCCCAGCCAGGGCAGGACAGAGCTGCAGCTTGTCCAGGGGACAGGGAGTCAGGGACAGCAAGGTGTGGGAGGGATGCATGACCCCAGCTCCTGCATGCACCACAGGAGGGTTTAGGGGGCGTGTGCCCCCGGATCTATGTAGGGCAGGGTGGGGTGGCTGCCATTGCAGGCTGGGGCCAGGGCCGGGGCTGCACTCGGCTCTTCCCAGCAGGGGCTGGGCTGCGCTCAGGGTGGGTGGCAGTGGTGCTGGGGAAGGGTTACAGGGGGGCTCTGTAGCCACCCCACAATTTGCTGTAGCCTCCCTAACCCCACTCCTACCACCACCACTGTCTGCCCCGAGTGCAGCTCAGCTCAGCCCCCTCTGGGAAGAACCTGATGAAGCCCCTGGCCCTGCCTATAGTGGCAGTCTACCCTGCCCTGTGTGCATATCCAGGGGGCGCACCCCCCCATGCCTCCCAGGGTGCGCGCAGTGGCGGGAACTGCCCGTCCCCCCACATCCCTTGGATGAGCGTCTGCCTCAGCTCCTGCCTCACTCCCTCTCTCACCATAGGGGCCTTGATCTTCCCCTGTCTCCCCACGCCCCTTCCCTTCCCCCTCCCCTTCCACGACCACAGACTACCCAGCTGGACACTACTCTTCAAGCTGCTGGGCTGCATATCAGAAATTGGATTGGTATTGGCCGATATGCCTCCTTAAAAAGTGGCTATCAGTATCTGCCCAAAAAATCTCTATCGGTACACCTCTACTGATTTAAGTTCCCATTCAGGACTTGCAATTAAAACCTTACTAAACTTTGTATAGCAGATGGTTTTTGAGTTATGAAGGAACAAAAAATACCCCTTTTCATGAAGGTGTGTACAGACAGTTTCAGGCTAAAAACATCTCTAAGCATTTTTGCTAAAATATTGTTTTTAAAAACTAGCTCTACTTCGACTCCACCATGATGCTGATGAAAGATTAGTATTCGTACTTGATTTGAAACATTGCAAAATTTGCTTTTAATAGCCAGCCTAATTTCAAACTTCTTTTTTTTAAATACAGCTGTCTGTGAAAATGGTTGCCAAAATGGAGGACGGTGTATTGGACCCAACCGTTGTGCATGTGTGTATGGATTTACTGGCCCTCAGTGCGAAAGAGGTAAGAAAAGTAAGTTTGGAGAGAATGGAATGAGAAATGCATACCTACTACATACGGTACTTTTTATAGTATGTAGTCACTTTTTTTCCATAAAGTGAAATGTATGGAGCTGTTTTGTGCTGATATGAGAGTGCCTTCATTAAATTTTAAAAAAGGGGGAAGAAACAGATTAATTAGTATGGCTTGGGTCCCAATTAGGAAAAATGCCTTAAGCATTTAGTGAACCTTAAATATGTGTTTAATTTTTGTGGGGATTTGGGATCTAAATTTGTAATTTTATTGTTTTTATATAATTACTGAAGAAACTATATTTAGTATATGGATAACATTATACATTTGGCAGAAATTCTGATCTCAATAACGTTGAATGTATTTCATGACAAACGCAAGCAATATGTTTTTAGTTGAATACTGAGCTGTTATCGCCACAGAGAAGCATTATATCCATACCTTCTGAATAAATAGTCTTAGCAGTGTATCATCCTCTCAAAAGAGGCTAACATATAAGAACAATTAGGAGGGTTCTTTCCGTGTCTAAATAATGAGAGATTCAAATGACCAGTAATGCAGAACTAAACTGTATCAGATATCTTTGTAAAATATTTTTAATTTGTGTGAAGCAAACAAAATTGAGCACTAAATAGATATTAAAATACTTCATTTCTAATTAGGAGATATATTGAAAGGTGTCCTTGAATACTAGACTTGTATATCCTTTGGCATAAACGTTAGGCCTGTGCGAACAGGGAAGTATTTGACTTGGGTTTGGCTGATTTGGAGGACAGTGATTTGATTCAGATCACTATCACAAATCGATTCGGCCAAATCGGCTTTGAAAGATTTGGTGCTGATTCGGAGATTCAGCCATAAGCTATAATGGTGAATCAATTAAATACCTATAATTTTGTCATTTTTTGGCAGATTTGGGTGAAAACAGCTGGGATAGTAGCCCCTTCTGAGGGCATGAGTCATGCCAAGTTTCAAGGAGATTGACGTGCAGTTTACCAGAAACCCCTGCACATAACTGCTGCCAAGCAAAACTCATGATGTATGTGACTTTGTATATGTGTTAAGGTGCAGTGGGGTGAAAACTGTAGGCACAATAGCTCCATTCTCACCCTCACAACTCCACTGCAACCAGTAAGCCTCAGGCCTCTCAAACATCTTACAGGTCTGGGCTTTCCCCAGCCAGGACCGTGTGGTGGCTGGAGGTTATCAGATGACTCCTGCTCCTACCTGCCTTTCACCAGGGAGGTTTGCGGTCCTGGCATTTCCTGGGGCTGCTGTGCCACTGGAAGTCCCACCAGGCCTCCCTATCCTGACAGGGTTCAGTTTTAGGTCATGCCCAGGATAATGTGGGGCCTCCTCCCCATATAGCCCCAGATCCTTATACCTCCTAGTTCTTCCTGTCACAGGAGCTCAGCAGGGAGATGTTCTTTCCCTGCTGGCTGGTGAGAAACTAAACTGTCACCTTCAGCTCTGAGAGCGGGGCATTAGATGGCTGTCCTGTCCTACCACATACATTGCCCTTGTGTGGGCATGAGGGAGGCCTGCTAAGTTTCAGGCAGAGCAGTGCAGGAGTTTCTGTGAAACTGTATCTCAAACTGCTGAAAGCAAAACTCGTGTTACTTGTGTGTGTTAAGGAGTATAGGTTGTAGCCATGTTGGTCTAAGGACATAGCCTAGACAAGATTCTTAGGCAATCTGATTATCTTTTATTAGACCAACTGAATAGTTGGAGAAATTCTTCTTTGCAAGCTTTTGGGTTTACAAACCCTCATCAGGCCGAGGAAGCATCTAGTTGGTGTGTGTGCTCTTCCTGGATCAATGGAATAGTAAAGAAGCCAGAGGCTGGCATGCAATGCAGGCAAGAAAGCTAGTCAGTGAAAATGGAAATGGAGGTGTCAGTGGTTTAGAGACAGGCTGGGATAGCGGGGAAGGAGGATGTAGTGAGTAAAAATAGACAGGTATCTGCTGCTACCTGGGGAGTCAAATGTCAGGCAGGTTGTGGTGTGTCATAAAGCCAATGTCTATATTGAGTCTATGAGTTTCTGTACTTGGGAGATAGATGAAGTGAAGTTCAATGTTCACTTGCCTCCACAGCCTCAACCTCCTCCAAAGTGCTCTCTGGAGTAGGAGACCTAGCTCTAGGGCAGGGGTGGGAAAAATACTGCCCGTGGGCTCCCTAAATAATTTAGAAAATTAATATTCATCTGCCCTTGGTTCCTGTCAAAAATGACTGGAGCCAGGAGCAGTAGGACCCAGGGGAAGTCTAGCGGGTTCCCACAACAGCAGGGTCCGACCCCCGGCTGGAAGCCCCAGTTGGGGCTTCTGGCCTGGGACCACGTGGCTGCCCTGTGCTGGAACCTCAGGTAAGGGGGAAGGGGGCAGGGGCAGGAGAGGACCCCAGGCAGGGAAGGAGCCTGGGGAAAAGTGGCCTAGGGAAAAGCTGGACTAGGAAGCCAAGCCAGTCCAGTAGTACCTTTCAGATGCTGTTGCTCAGGCAGAAACAGTTCACAAAAGGGACAGAAAGGCTGCAGACAGAGGCTTATATGCTGTTTCTACCTCCCTACCCCAGAGCACTGTGGTTGGAAGGGGACTTGGGGAAAGGTCAGAGTCACTGGCCAGCTACAGATGCCAGTCTTTCCCCTCTGTTCCCCCTTCCTTTTCTTAATTTCTGTTCCCCAGAAGGACTGCCTTCCAAATCTTTTCTGAATTGATTCAGAGGTTCCAAATAGATTCAGAGTTTTTTTTTCTTGTCTCCCAGATCGATTTGGATTCGGTGATTCGGCCTCCGATTTGGGCCGAATCTTCTCCAAATATTGAATCAGTGTCTGAAGCTTCACACGCCCCTATAAACGTATCAACATTAATCAAAGTTGATGCCCATTTTCTTTGCAGAAATAGGTGGGGTAGTGCTTTCCTGAGCCAACGTATTTTCAGTGTGTTCTCCAGTATGTTTTCTCATCCAAAAGTATAATAAAGACAACAGAAACAAAGAGAAACTAATGTTCCAAATTCACTCTTATTGTACCCTCTTCCTGAAATACAAAGTTGTCTTATATAAAATTGTAGCATTTGACTAAAATATGCTATTTTAGTCCCCTAAAATTTAGATCCCTAAAATTTAGTATTGTGTTCTCTTCTAAAGTTAAATCTTTAATTTATATTCTACTAGAAAGAGCAGAAATCCATGGATGGGGGATGGTGGGGGGGAAATACATTTCTTAAAATAAAGGTTAATGCTGGGCTAAATTCAGACCTTGTGTAAGGAGGAGGAGCTGCCAGGAAATTCTTTGGGTAAAATTAAGGTCTGATAATAGCAGTCTTCATGTTTTGGTTAGAAGATATGTAAGTGATAGATTAGTTTAGTTTATCTTGCATTAATTTGACATTCACTTATTTTGCAAATGGAAATCATTTACATGAAATAGTTCCTTCCCCTGCATTGCTTCTTTCTCAAAAATACTAATATAGAGCAAACCCTGATTCCTAGCATTGTGGGCTGTTCTAATATACTCAGCGAATGCCAGATCACTAGGGGTTAGCGCAAATGCCAGAGTGACATAAGGGATGAATTTGGCTCTCTGTCTCTAATTGCTTGTTGCTGTCATTTTTAATATTGGATTGAAAGAGTTCTTTTCACCATGTTTAGATTAATGTTTGGTACTATATTTTACCTGTTCAATACATAGAATCATAGAATCATAGAAGTAGGGTCAGAAGGGACCTTGTAGATCTTCAATTCTGACCCCCCGCCTGGGTGGGAGAAAAGACTGGACTCAAATGATTCCAGCAGGTAGTCATCAAGCCTCTTCTTAAAGATCCCCAGGGTAGGAGCCAGCACCGCTTCCCTTGGAAGTTGGTTCCAGCTCCTAGCCACCCTAACTGTGAAGTAGTTCTTGTGGATGTCTAATCTAAATCTACTCTCTAATAATTTGTGTCCATTATTCCTTGTCATGCCAGGGGACGCTAGGGGAAACAGTGTCTCCCCTAAACCCTTCTGGTCCCCCCTAGTGAATTTATAGACAGTCACCAGGTCCCATATCATATAGTGAACATAGAGGGACCGAACTGTAGTCCTAACTCTCTTCAGGTTAATTAATGAGGAAAAAGATAAAAAATATCTGTTAGGCATGATATTAATATTTTCACATATTTTTGGAAATCTGCATCTCTAGGAAAATTTTGTCCTTTCTGCAAAATAAAACTTCACTGTGCATTTTCATTTAAGGGAGCCTAAGGGAACTGGACACTTTGGGTGATTTAAAAATTCCCCCTCTCTGAACTAGGACAGAGCTCATCCTCTGCAAATCTAATGATTCATGTTATATTCCAAGTTATGTTTTATTTGAACAGTAAATGGAAGTATTTTCCTATTTTAAATCACATGTTGGGGTGTGCATTGCATTGGATATTTTTGCTTTTTGAGACACCAAAATAATGGGCTTGATTCTGACTTTGTTGTCATCGATTTCAGTAGAACTCCATTAACCTAAAAGGGAATTACTCCTGATTTACATCTAGATTCATGAGATCAAAATCATGCCTAAATTGTTCTCTAAGGGACATATTCTGCAAGTAGTCTTATTAGTTTCAGTAGAACTATTCATGGAGTAGTGTCAATAAAAGTGCCAGAGTCTAACTGTAAGGATGGTTTTCTCAGTTTGTATATATTGACGGTGAAGATACACATTTCTTAGAAATGTTTGAAGACCTACAGGTTTTGTATATCCAGAAATTTCAGGTTTTAGATCGTAGTACCAAAGTCTGTTTTCTGACTTTTGACTTTCTGGCTCCACTTAAGGCTGAGACTTTTCAAAGCCATCTAATGGATTTAAAGGCCAAAATTTAGGCTATCAAATCTTTTGGGTCAGTGATGCTCAATGTTTTTGCCTGGTGGACCAGGTGGGTGAGGCCTGGTCCATTCGAGGGCCCAATCCAGCAGGCACGGGGGAGTCCAGTGCAAGGGGCAGAGGGCAGCCCATCCTCAATCCTGCTGTCCACGGGGAAGGGGTTGTGGCCTGGCCCTAGTCCATTTGTGTAGAATGTCAGGGACCTGGCCTGGCTGTGAGCAAGTCATGTAGGGTTAGGGGGAATGGCTTGGTTTCAATCGGGCAGTGCAGGAGGAAGAAGACAAAGCCCAAACGTGATCCAGCCATATAGGAGCAAGGGCATGTGGCCTGGCCCCAATCTGGCTGCATGGGGTCCAGGAATTTGGCAGAAGGGAAGGGGTGACAATATTCGTTTCAACCACTGCCCAGCCAACAGATTTCCTGACCTGTGGGGAGCCCTGTGGTCTGGATGCCATGGCTTCAAGGACTGGGGGTTAAGCACCCCTGCTTTGGGTGGTTTGAAGATTTTGGCCAAAATGGCTTGATATGTAAGGATGACATGGGTATGTAACATTTACTTTACAGTCTTTCTATAAATTGACTGGAAAAGGAATTGCCTTAATACAAATTTTAACCAGAGAATTTGAGAACAGAGATGGTTGGACAACTTTTGCTTTTTGTTACCTTGATGAACATCTACTATAAATGGAAAGAAGTATGAGGAGAATTGTATGTTCTATATCTGCTGCAAAGTCTTTTATTTTCTTCAGTCTGATTTTTTTTAAACCAAAACTAATATTGTAAACTAATATTGTAGAAAGGTTATCTCTTTATTAAGAAAGGGAGAAGGGAGATGATGGTGCCAACAAACTTCTGGTCCTTTTATACTAATTTGGCATTAATTCGTTAATCATACTTCATGCTTGCGAGGCAATAATGTTGGTATAAATGTGGTATCATATTTTTGATACGTGGTTTAAAATTGTCTTAGATTTTTTTAAGTTAATGAACAAACCAATTATGAACCAAGTTTTAAGGTTCATTTTAGGCAATATATATCTTTCAATATAGTTTATAAGAGCAAGATTTAAATGCATCTCTCCTGGTACAAGATCTGAATAAGTAGGATGTGTTTGGAAGGATAAGTAGGGATATATGATAAATAGGAATTGAAGGGAGTGGACTGACTAACATCTTGCCCTGTATCAGCAAGTTTAAGGGCTATAATTCAGATAGCCAGTGTTCTGATTTGTGGACTAAGAGAGAGTAAATACTTAAGTCCCCCCTTTATATAAGTGACTATAGATTCATTCAGTAGTCATATGTCCATCTTCCCCTCTGTTTACCTCCTTACTGTTCTGTTTGGCACTAGCATTGCCACATCTGTACAAGTGGGGGATATATAGTTCCTCCCTTTTGGCTTGGTCGTTATCATCTAACATGTTTTGTAGTGCACGGAAGGACTGTTGGAAAAGGCTGAATTTTAGCCCATGCAAGCAAGATCCGACTGATGTCTTTCAAGAAGGTTTAATACTGATCTCTAAAGTCCCGTAAAAAGTAGTTGTGAGCTGACTACAGTACTGATAAAATTCCTCTGGCATATCATAAACCTGTTAAAAATCAAATTTTACTGTCACTAGAAAAGTTAATTTCATGAGATTTAGCTGACGTAAAATAGGCAGAAATTTGTAAAATGTAGTACAAGTGGCTGTTCTTTTCAATGATAATTGTAATTGACTTTTGTTTAATCTAATACTAAAATAAGACTATGTTTACAACGTAATGCAAAAAATATCACATTCCTACAAGCAGTGGTGGTGATAGGTGCCTTAATAATAGGATGCAATAAAAAAAAATATTCTGTAGTTTGCTTTCCAAACAGATTTTTTGCAATATTCCTTAATTTTTAAACTAATTTTTTATAGTAACATTTACATGAATTTCCCTTGTAAATCACATGAGAGTTTTAAAAGACTTTGTTTTATTTATTTTTTTACATTATTTTGTTTTTAAATGCAGAGTTTTTATTGTTCTATAAATTAAGGTCTTTTAAATTAGGTATTTTTCCCTAATATAGAACACATGTAGCTCTACTTCAGATTGGCCTCCCAGACTCAGTTATATGATAAAACATGACTGCTTGTTCAGCTATCTGGGCTCCTAGCAGACTAATTTCCGGGCTGGAGACATGAGGCTGAGCAGTAACTAATGACTGGCATGATTACAGTATTTAACTTGAGACTTGCTGCTGGGTTAACAAGAAAGCAGAACCTGTTTTTGGAGCTTGTGCCTTTATTTTTTCTGATGTATACATATCTCAGCATACATACAGATATCAGAGAGAGAGAGAGAGATCTATATCTATAATGACCTTTTGTACTTGCTGTCAAAAGTTGTTCTTGTGGTCAGGTCCTCATGTTTGGTTTCTAAATGCACAGGGTTCAGTCTTTTGAAGAGTTGAAACACTTGATTTTGTTTCTTCTACCTAAAATTGGATTAAGTGTGAAAAGTTTAAGTGCTGACATAAATATTTCTCCCCATAATAAAATTAATTGGAAAAATATCTACTATTTTTAAAACTAATTAACCATTACGAGGCCCCAATCCTTACTGCATGTACACATGGGTTTTTTTCCCATAGGTACAGTTCACGACTTCATTGAGACTGCTTGTGTGAAGAACTATTTGTGCGAGTCCTAATTTATAGGGACAGTCCTGAAAGCTTGACACAGATTATTTCAAGGAATTTTGCCTCCTTGCAAACAGTATCTTTTAAATTACCTAGGGAGCTGTACAGGATTGAATAAAGAAAAGGGGAAATCTGTGGAAGATTTCCACTGGTGAGAGAAATGTTGGCTCCACTATTTATTTATGGGTTATGTGGAGAGAGCAGCAATAGGGAAAATGAATTGCTAGTGGAATTTACCTTCCTGCTGACAAAGAGGGGCAAAAAGGGACATTGCCTTGCCACATGCTACAGAGGCTTCTGGTAGGACTGGGAGTTAAGGAACTGAGTTGGATAGAGAGAGGGTTGGGAAGAATCCAGGGAAAAAAGGTTGCCAGGGATGCAGTCAAGGGTGAAAAGGAAATGAGAATGGAGGTCCTTTTCGGTATAGGAGTACATAAAAAGAATGAAAGAACGGAAAAGAAGTTTAAAGGAGAAAGAATGGGAAATGAGGCATTGGAACGGGAAAAGAAAAATACTTGAAACCAAAGAAATGTGATAAATTAAGCCATTAAAACAATGTAGATTAAAGTAAGAGAAGACAGGCATAAAATAGATGCAAGAAAAATGTTACAACACACAGTGGGGAGGAGGGGAATGGGAAAGATAAGAAAGGAACAAAGAAATGGAGCTATCTAGCAGCAGAAGAGAATGAAAGAGCTAGGAGGAAAACCAACAGATGCCTGGAAAATGTTGCAGTGCCAAAGCCAGCTCTTTCTTTTCCTGTATCTATACAAACTCTGTCCATACATGGCCACTGACTACTGAGGTTCTGGTCTGGCTTTGCAGGGACTATGGTCTGCATGTACATGCCAGGGAGACTGCTTGCAGTGCAAGAAGTGCCTCCTCGTGGATACTGTCAGGAATCGGAGCTGCAGGAAGAGCTGAAGAGGCTCAGAAGCATCCATGAGGATGAGGCCTTCATTGACTCTGTGCACAGAAACCTCCAGCATCCTTGAACAAGACAGCCAGAGAAGGCATTGGAAGACTCGGATACTGTGGAAGATGAAAGCTGGCAGCTTGTCACTGCTGGCAACACACAGCATTCATCTTCTGAACCTGTGAGGCTGTCCAGTTGAAAGACAGGTGTGAAGCCCTGGCATCAGAAGGAAAGGAGCTCACCCCAGTGGCAGGGTCATACCATGCACCCTTGCGGGGGAGGATTGAGATCATCCCTACCAAGAAGCAGCAATGGATGGTGGTTGTTGGTGACTTCTTCCTATGGGGCACAGAGGCATCCATTTGCTGGCCTGACCCATTGTCTCACAAGATCTGCTGCTTGCTAGGAGCCCACTCTGAGATGTCACAGAAAGGTTACTGAGACTCATCCAGTCAGACACTTTGGAGGGTAGAGTCCAGATCTAGGATAACCTGCTTAAGCTAGAGAAATGGTCTGAAATCAATCAGATGAAATTCAACAAGGACAAATGTGAAGTCCTACACTTAAGATGAAATAATTTCAAAATTCAGACTGGGAAATAACTGGCTAGAATGCAGTACTGCAGAGAAGGACATAGGAGTTACAGCAGACCATAAGCTGAATGTGAAAAAGCCAATGCCATACTAGGGTATATTAAGTATATTAAGAAGTGTGTCGCTTACAAATCAAGGGAAGTGATCCTTGCACTCTATTCAGTGCTGGTGAAGCCTCACCTTGTATATTGTGTTCAGTTTTGGGCCCCACACTTCAAGAAGGATGTGGGCAGCTTGGAAACAGTCCAGCTTAGAGCAACACAGATGATTAGAGACCTGGGAGGAAAGGCTGAATGAATGAAGATTATGTAGTCTGGAGAAGAGAGAACTAAAGGGGTTAGTCTTCGAATACCTGAAGGGCAATTACAGAGAGAAGGGAGTCAAGCTTTTCTGTGGCCATAGGGAATAAGTCTAGGAGTAGTGACCTTGTAAGGCGTCTGTGTTGGAGCTGGGCATCTAGGTCAGCAACACGCAGCCCCTTAAGCAGGACCAACTGAGCCTGGTGATTAGAGCTCTTGCAGCACCTGCCCTTGCTGAGCAACAAACTGGCCTCAGTCTGTATGTTGCTGTCGTCCATGTGACTTCCCTGGTGCTTATTCCTGCCCATGTACCCAGTTCCTGAACTTTGGGACTCTGGTTTCATCTCAGCTTGCTTCCTGACTGCACTCACTTGGCCTTGTATAGGTGCTCTCTAGTGACTTCAGAGCGCACACCCGGTGCCGGCCACAGGGTGTGTCCCTGGGGCCTGGGTGTTGGGTTGTGTTCACCTCCAAGGGAGACCCCGACACTCGCTTGCCATGACTTTATCTTTTATTCAGTGGTGGGGCTCCTTGCAGTTCCTTGCAGACCGGGTGCTGCTGTTAGCGGGTGTTCTTGGGGCTTCAACTCCCCTACACCCCATCCATGTGCTAACCCTTGGGATGGCCAGATGATGGGTTGCCGGCCTGTCCCTTGATGCCATTGCCTGCTCTCTCTTCTCCCACACTGAATGGCTTGGACGTGGGGCTGTCCTCACCACTGTGTCTGGTCTCCTCTTGAGGTGTAGCAGTCTGCTGTGCTGTCTCAGCTCTCCCTCTTGATCCGAGAGGTCACTCAAAGACTCCCTCCCTGGTTTGGGGCTCTGTGCATCCTCGAAAAGAACAATAAAAGAAAAAGAGAAGAAAGGAATAGTTGCAGTATGGGGCCTCAGTCCATCCCACTCACAGGTCTGGCATCTGTGGCCCTCAGGATCCCTCGATGCTGTCCTCCTTGGCCCGGCTGCCCTGCTGAGCCGGGTTAATGCTTCTTTCAATGGAACTGGGGTAGATACACACATGCACACACTTTGGTTACTCTATAAGGTGCATATGTATATGTGAGTGATATATAGCACAAGCTTCCATTAGCTTAATCTTGCATTATCAGTGCTGGAAAGGGCGTGCACAAAGTACTGTATAAGAAGGAGAGAGAAATTAGAATACAGAAGATGGTGGGAGGGGGAGAGTGAAAAGGGGAAAGTGGAAGCGAGGTGGTGGGCAAGCAAACACAGTGAACCCATAGGAATAAAGGAGATGCAAAATCTAATTCAGGTATTTTTTTCACAAAAGCTAATCCAGGCAAGTGTTGTGAAGCCTTATGCAGCAGGTGGTGCTTAAGTCCCCTGTGGAGCCTTTTTCCTCTCCTAAGGGTGCATCAAAAATAGACCTACAATATGCCAGTTTTCGTGGTTTCTTTTGATGGTAACAAAAGGAGGCAATTCAGTAGACTTGCTGCATCTGGTAAGCATTTTTTTTCATGGGGGTGGTGGTTGATGTGGCAACAGTTTGGAGGATATAGGCTTTGGATTTGTACCTCAGAGCTTAAATTTCTGAAGAGCTTTAGTCACATGGATAGTAAAAGGTTATATTCAAGGCACTGATATTATATGCCGAGCAGAATCTTTACTGTACTTGCAGCTCAGGAAAGATCTGTACTTTTTCAGGTTACTTTATCTGAGTTGCTAGCCATTCATTACAAACTGTTGCAAATGTTTAGCATAGTGCATGTAATACTGACTAATAAGCTAAACTGTTTTTTTTTCCCCTGTGGTGTGCATAATGACAGTAATCTTTATTATTTTGTTATAGCAGCATCTGTTAGCCTCAACTGAAATGAGAGTCCTCAATGTGTTGGGTGCTGTACATACAAGTTGTAGAATTTAGTGCTACTCCAGAGAAATTACCATCTAAATGGACTAAGAAAACAAAGAAAGTAGTATTTTTCTTACCATGTAAACAGGGAAATTTGAAACAGAGACACTATAAGGGTACCTGGGGCATCTGTGGTAGAGCTAAATCTCCACCTAAAGTTTTAACCACGTGGCCATCCTTTGTCTCTTAGTATATCTTCTTGCCTGGCCTCTCTGCAGGTCACAGATGGCATTCATCATTATTGGGTCACCAGTTATTATTAGAATATCTAGTGTGGTCTATAAAGGGCAGTGTGGTCATCATCAATGGAGGTAGAATTTATGAGAAGACAGGAAGAAGAGGACAGTATGGAAGAATTCTTTGAACAGGTAATGTCATCATATTCGCTATGGTGTATATCAGCCTTCAACTATCTGGTGTTCTGCTGACCTTTTTAAGGAAACCGTGTGTGCAGAAGAGTAAGGTAAATGCATGTAGATCTCAATACTTAATAAGTAGAACATTTAACAGCTGAAATATGGCAAAATACTAGGTCTTTTTTTCAAGTCTCTATTTTTCAAGTGAATAATATTTACATTCCACCTTTTCAGTGGTTAAAGAAAATGAAATGGGAAGGGGACACAGCTCAGAACAACTAGAGAGAGAACAATGTGCATACACTTTTACAAGAGGAGGGAGAGCCATGCTCCTCATTTTGTTGCCCCATTTGAAATCCTGTTCCTTTCCATTGAACAGCTTTAAATGGCTAGGAATACTGCAGTTGCTGCTGACAAAGCTTATTTAGTTTTATGTTGTGATTTTCTTCTTTGTGAAATTCTGGATATAAACAGTGGTCATGTTTATTTAGTACTGTGTTTTATGGTAAAAAATTAGCTATTTTACAGTTTTGAAGGCCATGCTGAAAGGCTTATGTCAAACTGTTGTAGTTGGGGTAGTGTGTCCCCCCCCCGCCTTTTTTTAAACTAGGTTATTTTGATAGCATCACACATTTTCTAATGGTTTTATGATTTTTCTGGTCTCTGTGCAGGTCACAGGTGGCATTTCTCATTGTTGAGTCACCAGAGTAACATCATCAATTTCAAACCTAGTCAATTAAATTAAAAAAAAAAAAGGTTTTTAAGGTGGTTTGCATAAAATATGGGTCCCTCTGCCAATTTCCTATTTTGAGCCACATCTTATTTTTTATTTCCTTTTTATAAAGATTCTGTCAACCAATTCTTTGCAGAAAACACATACTGATTTAATTTATTTTCTTAACGTAAATGAGCTTCAGTAGGAAAAGAACACTCTAATCTATTTTTAATTTGCACTACTTTTACTAGTCTTAATTTAGGTAAATACCATGTTTGCTCGCATAACATGTCCCTTTTCCTCCAGAATTGGTCTCCCAAATTTGGGGATTTTGTTTGAAATGGGGAAACTGATTTTCTTTTTGGGATAGAAGCACCCTGCTTTGTTTTCTGCTTCACAGTGCAGCAACTAATATATTACTATTCAAGCAGCTGAGGTAGCCACTCTACCTAATAAATGTTAACAATCATCTTCCCTTTTTTAATGGTCTGGATAGTCCACTTTTCAAGACAACCTTTCTTAGGGCAGTTTTGCTGTCTGCTAGTTGCTCCCGGTCTCTGTGAACCAGGAGTGAGAATCTTGGAGAATCCTTAGCTCTTTTCAGAATCAGTCACAGATCTACCTACAGAAACCTGTCTTCAGGAGCTGAGGTTTCAGTTTTAGTTAAGCATGCAAGGGAGAGTGAGTCAGTTGAAGATTAAATGCTTCTGTCCCTGCTGTGTGCAGCCATAACTCTGGAAAAAACTTTTTTTTCTTCATTCTGTAACATGGTGCATGTTATATTTTGTGTGGGGGTGTGAGAAAATACAGTAATTTCCAGGTAGATTTTGATCTTTTACAGTTGACATTGTCCTTTGAACAGTAAGTTGGCCAACGTGTATCAGATTCTTTAGGCACTGAAGGTGTTCTTGGGCCTATACAATAAATGTGGGTAAACAATCTCCTTTCAGGTAACTTTCATTCTATAAATTTACCCTTAAAAACATTTGCATATAAGATTAGCTTTACAGATGATAGCAGTTTAATTGGGCAAGATTTAGAAAGTTATTTTGGTATCTAATTTTTATAGAATCATAGAAGTAGGGTCGAAAGGGACCTTGTAGAACTTCAAGTCTGACCCCCATGCCTGGGCGGGAGAGAAATTGGACTCAAATGAGTCCAGCCAGGTAGGCATCAAGCCTCTTCTTAAAGATCCCCAGGGTAGGAGCCAGCACCACTTCCCTTGGAAGTTGGTTCCAGCTCCTAGCCACCCTAACTGTGAAGTAGTTCTTGCGGATGTCTAATCTAAACCTACTCTCCAGTAATTTGTGTCCATTATTCCTTGTTATGCCAGGGGACGCTAGGGGAAACAGTGTCTCCCCCAAACCCTTCTGGTCCCCCCCTAGTGAGTTTATAGACAGTCACCAAATCCCCCCTTAGCCTTCACTTGTGAAGGCTGAACAGGTTTAGGTCCCGCAGTCTTTCATTGTAGGGTCTGCCCTGTTGTCCCTGGATCATGCAGGTGGCCCTCCTCTGGACTCTTTCAGTGTTGTCCACATCCCTCCTGAAATGGGGCGCACAGAACTGGACGCAGTACTCCAGTTGTGGCCTGACCAGTGTCGCATAGAGGGGGAGGATCACCTCGTTGGCTCTACTTGAGCTGCACCTGTGGATGCACGACAAGGTCTGGTTAGCCCTGCCAACCGTGACCTCGCATTGTTGGCCCATGTTCATCTTGGAGTCAATAATGACTCCAAGATCCCTTTCTGCCTCTGCTCTCAAGAAGGGAGTTTCCTATTCTATAAGTGTGCTGCTGGTTTCTACTGCCTAAGTGCAGCACCCTGCACTTGTCCGTATTGAAACGCATCCTGTTTATGTTAGCCCACTCCTGTAACCTATCCAGATCTTGCTGCAATCTTTCCCTCCCTACTAGTGTGCTCACCTCGCCCCAAATTTTGGTCTCATCAGCGAATTTAAACAGGCTGCTTTTCACCCCGTCGTCCAAATCGCTGATGAAGAAATTGAACAGTGCAGGCCCAAGGACCGAGCCCTGGGGGACTCCGCTGCCCACTTCCCCCCAGGTTGAATATGACCCGTCCACCACCACCCTCTGAGAATGACCCTTGAGCCAATCTGCAATCCATCTGACTATGTAGGCATCAGTGCCACAGTCGCCTAGTTTTTCAATGAGGATGGGGTGGGAGACGGTGTCAGAGGCCTTGCTGAAGTCTAGAAAGACTATGTCCATGGCGACACCTGCATGCATTGCCTTTGTGACCTGATCATAAAAGGCAATCAGGTTGGTCTGACATGACCTGCCCCTAATGAAACCGTGCTGGTTGCCCTTGAGCATCATCCCTGAAGCTGGCCCATCACAGATGTGCTCCTTGATGATCTTCTCAAAGAGTTTCCCTAGGATTGAGGTAAGACTGACGGACCTGTAGTTGCCTGGGTCCTCTCTTTTCCCTTTTTTAAAGATGGGGACCACGTTAGCTATCTTCCAGTCATCTGGCACCTAGCCTGAGCACCACGAGCGCTCATAAAGCTGTGCCAAGGGCCCTGCAATAACCCCAGCTAGCTCCCTCAACACTGTGGGGTGGACCTGCTGACTTGAACACATCCAGCCCCTCCAGAAGCTCTCTAACCCGGTCTTCCCCAGCCTGAGGTCTGGAGGCATTCCCCTTGAGTCCGTCTGGCATCACAGCGGGGAAGTCCCAGTCCCTGCACAAGAAAATGGAGGTGAAGAATTGGTTAAAGAGTTCCACTTTCTCCTCTGGCACAACCACCAGATTGCCCAGCGTACTTTGCAGGGGCCCCACATTACCCGATGACTTCTTCATCTTCCCTATATATTTGAAAAAGGAGTTTTTATTATCCTTGATCTTGGACGCTAGTCCTAGCTCTATGTCCACCTTAGCTTTCCTGACAGCCCCCCTACAGGCCTGAGCAGAAGAGGTATACTGCTCTTTGGAGATAGCACCCCCTTTCCACTGGGTGTACGCCGCCTTTTTGGTAAGCAGGCATTCCCGGATGCCCTTGGTGAGCCAGGGGGGCTTTCGGGCACTCTTGCCCCCCTTGCTTCTTGTTCGTGTTTGCATATAGTTGCATATTAATTTTAAAAGTTTCTAAGCAAGTGAAATGCCTTTCTTCTGGGGATTTCAAGGAAAGTTAGCATCTTGCATGTTTAATCACTTTTGTGCACCTTGGAAACACTTATTAACTTTTTAAAGATAGTCCGGCTCTACAGATTTGGCTCAGTGAATTTAGTGGGACTTCTCACATGAGTAAAAATTGATGCATCGACGTTTGCATGATTAGATCCTAAGAGGTAGTTCTGCAGAAGATAGGACATAATAGGAGTTTCAGTGTGTCTTGGTAGCATGCTTATTTTTATTTTTAACCTTGTTTTTGTGAACAACATATAGCCTTTAAGGAGAGGTTTGCTTGAGGAAATTATGATGATTTGGCCAAAGATGATGAGAATTCTTCCTCTGCAAAGAATCCCAGCTTAGAAAAGTGTATAAAGCAGGGTTGTGGGTGAGGGAAGCAAAAGGATGTAAAAACTGGCAGCATTGCCTGAGCAGACCAGTTGAGGAAGGTTAAAAAGATCAGGCCAATGATGTAGATAAATTTTAAATGGATTCAAATGGATGTTTTTGCTGAGGAAGCACCAACAGGCCACATCAAGGTCTGTGTAGCCCATGACCCATTGTGTTAGGTGCTGTGCAGCCACATAACTAGTGACAGACCCAGCCCCAAAGGTTAGGGACAGAATTTACACACAAACACGGTATAAGTGATTGGAAAACAGTTCAAATCTGTAACACAACAGAAGTTCAGTGCACATAAACTGCTTTCAAAATAGCCAAAAGCAGTTTAAGATAAACCTGAATGGATGTAGTACCAGACTTAACTGATCTAGATTAAATCAGTTTATTGAACTTCTGTCCTAGTTCCCCTCCAGATTCAAGTTAACACATGGTCCCTCAGCATCCCAGGATGCTTTACACCTGCCCCACAAACCCTCCTCTCCTCCACTGCAGGGTGGGTGGGATAGCTGTGACCCAAACTGTCTGCTCCAGCTGAGCAGGGAGGCATGCTTTAGCGCCCCTTAGCTTCTGGCCTGGGCCGCTGCAGGCATGTGGCTGCATTTCTGGAATCAAAAGTAAATGTCTGTTCACTTGCTATTAGTTCAATCTACACAGCTTAGACTAACCTACGAAGATTGAATCAATTCTGCCTTAGGCTTTTTGACTGTCTGTACTTAGCCAAACAGTTTATAGTACCTACAGTGATAGGCTGCGTGTACACGTGCTTGGGGGTAGGGTGTTTTAGTTAGAGTGGTTCCCAGAGAGCTGCTCTAATTAAAACACTGCAGCGTCACATTTATTAAGTAGGGCTGTGTGAAGCCCGACTCAGGGGCCATATCTCCAAATCAAATTGGGAGACTCATTAAAAGGCCTGAATTGAATCTGAAACCTCCAAATCGATTTGGAGATTTGGGCAGTCCCTGCTCGCTGCCATGGAGCGCTGGACCTGGGTTCTGTGCCAGTAAGTAGGGGGCAGGGGGACTGGAGATGGGGGGGAGGGGACCATAGGAGAACACCTGCTGTGCCCCTACTGCCCCCCCCCCCCAAGGCTGCCCTGCATGGCCCCAGAATCCTGGCACTTAAAAGCCCCACACTCACCAGCTGTAGCAGTGGTGATCAGGGTCTCTGTGGGCTTGTGGCAGCGCACTGGGAGACAGCAGGGATCTTTCCCCCCACCCCCTGCCTGGCATCCTGCGTGGCAGCTGTCATGTTGTGCAGGTTGCAGTGCAGCTCGGCAAGGCACCATGAGGTCTCCTGAAGCTGGGGCGGCTCCTGCAGTCACCCCCACCAACACTGCAACTGCCACCACCTGTTCGATTCAGAGTAGATTCAGCCTGATTCGGTGTCCGAATCCAAATCAGCCAGATCGAATGGGGACAGTGATTCGAATCACCAAATCGAATTACTGTCCCCTCCAAATCAGCCAAATCTGAATTGTATACTTGCTGCTTCACAGAGGCCTAATATTAAGTCCCTGCATGTTTAAAAATGGCTATGGGATGCTTTAACTAAAGTTCACTTGATGAGACTTAGTTAAAGCATCCCAATGGCCATTTTTAAACCCATGGGGGTTATAGATATGATGCTGCAGGGATGATAGAGCATTCTAATTAGAACACGTTGGCATACACGTATTGGCACTCATAGTGTCTAGAAACCTACGTAAGTGGTCAGGACTCCATTGCACTGGGCATCATACAAATCAATAGAGCAAAGAAAATCTTGAGTCCAAAAAGTTCGTTGACTGAAATTAGAATACAAGACAAGGATGAAAACATTAAATTGCATACGATGCTTCAGATGGAGGTAGTTGTAGGGAGGTGTACCTTTTAAGAAGATCTGGCATGACTGAGAGGAATATGCTGTTTCATTATTAAGAGGCCTATTCAAGGCAGTACTGATCAGTTAGAACTCTGATGCTGAATGAAGCAAATCTTGATCAGTTTCCTTGGCTTGTAGTATCTCTGAACAGAACATGGTACCAGAAATAGTTTGCAAGAAAGAAAATGTGTGTACAGCATGGCCAAAACTATGAAAATACCACCCGCCACTCAGATACATTCTTTATGAGAGCAATGGACAATGTTCCTTCTGAAGAAAATGAATAGACTATGGATGTTAAAGCAAATGGGATATTATTAAGTGGACTCTGATACACAAACCAATTTAGTGCCAGAAAGTATAATGTCAGCACTAGAAAAAATAAGGTGTACCACAAGTAGTGGAAGAAGATCAGTTATCAAGAAAAGAAAGAAAGGAACAGAACTTTAATTCAGTTTTTAACATGTAAACTTGAAAAGAAAATCTATGCAGCTATTGTCATCTGCAGTGTCATAGTTTCATATTTTCATAGTAGCTAGGGCCAGGAGGGACCTGAACAGATCATCTAGCCTGACCCCCTGCCACAGGCAGGAATGAATTCTGGGTACACAAGACCCCAGACAGGTGATCATCCAACCTCCTCTTGAATTTACCCAAGGTAGGGGCAAGGGCCACTTCCTTGGGAAGCTGGTTCCAGATTTTGGCCACCCTAACTGTAAAATATTGCCTTCTTCTCTCTAACCGAAACCTGTTCTCCATCAGCTTATTACCATTGTTCCTTGTCACCCCAGGTGGTGCTGGGGAAAAAGGGGCTCTACCTATTTGCTGTTGATCTCCCCTGATGAGTTTGTAGGCAGCCACCAGGTCCCCAGGTGTCTCATTTAAAAGTTGTGTGGAACAGAGAAATACCCTACAGCAGTAAATTCTTTTTGTGCCAGCTTTCTCAAGCATTATATATATATTGGTTCTTTATTAAGTGGTACATCTAAATCATCTTATTACTTACAAACACTCTAAAACTTCATGTTAACTTAAAATGTGTTTTCTATTTTCCCACTACCAGCACAAAGTGAAAAAAAAATCTGTATCTTATTGGTGTTGGGTTCTCTAATGCTGTTACGAGTTGCTAGTGGATACTCTGTGAGCCAGCTATACTTATGTACAAATAGGCTGTGTCTACATGAGATGTTGATTGCGTAGTTGTTACTATGCAGTCATTTAGTACTTTCATATACTACTAAATGACTGCCCAGTAACCAGTGTTACTGCATAGGAGAATCCCCAAATGACTTGTAACAAGCTATTGTAACTACTTGTATAGTAGTATTGTGTCATGATTTGTGCCACGCAACACTACTACACGGTAATAATGAGCTACTGTGCAGTCAGGGCCTTGTGTAGATGCTGCCATGATATTTATAGGGGAAAAAATATTACTGTGAAGTAAGTTGTATAGTTCCATTTGTAACCATACTGCATGTGGTTTAGTATCTGAATTATCTTCCACAGAAACAGCAGGTCAGAATGGTACAAAGATATTTCACACAAACAGACCTCACATTTGTTCTGGGACAAACCATCTTATACTGAGACAGAGTGCAACCAGGCAGATGTCCATGTCCATTGGCAAGTTTTAACAATTTAGTTTGTCCTGGGATGTGCTGAAGTGCATCTGAGCAGTTCTCCCAGCTTTGCATCATTGACTCAATGGAAGGAAAGCAGAAGTATATTCAGCCGCTCACTAAACCCCAACTGGCATGTGTGTATGTGCCAATCTGTGACTTTTTTGTCCTGGGACACACACAAGCACAACTGGTCCTAGGACAAATGCAGTGTCTATTTACGAATAGCCCAAAGGTGTGAAACACTACTATTTAGACTTAGCAATGTGTGTTGCCTACTTTGTATTAACTTTTCCAGTTACTACACAGGGTGAAATCTGTGGAAACTTATTTATTTTAATAAGTTTCAAATCATCAAATCCACAGACAATAATGTATAATGATAACAGAAACAGTAACTTAAGATTAGTTATATGGCACAAACAAATTTTAAAAAGTTTATAAACAGCTACTAGACTGAAAATGATTCTTTGAAATGGTTTGGTGAATGGATACTTAAATATATTCATAGAAATCAGGATTGCTTCAAATGCTGTCTTCTACTCAAAAAGGACCTAAATCTATTTCATAGTATACCTTATTTAGACTGTGTTTTAGAAAGGTGAGAGTATAGCCAAATCAAATGCAATCGACCAAGTGATCTAGCAGCCTGTACATAGTTTGGGAAATTCCCCTCTTGTGTAGGCTCTGAAAAGGGTTGCTGCAGATGGAGTGGGTCAGCAGGAGTTCTTTTGGGAAGAGGCAACAGAAAAAGCCAATTATATTGCTCTTTCTCCTCCCTGGAGAGAATTTAAACCCAGGCTGGTTCTCTCCATGATTCCTGTGGAAATTGGAGGAGTCAATATAGGGCACGGTTACTGGATTTCACAACAATGTTGAATACTAAATGAGCCTTTGGCTATTTTATTAAGGTTTTTATTTAGGGAGTTCAACAGCTGTAAGTGGCAAAGATGGTACTGAAAACCTGTAAGGTACCTGCTAGCATGAATTTAGAAAGATAAAAATATGAAAATACAAGTTATGCTGTTGTAGTTATTATTGCAGTTGTGTCTCTTGTTAGGACCTTTAAGTTTTATGAGACTATTGATGTCCTACGAAATCAGGCACATTCTGCATTCATGGCCTCCAGCTGCCCCTGTAGACACTTCCATGCCTCAGATGTCACCCCAGATTTTCTCACAGCAGCTTGTACAGGCTTTGCCTGCTGGTTACTTTAGCTGCAGGCTCCTAAGCTTAGGCCCACTTTCAGGGTTCTGGCTCCTGGCTCCTCACTCCCAGCCTAATCATCAGCTGCCACCTGGCCCTTATTGCCCCTTCAGGACTCAGGCCCTAGCTTTTTCAGCCTAGGGCCACTTGTACCAGCTCCCTGGGTCAGGCCTTTGGCTTCCCTTTTAGCTTCTACTTGTCTCTGTCATTCCATCTCAATCTTTACTTCCTGGCAGGGTACAAGTCACTTGTGCCCTTCTGGCATTCCTGCATGGCTTCCTATCTACCCTTTCTAGTCACATCCAGTTCTCTGGTTGTAAACTTTACTGCAACAAAAAATATAAGCAACCACTTTTGAACAAGCCCTGTCCCTGGTAAAAAATATCTCTCTCCCAGGATCTCTGTTCTCTGCAATATATCACTTTCCTCCAGGCACTGGGCTTGTATACCCTGGAGCCCACCCCCTTTTTGGTCACATGACCTCGTAATCAAGCACAGGGGTTTCTCCTTTTACCTAATGGGCAGCCTGCCCTCCTTCCTGCTGCAGTGTATCCCACCTGCTTGCAGCCTTTATCTTCTGGCTACCTGGAAATTTGTACCACCCTGGCTTACTGTGGTGCAGCTAGCTAGCCTTGGCTCAGCTGCCTGTCTACACAACAAAGCTTGCCTGCTGTCCCTCCTCTTTTAAATAATATACATATCAGCACATTTTAAAAACTTGCAGTAAAATATTGACTGGAACCATTGACATACTATTAAAATCACTGAGGTGTTTAAATGTGATTAGTCTTTCAGATGAGACATTGTAGAAGAAAATGGAAGAAGGTAGATGTTTATTAGCTCACTGCCAAGTAAGAACTCTGTACAGTGCATATTCTTGGAAAAGTATTTTACTGGCTGAATGAGTAACCCAAAAGACTTTTATTTTGGTTTTTTTTTAATATTATTTTATTTTATTGTCTAGATAGCCACAAGTTTGTGAGTAAAAATTAATGGTTCAAGAAAAATGATCTGATGGTTACTAAATATCTTTCAGGAAAAATGCATGCAAAACAAAATAAGGAAGTCTGAATTTTTTTGTGTGTTTTATACTGTAATAATGTAAGCCACATCCAGTTCATGGGGGTGGATCATCCAGCCCATGGGGCTCTTTTGTTGCACCTGGCCACAGCCAAGGAGTTAATACTGCTGTTGCTCTGGCTGTCAGAGCTGCAGCACTGGTGCACCTAGGGGGTAAACAGCGCTACTGAATGTAGTGTTTTTGATTGCTGCTAGTGCAGGGGTGGGCAATTATTTTGGGCAGAGGGCCACTTACTGAGTTTTGGCAAGCCATTGAGGGCTGCATGACAGGCAGCCAAGGGCAGATGAATATAATTTTCTAAATTTTGGGGGGGCCCTGCAGGCCAGATAGAATGGCTTGGTGGGCTGCATCTGGCCCACGAGCGGCATTTTGCCCACCCCGTGCTAGTTTCTAAAATCAGTGGGGTTTGCCCCTTGCATGCTCTTTGTATTGACACTGCACCTGTGGCAGCCACAGGGGTTGAATGGTGCCAGCGTCGGCCAGACAGAGGTGATTCATCTGGCCTAGAAGAAGCCCCATCACCCCTCAACTAATTTGCATTTGACATCTCTGGTGTAAGAAACAAAAGGTGTAATAATGCTTTGTGAAACAGGTGAGCATACTTGGTATCCATAGTGCTAGGTAGCGTGGTCTCCATACCCCACACCATCTACTAGTATCAATGTATTTGTAAGCTATTGAAAAAGTATTTATGTAAGTAGTGGACTATCAGGGATAATATGCTAAATCCCTGCTTTAAATGTAAGGCTCAGTTTGGTTCTTACAACATAATCATAACTGGTGATGAATTAGGAGAAGAGAGAAAATTCACTCAGGAAAAAATATTTTGGTGTCTGAGAGTCAAATATAACCTTAGTACCATGCAGGGAAATGAAGTGTAAAGAACCATTACTGCAGAGACTGAATTGCTTAGAGTCATGAACATTTCAGTTTATTTTACATCAAATACTGTAGGAATTGTGAAGATAAATCTAAATATTAAGGGATTTTTGTATTATTTGTTTTCTTTATAAAGCCTATAAAACTAATGTATGAGGTGTATAAATTTATACATTCTGAGGTGTATAAATTTATACATTCTTGCTTCTCCCTAGCACTTGGTCCACTGAACCAGGGCTTGAGAGCAGGTAGAGAGGGATGAGTCCTGAGCAGACTCCAGTCTAGAGAATACCTGTGAACTTGGGTGGGCTGGGCACAGGAAGGACACCCCACCCTCCCAACATGCTGAAAACTTCTGCTGCCATGCTGAAAAATTCTGCTGCCATGGTGTAGACAAGCCTTAAGTCACTTCTTTTAAAATATTTACCTGTGGAGATAGCTAGCCTAATGGGAGCACTTAGGCCCGTGTGTTCAAAATTATCCTTTATTGTTGTGTGCTTCAACTTTGGGGTATTTAATATGAGAGAATTCCCATTTTGACTTTAGCTGGAGTTTGGGTAAGAATATCTTGCAAAGTTATGGCAAGCTGTAGGTGCCGAGAACTTCTGGCAGTCCAGGTAAAATTGTCTTGAATTGGGCATCAGAAAATAGAAGCACCTAGAGTAAGTGACTATTTTTGAAAATGTTGCTGGTCTGGCATTATTGTTTTTCTACATTACCAGCTTTCAGGTTATGTTAGAGAAAGAGAGAGCACAATTGAGCTTGTAAGAAAGATCCAACTTCAGACTTGCACCCAAAATAATGGTGGATAATTTGACAGTCTTGCGTGTCATTTTAGGTACAGTTAAAGTGAAGTTGCTCCTGATGTGCGTCTGTGATTTAAAGAGTTTAAATCAACAATTTTTACATTAATGTTGGTTAGATAGGAGGGAAACTCTTCTTAACTTATTGCTCACTAACAGGGAGGAATTGGTGTAGAATGTGGAGATGGAAAGTAACTTTGTTGACAGCGGGAGCATCTACATGAGATGCTAGAAGTGCAGTAGACTTATTCTACTGCACATTAGCACAGTAGGCAAAAATCATGCTAATGTGCAGTAGGATTAGTCTACTGCATGTTAGTGTCACTTAAAATGCATATGCTGATGCTACTATGCAGTAGTGCGGGTTACTGTGCACTTAGTACCTGTTACAGGTACTAACTAAATGTGCAGTAACCACTCTACATTAATACATGTGTAGACATGCCCAGTGACCACAACATGATTTGAGTTCATGATCCCCAGGGAAGGAAGTAAGGAGAGCATTGGAATAAAGACAGTGGACTTGAGAAAAACAGACTTTAACAAACACAAGAAACTGGTAGGCAAGATCCCCTAGAAGGCAAGGTCAAGCAGAAAAAGGAGTTGAGGAGAGCTGGCTGTACTTTAATGAGGCCTTATTAAAGGCACAGAAGCTAGTTTTCTGAGGCATTTCTCACTCTCCCATTTAAACAGGAGACTGGCCTCCCTAAACAGCAATCTCTTCATTGAGTTGAAACTCAAAAAGCAGTCCTACAAAAAGTAGAAACTTGGTCATATTACTAGGGAAGAGTGTAAGAGAACTGAATGGAAAGAAGGGATAAAACCAGGAAGGTGAAGGCATGATTTGAGATACAGCTGGCATTAAAGGGATTCTACAAGTATGTCAGAAGTATCTTCTTTATTCAATACAGGACTGCTATGTAGTTACGGATGACAGAGAAGGCTGAAGTATTTAATGCAATGATTCTTAACTGGAGTACTGCAGGATCCTTTCAAGGGTTCTGTGGCACCCATTCCCTGAGTGATCACTTCTCTTTCCACCTGGTGCCAGTGCCTGTATCTCCTCCTACCATCAGGCAGCTCCCAGGCCATGCTTTACAGCCTACCTTGTTCCCCTGTTTCTGCCATGTTTCTGGGCCGGGCAGGAGAGGGGCCTCAGAGGTACATGGCTGCAGTTGCCAGTGCAAGTACATGCCTGGAGGAGCATCTGTGGCCACAGGGCCTGCACTCGCTTCCTGATGTCCTGATTGATACAAACCTAAAATTGTAGGGTGGTGGAGGGAGATGTAGTTATGTCCTAGGATAAAAATAAATGTCCCATCTCTCCCAGAAGAAAGCCTTTTATCCCTGTTGTTCCACTTAAATGATCTATGAAGTATGCAAGATAAAATGGATTAACAATTTTTCCACAGATGATCATGACTCATTCAAGTTAACTGCCATTCATTCCAGGGCTAAACTACATATGTAAAGGCTGTGCCACTCTTTTGTCCCAGGTTTTGATTCAGATCAATAAGGACAACTTCAAATACTATGTTTGTTTTTCCAGGACTGGGATGTTCTCTTCTGCAGTTTTAGGTCCCAGAATTTTCTGTGAGAGGGTTGGCCAATCTAGGCCCATTTTTGCTAGCAAGATTAGTTTTTAGGAGTATTTCTAGTGAGCATAAGTACCAACTGGTGCAATTTTCATCATTGACAGTCCCTCATAGTCAAGGATGATCACTCCCATGGGTCAAGTAAAGGGTTGTAGATGAGTCCATTGATGGCTAAGAAGGTCAATCCTAGAGCTGCAGACTCTGGCGGGCACCACAGGTGGTGGTTAAAGGGAGGGTTGGACTGTCAATGTCTTGGTCTTGTTTCCTCTTCTCCGTTTGTTTGGGTTTTTTTCTGCTTCCAGGGGAAGAGGATTTTCCTGAAAGTAAGATGTACCTGCTTTTATAAGGCACCACTGTGTCCTTAGCTAGCTTTTCCCAATTTCAGTTACACACTCTTACTGTTTGCTTTGAGGGTGCCCTTGAAGCATTTTCTCTGGCCCCCATATCCTTTGCCCTTGGCTGAGTAGGGAGTGTAGCAGTTGTGTTGGTAAATATACATCAGCCATGCATGCACAATGCCCTGTCCATCACAGCTATTGTTGAATAATTAGTGCTTTTATGCTGGTGGAGTTAGCATCGGTAAGGACTCTAGCATTTGTACAATGATCCTCCCACTTTATGCTAAGGATCTTCTGGAGGTAGTGCTGGTTAAGGCATTCTAGGCTTTTCAGGCAGTCCCTGTAGGTTACCCAAGCTTCTCAGTTGAAGAGAAGAGTTGGGATTACCATAACCTTATATAACAGAGCTTTGTTCAAGTCCTGATGTCGTGATTGCTGAACACATGATGATACAGTCTTCCTAAGGCAGAGATGGCACATTGGGTCCTATACTGGATCTCCTCGACAGTGTTGGCCTACTTTGAAAGATGGCTGCTGAGATATGCAAAGTATTCAACATTCTCTAGCTCCTGTCCATCAATGATGATCTTTCCAAGAGTAATTAACTGGCCTGGAGCAGGCTGGTGAAGCACAGATGTTCAGAAGTTAAGGGTCAATCCCAGGTGCTGCTTTGCTGAAGAGAAGCAGTTAAGGGTCATTTGTAGGTCCTCCTCAGTATGTGCAATGACAGAACAGTCATCAGTGTGCTGAAGTTCCTCAGCTGAAGCTGATATAACTTTGGTTTCATGGAGACAGGAAAGATTGAAAAAGTTCCCATTCGTTCTGTACGTGATACCATCTTGACAGCTGCAAGAAACATGGAAACCAGAATTGGTGTGATCACAGACCACCAATTGGCTTGATGCCAATTTGAATGGCAAAGGACATAGCAGAGCTACTGCATAAGATAGAGGCAGTCATCTGGTCATAGTCTTAGGATGGTGCTAAATTTCCCTGGGTAGCCAAACTTTGATAAGGTCTTCCACAGATCCTCATGGTTAACAGAGTTGCAGGCATTGGTCAAATTGATAAAGGCCATAAAAAATTCCTGGGGATGTTCTCTGCATTTTTCCTGTATCTTCCAGCTGCAAAAATCATGTCCATAATATGCCTTTCAATGGTCTGAAGCCACAATGAGACTCAGGAAGGTTTTCCTTAGCAAGAGAAATCAGTTGGTTGAGCAGAATTTGAGTAAGGATCTTCTCAGTGATGGAGAGGAGGGCGATACCTCAATAGTTTCCACAGTCAGACGTATCTTCCTTTTTAAAAATGGTGGCTATATTGGCATTTCTTAGGTCAGTGGGAATTTCCCTAGTGTTCCAGATTATAAGAAAGAGTGTGTGAAGCTTATTAGTCATGGTTTCCCTACCAACTTTGAAGACCTCAGCTGGTAAATCATCAAGGCTAGATGCTTTTTTTGTTTCTCATCTCTCTTATTACCTGGTGGACTTCTTCAGAAGTTGGTGAACTGGTAAGTGCTTCCCTTACTGTATGCTGTGGGATGGATGTGATAGTTTCATCAGTCACTGATTCTCAGTTCAAGTGCTTTTGGTAGTGCTCCTTCCAGAAGTTTTTGATGGACTCGTCTTTGAGGAGTGTATTGCCATTTTCAGATCAAAGTGGGCCAAGTCTGCAAGAATTGGGTCTGTACACAGCTTTGATTGCACTGAAAAAGCTCTGCATGTCATGGTTGTCAACAAATTGTTGGATTTTTTTTTGTCTTTTCTTCCTACCATTTTGTTCTGGATTTCTTGAATCTTCCTCTGTCCTTCAGCTTTAAGCTGTCAAAAAGTTCTTGGCTTCTGCCTGGATGTAGGATCCCTTTGCCAGTCACAGAAAGCTTTTCTCTTCTGAGTGAGAAGGGCTTTGATCTCAGCATTGTTTTCATCAAACCAGTCCTGATGGCATCTGGTGATTAAAGGCAGTTGATTTGATTCAAGTCACATGGAAGTTCTTTTTTAGAGCATGCCAGTCTTCCTCAACACAAGTATTATCATTTTCAATCCTAAGATTGGCGATTTTCTTAATAAGATGTGTTTTGGAGGGCTTTGTGGTCTAGGGGTCTGAAGGCATTTGATATTATACTGTCTTTGGACTGATCTGGGTTGCTTTCTATGTTCTTACAATGATGTAGTTGAGGAGGTGCCATTGTTTGAGTGGGGATGTTGCCATGTTTTGTACCTGTCATGTTGTCTGAAGATAGCACTAGTAATGACAAGGTCATGCTCTGTATATTTGTTGAGTAAAAGGATGCCATTGGAATTAGCCTTTCCCACTCCTTCCTTCCCAGTGGTGTCCCTCCACATGTTAGTCCCAGCCAGCTCTCGCATTGAAGTGGCCAAGGAGGACCACAGGAAGTTCAGTCATTTGGCTGACCATCTGGTTCTTAATGGCAAAACCAATGCCATGTATTCATCTATTGTTTGCAGGTTTCCCCATCCAGAAAAATGTAGAGCTACCTCCCTCCTTCATCAGTTGGCCTTTGTCTGAATGCCTGGTCTTTCTGAAAGCAGTAATACTGATGTTGTATCATGAGAGTTCTTGGGTGACAATAGCTGTTCTGCATTCAGGTCTGTCACTGTTCAGCCCATCTAATAGGGTTTGTGCATTCCAGGATATAAAAGACACTTTTGTGTTTCAGCCATTAGCGATCCCCCCTAGAAATGGCTATCTAGTTGGGTAATGTACAATGGGGCAGCCCATTCTTCTGTGATTAAAATGAAATATCTATATATCTATCTAAAAAAGTAACCTAAAATCCACATTTTTCCATGATTAAAATGAACACCACTAATATACAGATAACTATATATAGATATATATAGATATCTATATATAGAGATATCTATGTATGTATATGTGTATATTGTGTGTGTGTGTGTGTGTATTAGTGGTGTGTGTGTGTGTGTGTGTATTAGTGGTGTTCACGGAAAAATGTGGATTTTGGGTTACTTTTTTTATATCCGAAAATTGGGGATATTTTTTACCAGCTGCAATGGGGACTTGGGCAAGAGCCCTGTTACTTGGACAAATCCGAGCCAGGTTAACCCGGCAATGACCCTGCCAGGTGAAAGGGATTTCACACCTGGGAGAAAACTGGGTAATTAACCAGCCATAGGGAGCAGAAAAACGGCAGTGGGGGAAAAAACTTTTGCCTTCAGGCACCAGAGAGAAGAACATCGGGTGACAACGCTCCCAAAGAGAGGGAGAAAGACCTGCTGTGAAGAAGAAGAGAACTCCAAGAGGAAGGAAGATCCTCATATTTACAGCAGGTCAGTAACAAAAAAGCTTGCTCTGTTGGCATTCCTGACCATACCAATGAGGGTGGAGGAGCCTGAACCACCCGGTGTCTGATCCACAAGAGACACCAGAGACCTGCTTTGTCGGCAACTCATGCTGTGTCAGGAATGAGAGGTGAGCCTGAAACGCCGGATGGCAGACCTCAGACTGACATGGCAAAAGGCCGGCTCGTCTGGCGATTCCCATGTTATGGGTGGTGAGCGGGGTGGAGAGATAGAGGTGCCTGGGGGTGAAATTAACCCCAAGGCAAGAGTCCAGTGGTGATGGGGAATAAGAACTCCTGTGGGAGGGAAAGAAGACAAGAGGCTATTCTCTGAGCTGCGCAGAAACAGCGCAAGAGGTACGCTGAAGGCAATTAGTGGTGAAGATTCCTGGTACAAACAAAGTAACTATTCTGAAAGGCTGGTAAGTGTAACTCTGCCTAACTTGCCAAAGGAGTATTGGCAAAGTCATTATCAATTCAGCGTCATTAAGCCAGAAATAAAACTTCTACTGTTAAACGTCTAAGTGGCATTGATCTATCCTAGAACAATTAAAAAAAATATTAACTTCCTTACTTTTCCCTTTCTATCCAAGTCATGGCAGGCGAGTATAAAGGCGAACTGAGGATAGGATCGAACGTTGCTCTGACACCAGAGAAAATCAGTATCCCAGGTCATGAGCAAGCTATGCCTGCTCAACTTGTTTTCCTTCTATGATAAAGTGACAGGCTCTGTGGATGGGGAGAAACATAGTGATTGTGGTATACCTTTACTTTAGAAAGGCTTTTGATGCTGTCTCCCATGACATTTTTGTTAATAAGCTAGGGAAATATGGACTTACTGGGCAGTATTATAAGGTAGATATACAATTTGTTGGCTCATTGTGCTCAATGCATAGTCATCAATGGCTCAGTGTTTAGTTGAGAGGAGGTATCAGGTAGATTCCTGAGGGGAACCCCACTAAGCAAAGGGTATGTCCTGGGTCTGGTGTTGTTTAACATCTTCATTAATGATTTTGAATGATGAGATGGAGTGTACGCTTAGCAAATTTGCAGATGCCACTAGGTGGAGTGGAGTTGCAGACATTTTGGAGGGTAGACGTTTATAGGATCCAGAATGATATGGATAAACTAGAGAAATTATCTGAAATCAATCAAATGAAATTCAACCAGTATAAGTGCAAAAAGTCCTGCGTTTGGGGAAAAAATAGCTTTATGCCCAAATATAGACTGGGAAATAACTGACTGGCCTGCGGTACTCCAGAGAGGACCTAGACCATAAGCTCAGATTGAGCCAACAATGTGCTCTTGCTGCAAAAAACACCCCAAAACACCCCCCCCCCCAACAGTATACTGGGTATATTAACAAAAGTGTCATTTACCAATCAAGGTGATTTTTCTGCTCTGTTCTGCATTAGTGACGGCTTACCAATTTTGGGCCCCCTGCTTTAAGGAAGATATAGTCCCATTAGAGTGCAGTGAAGAGCAACAAAACTGATTAGAAGCCTGGGAAGCATGATGTATAAGGAAGGGCTGAAAGAACTAAGATTGTTTAATATGGAGAAGAGAAGACTGAGGGGGGATTTGATAACATTTTTCAAATATGTAAAGATTTGTTTATTAAGAGATGCACTATTCTCTGTGGGAACATGACCAGGAGCAATGACCTCAAGTTACAGTAGAGGAAACTTACGTTGGCTATTAAGAAGAACTTTTCTCGCTATGATGGTGGTCATGCATTCAAATAGGGTACCTGAGAGATTGTGGACTCTCCATCCCTGGAAACGTAAAGAGCAGGTTAGCCAAACACTTGGCTGGATTGGTTAAGTCAGGGATGGTCCTGCCTTACTGGACTGATTACTGGACTAAGTGAACTCATGAGTTCCTTTTCAGCCCTACTTTCTTATGATCCTAATCGTGTATTATGTAGAAGGAGATGGTAAGAAATAATAATGGGCTTAGATAGCAATGTTGGTTATTTGTACAGTATGTGACTGAACAAAGAAATTGTCCATAATATTGCAGATGGTTTATCTTTTGTGGATTTAAGGAAACATCTCCCTAGGGTCACACTTGCACTTCACAGTTTAATAAATGCAAACTTTTCCCATATGTGCACAGCTTCATGTTTTATGCAAGTCTTCATTTGATTTTTCAAGTAGCGTCTGGTAAAAATTACATGTCCTACACAAATGGATGATGACAGAAGCATTCATCACTTCAGTCAGTGGATGAATTAATATGGCCTACTACATTTTAATGAGGGTTGAAGTAGAAAAATAAACGTAGTGATCTATAAGCATGGTATTGCATATTGGGTATATTCCCTTCTCAGCGGGTGCATCTATATATGCACGTTTACTGCGCAGTAACCAAAAATTACTGTGTAGTATGGGCACATGTCGATATGTGCAAGCCCATACTGCACAGGAATTGTGGCAGTTTGGGCATAAATTTGCTACATGCATGATGCCCGATTAGTAAGTACATTGAGCTACACAGTAATGCACATGTAGACACATTACTGCGTAGTAACACTGTGTGTGTGTGTGTGGACTGACTTAAGACTAACTTTACTCCCAAGTCAGTCCAAACACAGCATTACTGTGCTTTAATGCCTGCATGTGTAGACACCAGCCTAAATCCACTTAATGTGCAGTAGTAAATGCACATGTAGACATGCCCAGTGAACAAGCATGAAACTTCAACTTCTCTTCTTAACGTATGGGTGTGTAAAGTCTGTTTAATGCTGATAGACTCTCTAAGTAGTGGACTATATAAAAAGTTATTTACTTTTATCATTTACTTTTACTTTTATCAGAACCAAGGTGATTTTCCAAGGTGGTGAACATCTGCTCATTTCCATTATTCTTGCAGGAGTTTTGGATGCTTGTTTGGAAACATCTTAACCCATTAGGTCTTAAGTAATAGTCTATTCTTGTCCCTCCTTTTCCTTAAGAAGGTCTGAAGACTACTCCCAATTCCTTGAGATTCCAGAGTTCCCATTTGTCAAATGGGAAAGCCCACACTGAGCTGATCTCCAAGTTTTTCCTTGCATCAGGTACGTCTCTGATTGAGTAAACAGGGAAGCTTCCTGCAGGCTGAATCGCTTCCTTTATCTGTTCCAAGTAGGCTATCATTCTCTAACTTCTGAGAAACTTAGTACATACCTGATTCTCAGGAAATATTCCATTTTTGTGAGGGCAGCCAGCACTCTGAAGGCTGATTAATCTTTTCTGTCTTTCTACTTGCTGCTGAAGTATTCACTCATGATAGGATGGGGCACAGTAGAGTCTCTCTGTTTTACTCATATTTTGTGCACCGCACTATAGTCTAGGAAAGTGATCCATTGCTCAATTCCCCTTGCATTATTATTTCTGTCTTTTTAAATCTAAGTTGCGTTGTCATATATAACAGGTTATTGGGGTTATTTCACATTTTTAGCTTTTAAAATGTATAACATAAAAGATGAAAGAAATTTACAATTAAATTGAGAGAGAAATAACTTTAACTTCATTTTAGCTTATCAATGTGGTAGTCAGTAGATCATGCTATGATACAAGTTTTAAAACTTAAAACCAACTGACGCTTCATATATCTACCATTAGCAGTCTCATGCCCAGAAAGTCCAGTGCTTCTAGATATTAGTACAATACCAGTTTAATTTAGAAGATTTACAGTAAGTAGGAAGTTTTAAAAAGGCTTCCCAACTAGGCTAAAGACAACTGAGAATAATAAAATGTAACAATGGAAGAGACACTTTTCAGTATAAAATTTCTACCGTTGGAAACTTGAAAGAATTTTCCTTTCTGAGAGAACCTTTTCTTGTCTGAACCTTGGCAGCACTAAAACCTGAAGATTAGCTCAAACAGTAAAATAAATAAATAAATAAATAAATAAATAAATCTTACATGTGTGCAGTTTTAGGACCCAATCCTGCATTTTTTGGCTAAAAGTCCTGATAATTCCTTCCTACTGCTATAGTAAAAATACTACATTTTAAAGCACTTATTAAACAAGTTCATTTTCCATTATAAAAATGTTACCCAAACTTCTTGATTTCTAGAAGTTTAATTATATATATTCACTTCATTTTTACTCCCATTCAGGTTTTCTAGAGAAGAAACTTTGTATTTCTTTTTTTTTCTTTCACTGGCTGTGTGTTTGTCAGTCTCTCTCACTTGCTTTTTTTAAGTTACCTGTTGAAGATGCTTCCAGAGTGGACTTATCCTGGAATGATGTAGCTTTATTTGCTTGTGTGTTACTCTACATCCTGGGTGCATCTACATGAGATGCTGACTGTGAAGTAGCACATCACGGCATGGACAGTGCTAATAGGCTGCTGCAAAGTATTATGCTACCGTGCAGTAGCATCGCTTAAAAGACATTTGCTGGTGCTACTGTTCAGAAACTCCTGTTACTGTACATTTATGTAGTGATAAGACAAGTGCTAAGTAAGCATGCAATAACCACTGTGCAGTAGTGTCCCGTGTAAATGCACCCCCTGTCTCCAGAGCAGGAATTATACCTGAGATGTTGGAAAGGAGATGATTAGGTCCTCACTAACAACCTAGCTGCTGGATTTGCACATAATTTGCTAGGTACTGTCTGGGATAGGCTCGAGCTGATATGAAACCACATTTTCCCCCTCTTGCCAAGATATGCCAAACAGAATTTATGCCTCATGATTCCTGTGGTATGTGTCTGCCTAAATGACCTCTCAATTCATATCTGCTTGATAAATGATGTGACGTTTATAAAGTCATTGAGTATTCTTGCAAGTACCATAAAATGAAAGCCACTGAAAACCAGTGATCTATTCATTGCTTGATTGAGGAAATATACTCTAAATCTGTTATCCTAATAACTCTCTATAATGCTATTCTTGGAGCTTTGCTGTTGTTTAAACTAAAAAAGCAGTTCTCTGCTGACTTCTGTAGATTTTTGCCTGTACTACCAGTGGATAATTTTAGTGTACAAGTATTATTTGCCAAGTCTCTCCCCCCCCACTTCCATTCCTGTATATATGGGGTTATTTTTTTCTTACTAACTTGAGTGAATTTCAATTATTATATAATACACTGAACCATGATACATTAGCACCATTACCTTAGTGCTGCTTGCAGACTTGCATAAACTAGTATTTACAAATATTTATCATAATAAACACTAGCTATAACTAGGGCTGTTAAACTATTATAAATATGTCTGTGATTAGTTGCATGCTTAAAAAATTAGTCGCAATTGTGATTTTAAACTAAAAACTCAGTTATTCAAAATTATTCATGTACTTTCTATGGCTGGGGTGTTGTTGTGGGGTGTGTGTATGTGGGGGCAGGATTTGTGAAGGTGTGGACTGGTTGTGTGTGTGTGTATGGGGTTTGGAACCTGGGGAGGGTGGGTTACCTCATACCCTGGCAGGATGTGGGGTACTGTGGTTCAAGAATGAGGGGCAGCAGCAGGGCTGTTGGGGGGACTGAGGCTTGGGAGTGAGGGAAAGACATGTATACACACAAATATGCATTCACGCATGCACTGCCCAGCAGGTAAGTGTATGGGAGAGGGATGGGGTGGGTGGTGCAGGTGAATGGGGCCCCGGGGCAGGGTGTGGGATGGTTGGAGCAGCAGGTAACTCATCCAAGGGTGCAGGGGTCTCCAGCCACTGCCTGCCCCCCTGGGGGAGGTCTTGGGGGGGCACATGCCCCTCAGATTTGTGCATGGGGCAGAGGTGGGCTGCTGCTGTGCACTGGGGCTCTGTACCCTGCTGCCATTGCCCTGGGAGCTGTGTGATGCCATGTGCCTCCCACTGCTGGGCAGGCAGGGGATGTGGTGCAGCCAGTGCGTGGCCTCTGGGGCAAAGGCAGTGGGGCACAGAGCCCCATCCTGCCTCTCTTCTGTGCACAAATCTGGGGCCACGTGCCCCCAGTGCCTACTCCAGGGTGCATGCAGTGGTGGGAACCTCCCCCCTGCACCCCAGGATGAGCCACCCATGGCTCTGACTGTCCCACAACGTGCTGTGGGGCCCCATTCACACCAGCTGCAGCTCCTGCCTCTGCCTCACTCCCTCCCTCATTGTGGGGGCCTCAGTCTGCACCCTCACATCCCTTCCCTCACAGACTTGCCTGTTGGGCAGGGCTCCACATGCCACGGGGGTGCGTTCTTGGCCACCAGCAGGCTGCAGCTGTGTGTCTGTGTGTGCCCCTGGCCTCCCTGCTGCAGCGACCCAGAGCCCATACCCAGGCTGCCCTGCAGTCCTCCGTGCTGCCACTGCTGCTCCACAGGATGGCCTGGAGGTTGCAGTGACAGTGGTAGAGTGGAGCCTGCGTGTGGTCTCCAAAACCAAATGCATGATTAATGTGTTAAAAAAATTAATGCAAACAACAGTTAACCTGTTAATCATGTGCATTAACTGCAATTAACTGACAGCCCTAGTTATAACACATTATATACAAAACTAGTTGTAAACATTATTTATTATTATAGAATGAACAGTTATTATAAAGCATACTGGCAAGTTCTCTGTGTGTTTTAGAAGTACAGACAAACCATTTTTCTTTCCCCAAAAACTGGGGTGCAGGTTAAAATGGGAAAGATGATAGGGATTTGATGGGGATTACTGTGAGAGAGAATGAGAAAATAGAGATCTGAAAGTTGGATCCAGTCCAGCTTCCTTGAAAACCTGTGGAAAGATTCTTGTTGATTTCAGTGATCCAATAATAATAAGGTGTGGCAAGTGACTTTGCAGCTTTACTTTTGGGTTGGATTGAAATAAAGTTTGTCTCCTATAAAAATACCAATAGAGAGATCCAGTGATTGGACCAGTTAAACCATATCTGTCAGCACTACACAATTTGTTACAAAGCTGTAATTAAGCAGGAGGTAGAAAAAGTTCACCTGAGCCAACAGCAGTTAAGTGTGCCTGTCCTTTGAATTGTTAGAATCTGAATTAAGATGTATTGTTTTGTAATCATCACATTATTAATACCATGTACAGTAATTGCAGAGAATATTAGATCATATCCACACTGAGATCACTGAAGCTCAAATTAGCTCCTAGCGAAGTGGCAGCTTATAGAGGAAAAAATGATTCAAAGAAGTAAAAGCCTAGTACCATGTTGTTAATATAACAATGGCCAACTTCAAAACTTTGGGTGTGTTTTGGAATTCCAGATCTGTTTTACCTTAATATTAATAGCAAATTTCCTGTAGTCTGTGAAATTTCTTTGTCAGCCTAGCATTAAAAAAAAATTCTGACATATTTTGGAACAGATTTAGAAGAATCAGATTTAGAGGCAGATTGTCTAGCTCTTTAATAAGCTTTTTTTGTTGTTGCTAAAGCAGTTAAACTTGTGCCTTACGTTAGTAGTATTAATTATGTGGTAGTCCTGGAAGTTTTAAGACCTTGTAATTTTTGTGTCGACATATGTGAATATTCCCTAAGATCAGTTATACCGGACTGTGCAAGCTAGCATGCCGCAGACATTGCAGTGTGATGTCTAGTTGACAATCATGTTCATATAATTACAGAATCTACAAGAATTACTACTGCTCAGAAGAAATCTGCATTGTCCTTACAAAGTTCATGAAAAGGAAATGTTTCTGTAATTAGGATAGCATACATAGTGGGCACATCTACATGAAATGCTACTGCTCAGTGGTTACTGTACATTTATTTAGTACTAGGATTAATAAGTAGTAAATAAATGCGCAGTAGCCAGAGTTGCTGCTCAGTAATACTGGCTAAGCCTTTTAAGTGACACTGCTGCACAGTAACCTAATAATACAGCGTAGTTGTGTATTAGCATTGTTGGTGTGGTAACATGCTACTGCACAGTATTATTGGGCTATTGCAGAATTGGCGTCTCATGTAGATGTGCCCAGTATCAGGGAAGTTAAACTATATGACACTGAAAGTTTCTAGGATCCTGTTTTTCTTTTGAAATATGGGCAGGGGCTTTTCAAGAAAGGACAAATTATGAGAATATTTACCAATATAAATCTGAGGAGGAATTTAAAATAAGGACATAATCCTGGAGATTAGAGTTTGAAAACAAAGAAATGAGAACATCTTTCCTGCTTTTTCCTTTCTCTTTTAAAGGAACACTGTCTTTCAGTTTAGCCCCAAGCTGTGTTTATATAAGTGTAGTTTAAAAGACATACTGTTAAAATATATATGTTTTTAAATGTAATCTAGATTGTTTCCCTCTGTAGAAGAATTTGGTGGGGCAGTGGGGTGAGAGACATGAAACTCTTTGAGCTTCTACTCTTTTTACTACAGTTGAGAGCTGGGCAGGAAATTAATCCCAAGAATATGCAGATATCTTCAGGTATGACTGATCACACCACAGAAGTTCTTCCTTTTTCTAGTACTTCCTACCCATTGGAGTACTCGCTCCGATTTACTTTGTTGGATTTATTCTGCTAATGACTGAACACAGAACACAGAGAGGTTCTGAGCAATTACTGGATAGAGTTTGATGCCGTATTAACTTTTGAATATGTTCCCCACTAGTACTGAATAGAGATGTATCCCGTATGTCCTCTGCCCTTTGCTGCGTTGTTATTCCCTTTCCTGTCGCAGCTTCCCATCTTCATGGAATACCTCTATCATCTTTCTGTTTTCTTCTGCTGCAAAAGATCAGTCTCATCTTTTTGTGCAGATTGATAGGGACTAATTGGTGCCAATTAAAATACCCTGTTGTGGGGGGGCTGCTTAATCTGGCAAAAGTCCCAGTGAACCCACTTGGAATTTTGCTTGAATGTAGATGTAGGGTCACTGCTTGAATTTAAATATATGCTTGTAGCTTTTACAATCTAAATGCTGCAGCACTGAACCAATGCATAAAATGCAGAATGGGAAACTGGTAAGGACAATGCTGCTAGAAAGTGGAAATAATTAGTTTTGTGTTTATTGTTTTATTTGAAAAAGTACTAAAAGTGAATATGATGAAAATTGTTTTGGATTTTAAATTTGTTTTCATTTTTAATAATCTTGCAATGTATAGTGACACCGGGAATTAAATGTAGTTTCACAAATATATATCTATATCTATCACTTTACATTGAAGTTAAATCCTGAGATCAGAGATCTTTTTTATGCTTGGGTCATTTGAAGTTCTGGATCATTGGAATGTATTTTTTCGTAATATTTATTAAAGCAGTGATACAAAGCTATCTATCATTAGTAACTGACATCTTGTAGAGAAGGGGTATTCAATTACTTTGTCTTGGTATGTAATGAGATACATTACCAGCAGGATTAGTGGTTGCAAAAATAGTTTAGTAACATATGGCTCTTAGGTTTGGGAAAGAATGGATTGTAGGAGAAAATCTGGATTTCTACCTTCAAAGTTTAGGGTATGGCAATGATGATATATAGAGGCCAGTGCTGAGTCTTCAGTTACAATCTGTCCAGGATCTTAATCATTGCCTAAAATTGTCTTGCCTCTGTAACAGACATCCTGTGGGTCTGGAATTCCATTCAAGGAACTCTCTAGCATTAGATTCAGACATGTAATTGGTTACATGCTGGTAAATCCTGTTGTAGAATTAAGGCCAATAGTTGCAAAAAAGAGGGTCCTTTTTCTAGTATGCAGAAGGGATTCTGGTGAATAATAGCACTGGACATTGTTTTTAGTATACTGACCATTGAAGCAAACAAAATGTCAGATAGTTTTGGTATGGGAGCTATCTTAGGAAATGTTCCTCTCTTAGCTGGCATGATGGTATCAGTGCTGTGAAACAGTTAAGTTTCCTTTTTTGCATGACATTAACAACAGGGCACAGCTGCATGTCTGTGTTTTTATAGGGTTTTCATTTGTTTTTTTTAAATTATGATACGTTTTCATTAGTTTGGACACGATTTATATTGGCAATATTTTTTCTTTCTTTTTTTTAAAGTATGTGTGTGTATTTTAAAGAACTTCTCACAGTGTTTAGAACAGACTTATGGAGATGATCTCCACCATACACTCTGTAAGGTTATGTGAATACATCTTAATTTTACCCTTCAACAACTATATTATTTTGATATAATACCTTATTTAACTGTAGGCCTCCCAGTGATGCCTGAATATACCACAATGTGGGCTGACTGATACAGCCAAATGAGGCTGAAGATGCAATTTTCAGTTTTTGCTTGATCCAACAGAGAATTGTATGCAGGTTTCCTGTAGTAAAAAGCAACAAAGCACTCTTCTACCAAGCATGAAGAATTGAAAAAAAAATTGCTTGTAATTACAGTGAAATGGGCATCTACAGCTTTATATTATTTACCTGAAATTTACGTTTGGGTGGTTAAAAAGTTTCATAATGTACCTCTTTGAGGTCAGAGATTCTGAGAAAATAAAAATATTTTTCCTGTGGTCCTGATTCTACAAACCCTTATCTCATTGTCTTCAGTGTGCAACTGATGCGAATAACTAGCACTAAGGTGCCATTCTTGCCTACAGGATATTTCCAGGTTTGATTTTTCCACAGAATAACACTGAGTTCCTGGGTGGGGGGAAGACAGTTCCTTCCTGTGAAAGAGGCAAATGTTAACTCTCTGGGATTAAATATATAGTCCAAAAGAAGAAAATATTTTACTTTTCATAGGATAGCCAAAACATTGTCCTACAGATGATCTAGAGCAGTGGTTCTCAAACTTGGTTTTTCACGGACCACTTGAAAATTACTGAGGGTCTTGGCTGACCACTTAATAAACTTTTTTTTTTGTTTTACAAATCAAAGCACACAACTCATATTTTAATATCAGTAGTCTTACCTTACAAGTACAGATATTCTCGATTGTTCCGCAACCTTTTTGTGGACCACCTGAATGGAGCTTGCGGACCACAGTTTGAGAACCTCTGATCTAGAGTACCACATAATTCAAGATTATTATATATATTATAATGTATATGTAGCCTAGTTTTTCCAGAATCTGTTTTTTAATACTGAGTAAATCCAGGGTAAATTTTGACTGGTACATGTAGAGTTTTATGCCAGGTGGAGAGGTTCAGCAGGAGTACATTATGTTATGGAGCATTAGCAAAATGTACGTGCAGCTGCCAGTGCCCTGTCAGGATTGCTGTGGGTTATGTTGCCTTCCATCACTACAGCAGGCTTTATTTGGTAGTCTAGTGTGTTCGCAGTTGAGTTACTAAAGCAAAATGAATCTGAAGTACTGCAGAATCTGATGCCAGTAATCTTACCTCTTAGCAGAAATGTACCTAGATAGGCTGATAGAGCACTATCTTTCTAACACGTAGGGAAGAAATGACACTAAAAGTTGAGTTTTTGTGGAAAAAGGTAAAAGAGTCTGGGTCAGTATTATCTTAGAAGGCAGGGTAGATTTACACCTTTATAGAGTAACCAAAGTAGACGTTCTTATTATATATCTACTTTGTGTGTGTGTGCCTGTGTGGATAGCTAGATACATATATTTAGATATACGGCATTTACTGTGGAGTAAACTAATTAGCTGCTCAGTGAACGTCTTGCATCTAAACATGCACCCCTGTTAGGCTACAGTAAAATAATTAACTCAGCAGCAGGATAGTACTTGTAAATACAAGTGCTGTCCTGCTGTGGAGTTTTTTATTCTGCAGCAGTGCATAGATAGACACTAGAGGGCCTGGCTGGGGCATGAGGGTGCTTCACTGCAGGGACTGCCTGCCACCTAGCTCTGCACTGGAGCACCCTTGTGCCACAGCCTGCCCCTCTGCAGTATGCTGAGCTGGTGGGGAACAGCCATGGACTGGCAGGCAGCCCTTCGGGGCATCCTGTCAACCGGGCCTTCTCTGACCTAGCTCAATGTGCTCAGTTTCAGGTGCATGTTCAAATGGTGCACCCAGGTGCAATACATTCTGGAGCAATAAGCTTTGGAGTTTATTGCTTCAAATTAATTGCATGTGTAGACACAACCACACATACACATACACACCCACATCCTTCCACAGCATCTGATGAAATGGGCTTTAAAAACAAACTTTTGTGAGCAAAATTCACTTCATCAGATGCTGTGAGAGCATGTGTACAAAACAGTGTGTAAGAAAGAGAGAGAGATTTGCATATAAAAGGCAGAAGAAAGAAAGGGGCAGTGGGTGGCAGTGCGGGGAGAGGAAAACAAGCAAGCAGTAAACCCATAGGAACAAAGGAGTCACAGAAGGTAATCCAGGTAATGGGATAAGAATCCACAGTCTCTGTTTAAACCATACTTAACACAATCCAGTCTTTGAATGAACTCTTGTTCTACAATTTCTTGTTCCAGTCTAGTTTCAGAAGTTTCCTATCTGAGAACCGCCACCCTCAGGTTGGCAGTGGAGTACCAGGGAGGTTAAAGTGTTCAGCCACAGGCCTGTGTGTCATTCTACAGCTGATAACAGATCAGTGTTTATTAATTCTGTCACATAGAAATTGCTCCATCTGTCCAATGTAGACAGCAGAAGCGGACTATGAGTAGGCGATGGTGTATATGACACTGGTAAAGTTGTAAGTGAATGAACCTCAGAGGTTATAATCTATATTAATCAATCCAGTGATAATGTAGTCTCTATTGATGTTGGGGTCTAAAAAGCACCTGGGTCTGTTGCAAGGCCTGATGCCTTGGTGAACCTGGGAGATAGGTGCCCTGTTGCTTGAAAAATGTTTTGGTTCGGGGGCTACTTGTAAGCCAGGACAGGCTTGTCCTCCATGATTACGATGAGATAGTCATCCTTTTCCAGGAGGGTTTGCAGGTCATAGGCAGGGGTGCTCAACCAAATGGAGCCATGCATGTGGCCCACGGGACTCTGCATGGATCAGGAAATTTGGCAGTGGGGGACTAGTGGAAATGAATACTGCCACCCTTCTTTTGCTACCATATTCCCAAATTCCATGTGGCTGGATTTGAGGCTGAGCATTCCACCTTTCCCCTGTGTGGCTGGGTTGGGGTCAGGCTGCATGCCTTTACCCCATACAACTGGATTGAGGCTGCATTAACCTCTCCCCGCCCCTTCTCTTGGCCTCCCCTACCGTATTGTGCCCACAGCCAGATCCAGTCTGTGATTGGATTGGGCCCCATGCATCCAGCCCTGAGGCAAAAAGGTTGAACATCACTGGTCTAAGGTGTTTGAGTCAGGGGCTGTAGCTGACTACCGGAGGCACTCTTACTGTCCTTGTCCTGGGGTTGATCCTGGGTCAGGTGAGGTGAGAATGCAGATTGAGTCTGGATTTGAGTGGCTACAATTTGGGATTGTATTGTAATTACACCCTGTTCCAGGTTCTTAAGGTCTGCATCCTTGTCTGTGGGCTCAGAGCAGATATGGTTGTAACATAGAACTTGTGTGTAGACAATGGATTTAGTGGTCTGCTTTGGATAAAATATGGTGAGCATGAAGGTAGCTGTGGTGATCAGTTGGTTTCTGATGCTTGCCTGCTGAGAAACCCAAGATTCTCATTTAAGGAAAGTCCTGGTTGTAATTGAAGCAAGGATGATTCTTTACTGTAGGAAGTTTGCTTTCTGAATCATCAGGATACCAATGGTAACTTGTGTGTTTGGAGCATTTGGAAAAAACATTACCCCTTGCCCTCCGGTAGACCAAGACAATAATATGCTAAGCTGGTCATGCTCCAAAGAGCTTGCAATGTAAGTTAGAGAGGATGGGTGAATTCAGTCAGATGTTTTCTGGTACCTTCTAAATTAATGAGATGCTATTAGTCAGTAATTTAGTTCCCAAATTTTGCTCAAGTTTCTATGTATCACAGCAAAGTACAGATTTAAAAAATTGAAATTTGTTGCTGGAGCCAAGATTTAGAGATCATTCTTTCCCCAAGGTTAGCAACTTTTATTCCAACCATGAAAAAACAACCTACGTAGAACGCAATTTGCGACACCACAGTTCCATATAGCAAAAGTTTTTTTAGGTATTTTCCACGTAGTATTTCATTATTAATAATTTCAGTTTGCCTCCAGAGGTAAAATAATTTAATATTTTGGTATCTCTTCATTTTGTCTCCACATTTAGGTAATTTAAAAAAAAAATGTTAGTTTTATATCTAAAAAAGATGGAAGAGCATACATTACTACAGTAGTGAGCCAAGTTTTCATTAATAAATGCAACAAAATTCTGTTTTTCTTTATACTTCACAAATAATTTTGAGTGCTCCTTAATACTGTGCCAAAATTTTTCTCATGTGCCTAGGTGTTTAGGAATGAATTTTTTTTAATTAAAAAAATGAGTTTTCTGATCTGCAGATGATATTGTAAAACATCTAATATCCTTTGTCTGCTTAAAGCTGACATAATATCAATTATGTTAAAATGGGTGTGCAAATGTTGGAATGTTGTTCTTGGAAAACAGCTCCATTTTCAGTTCCAGCAAAAGGAAAATGAGCATGTGCTTAGAATGGACATGACAGCAGTGCTGGTGGAAACTGGAATTCTGCTAAAATCTACAAAGCCTACATGGACTGCTCCATTAAACATAGTTTTTCTTTAATTTTAAACTCCCCCTTTTAATTGCAGTGTGTATATTAAATTGTCTAATCAATCACAGGCATCCATTTCTGTGATGGAAACTATTGCATCACAGGATCCAGACAGAAACTGTCATATGGGATTGCTAGACTTGTAGTAAACTTCAGCTGGAAATTGAAAGCTGTCAACTGTATGAAGGAGCTTATGCCTTTGGAATGGATTTAAGTTATATGTTTAAAAACTTTTCAATTGGTTTAGTCTTTTTAGATATTACATATCAAAATAAAACTTTATGAGGAACTTTGCTTTAAATAACGTTCCACAGAACTGTGAAGTGACTTTTTTCAAACTAGTTAGGTTTTTCAAGACTCACAATGTTTAAATATGATCTTGTTAATTATGTCTTCAGTGTATACCATGAACTGAACTGTGCCAAATGTTTAATTAAGGCTTTAATATGTAGAATTGTTGAAACATCAGCAAATCCTAAAAAAGGCAGACTTGCTGTCCAGGCTTTGGTTTATATGACCTTCTTAGTCTAAATAGCTGTACTGCCCAGAGAGTATTTTTTCCAGGAGAAATTAATACTCCCGCCAAGTCCTCTCATTTTCCAAGAGACTAGCTCACATTTTCAGCCAAGAAACTTTTCTCCCCAACTTGTTGGATGTCACCTTTTAAAAAAATGCTCTTTATTTGTATCAAGCCTAAATCAGTACTGTCCATCTAACTTCTTGTTTTAAGCCTTTGAAACCTCCCTCATGGCAAACCCTCAATGTTGGCAGTTAAGCATTGCTGCAAAAAAAAAAAACAAGTTTCCATATTAGAATGATTAAAATATTGAAGGAAAAATAGTTTTAGATAATCTCTGATAAAACAAACATATGTACCTTTGTAATGTTTAAACTTCTTTTTACATGCTATAGCTTATGATCTGCAGATGGTGAAATAGGGTTATATAAGAAAGATAATATTTGCATGTGCATACATTTCAGACTTGTGGGCTGAACTCAGCTACAGCCTTGAGTATCATCAAGTCCTTCTTTTATGCTTGGATGAAAAACTAATCAAAGCCAAGCCCAGTTCCACAATTTTTACATAAACACAAAGTTTTGGCAAGTTTGTTGACCATTCCAAAATCCGTGGGGCAGTCCCGGTACTCAGTGGGATGTTTCTTGGCTTACCTGCCTTTAGCTGCTGCACAATTCAGTTGTGAATCTGTTTTAAGTGTTGTGATACTATGCTCTTTCCATCTGAGACAGCATAACATCGTCATACGATTCAGCAATTCAACATCATGATTGGATATAGACATTGCAGTACATTTCAGTAATCTCATTGGCAGGGGACCTGTACAAGACCTTCTCTACTGCAGAATCCCTTCTGTAGTTCTGAGAAGGTGTTTGTATGTGTAGGGATGCAGTATTGAACACAGGCTTCTGCATTCCTGTGATTTCTTGGGAGCTCAATTTACATATTGACTCCTTATGTTAATGTAGAGAAAAGTGTTGGAACAGGCCAGGGAAGAGACTGCTGCACTCCACCTGAACTGTAACATCTACTACTTCATCCTGTACTACATACTGCTCTCAGCATTTCTTCTGAAGCCTACATTGTAACTTAGACATTAAGTCTATACTGTCTGTAGTATTGTATGAGGGAATTCTGTATGTCCAGAGTTCCCTCATACAAATCTTAATGGACTTTGTGCATTTTATCCAGTGTGATTATTTGTCCTTTGGAAAAAGAATAAAATTAAGTGTGAGCCTTAGGGGTGTGGACCCAGTGTTCCAGCATGGTATTGTGCCACTATTCAGTTCTGTCCAGCTTCAAGATATGTCACAGTCATTAATTGGTTACCTAATAGTACTGAATTGAAGTGACATGTTGAGAGGTACTTGGCTTCCTTTTTTCACTTCTGTCTTCAAAGTGAAGGGGAGGTCAGGATCATTTCTTTGTTCTCTCTTCAATGGTTATGCTAAATTATGCCTGTCAGAGAGGACTTGTCTCTGCGGTTTATTAAAAATCCTGGGATGGAGAAGACTTGTTTTAGATTTGGAATGGAACAGAATGTTCCAATGACAGGTAATTTTAAAAAAATCCCTGGGAAAGATATCTATGGCATTCTCTCCCTCTTCATATTGCTTAAGCTGTGTACGCTGTGTTTTTCAGTAACAAGACCATAAACATTTTTCAGAACAGTACAGCTAAATTTCTGTAATTGTTAAGCCATACTTTCCCCTCTATAGTTATGGTTATGAAAAGCATTTTTTTGAAAGAACAGATTCCATAGTCCTTCACCATCCATTTTCAGAAAAAAGACATGCCTCCTACATGGATTTAATGAAACGCTAAGGTTCCAAGTCTTTAACTCAGTTCTTTAGGTTGTCCCTGCATCTCCTCACTGAGACTCATTAATTTGTTTAGACCAGTTCTCAATCTCCAGCTTGCAGCCCAGATCTGAACTGTGGGACCATGTTATTCAGCCTTCAGGGCTCTTCATGGGCCAGATAATGTATGGCTGTGCACACTAGATTATGTCAGTGCATGGCTGGATTCAGGCATGTAGCTTTGAGCCAGCGGACTGCCAGATCCCAGTCTATGGAATTGGACTCGAGTGTTGGATTGCATTCATGGACTGGGCCCATGCACCACATGAGATTCAGCCTGCATACTGAACCTGCACTACCCATCTGGTCCATTGGGCCAGAAATTTCGATGCCACTGGTTTAGAGCTGAAGATCTGCGAGTAAGAAGTCAGGACCATAGTGGAAACAAGATTTTCTTGGCTGAGACCCTTTTGCTAAAATACCAACAATTCTTAAAGAGGTCTTCAGGCTCTTATGTCCTCCTGCTTAACATCTTTTACTGTACATCATGATCCGTGGGTATTGTTTGATTTAGCCTCTTCCCGCTTCCTTCTGTCTTGGTGAGACAGGCACATATCACTCTTTTGTTTTATTGTTGCTTGAGAAGAATTCATTACAGTTATTGGACAATAGTGATTAAACTGTAGACCATTTTGCCACATGAAGTCACTGAAGCCGAGGACTTTAGGAGAGGCGCTGAAGAGTCATTGCTTCACCTTAGCTATGGAATTTGCTACTTGTGAAAGTTTGTCATGACAGACAGACACCCCGTAGCCGTGGAGGGGATGCATGGGGCAAAGAGTAATGCTTCCTGGGATGCTGGAGGACTGAGTCATGTCCTGTGGCAGTATGGATAACTTCATGGAGGATACATGTGGCATTGGAAATCATCATGTTAATGAGAAGTTACTGTTGGAAAAAGCTAACAGTTGATTGTGGAACCACCCTGGTTTTTTTTGTGGAAAAACACTTGAATGGCTGTACAATCAATTTTTGAGACACTAAAAATTTATATTCTTATATTTCTTGCTACAAATATAACTCTGTCCATGATCTCTGTTAAAGACCAGGTAGAGACCTATTGTAGCAGATTATCTTACATTTACTTACTTTAGTTTTCTGCTCTTCTCTAATGTATCTGGTTTTGTCCATATCAGAGGCAGGATGGTGAACCAGATGGATTTTTGGGTCAGATCCAGTACAATAATTTTTGTTTTTAGGTACTGGGGTCTCTCTTCAGGTTAACTGACTTTATTTAGATTGTATGTACCTTGGAATGTATTTTTAAAAATAATTCTCAAAGAAAAAATTCCTTAAAACTCAGTGTGTGGCTTATTTGAGTTACCCTTCATGTGCTTATGTATATTCTGTAGTATTTCTTTACCATACTAGTACAGCACTAATGAGCCATGCTTACTTGTGCTTGACACAAGCTCCATAGGAAGCCAATTAACCTGCTTCCAGTTCAGCAGGTAATATACACAGAGCAGGCACATCACGTTACAGAAGAGGCACAGTAAAGACGTGCTAAAGGGAAGTTCAGAACAGATTTAGAAGTACTGTACATGATTTCCATTTTCTCCCCTCCAGGTCTGTCCTAGCCAAGAAACAAATGTTTCTTTTGTTTTTAAATTAGTTTTATTAATAATTTTGACTATTACAGGAGTTTTTGTCGTTCTTCAAGTCAGAATGTATACTGAATAAAGACAGTTTTCCCAGTCAAAGGAAATCACACATGTGCCAGAAGTAAGCTACCTTCTTTCAGGAGGCATTCATTTTTTTAAGCAACAAATAATTTATAACATCTGTTCCATTAGTGCTTTCTGTTAGAAATATTCCAGTAGCATTACTGAGAAAGGAACAACTGAAGAAACACCTTACATTAAAATATGCAAGCCCACACAGGAAAACATGATTAATTGACTTTTAATGCCAGAAGGGACCATTATAACATCATCCATTTTGATCTCCTACATAGCAGATGCCAGAAAACCTCACTCGGCAATCTCTGTATCAGGTGCTATAGCATATCTTTACATAGATATATTATACCTTTTAGGAGTAAAGTCCCAGCTGGGGTTTAAAGACTGTGTGTGAAGGGAAAGTGCATTCTGGGTCTCTTTGAATTATTCCAGTGGGCAGCAGCATAGGGATGCAGCCGTGTGCCCAGTGCACAGCAGCAGCAGCAGCAGCAATTCTGGTTGTCATTGTAATTGCAATGGTGGATGCGCAGGTGCCAGCAAGCAGCTGTTTTTTCTGCTCCCTTTCCCCCACAAGTCAGTGCCAGGGGGTTCAAGGTGCTGGGTGCCAATGCACCACTGTCACTGCCCTTGCTACAGTACTGTCAATGGGTAATTACTCTTCTTAAAACATTTAGGCACAAAAATAAAGTGCAAATGTTTTATCTTCAGCTTCCACCCAGTGGATCTCACTTATCCCTTTTTATGCTTGGTTATATAAGGACAGCCAATATCTGAGATCTTTTCCTTATTTGGGGGCTGCAATAAAGTTGTCTTTGGATAAACTAATTTGATTGAGCTTTAGTTTCTCAATAAAAGGCATGTTTTCCAGACCTTCAATAATATTTTTGGCATTCTGAATATGTTCTCTGTTTTCAGCATCCTTTTTAAAGTGTAGACACCATTAATAATATGACAAACACTGTATACAGAGGTAATACTTTCTCCCTATTCCAGCTGACATTTCTGTGCATTATGTATCCATTATGTCTTCTAGCTACAACTTTGCTCAGGAAGCTTATATTCAGTTGATTCAGTCCTATTACTCCCAAGTCCTTTTCAGTAGGTTTGTTTACATGAGGTTTTAAATGTGCAGTAGACTAATTCTACTGCACGTTAGCTTTTCATGGCAACAGAATTAGTCTACTGTGCATTAGTGTCACCAAAAAAAGTGCACCCGTGCTCCTGCATAATAGTGCTGGTTACTGTGCAGTCAGTTAGTACCTGTTCTTACAGAGAGTAAACAGAGTGTGCAGTAACCGCAGTGCATTTATAAATGTGTAGACACGCCGAATGTCACTACATTCCATTTCCCCTCCCCTTGCATCTAAATAGGAACCTAGAAATTTAGGACACCTATACACGAGCAGTGAGGCTGCTCTGACCTGCTGTAATTGCAGCGCATCAGAGCAAGTTCAGTTAATTGAGTCTGCTGGATCATGGTAATTACCTCACTCTAGTAGACTCCAGTGTCTTGTGTATCAGTGTTCTTGTGCTTAAAAATGGCGGTGGGGGCACTTTAACTAAAGCTCATCAAATGAGCTTTAGTTAAAGCACTCCTGCCACCATTTTTAAGCATGGGGACACTAATACACAAGACACTCTAAGTGCTTTAATTACAGCGGCTCTAATTAAAATGCCCCCTTGCCCCCACTCCTGAGGCATTTGTATAAACACCCTTAGAATTTAGAAACTTAGACATGACAGGTATCGTGGAGGGGGAGAGCAGGGGATGTGATTTACCTTGACTTTAGCAAGCCTTCTGACATGGTCTCTCACCATGTTCTCATTTAACAAGCTAAGGAAATACAAACTAAACCAAAGTACTGTACAGTGGATATATAATTGGTTGGATCCTCATATTCAGTGATTCAATGTCTAGTTGGGAGGAGGTATCAAGTAGAGTTCCCTAGAGATACGTCTGGGGTCTGGTAAACTTTAACATATTCATTAATGGTTTGGAAGATGGGATTGAGTAGAAATTGAACAAACTTACAGATGACACCAAGTTGGGTGGAATCATAGATACTCTGGAGGGTAGGGATCAGGTGAGGCTAATTAACTCAGACTGGTGGGGTGGTGGAGCATCCCATGGGTGGGGGGTGGTATGGTTCACAGCCAGCTGGCAGTGGTGCTGGGGTGGGGTTTGCAGCTGGCTGGAAGCGGGGGGAGGTGGAGGGGAGGGGTTTGCAGCCTTCCCGCTACTGGCCAGAGTGCCTGGCCAACTACAAACCCCACCTCGCTCCCGGCCAGCCACAAACCCTTCCCCCACTGCTCCCGTGGGATGTTCCATTGCCCCACCAGTCTGAGTTCATCAGCCATGCCTGTTAGACTTAAGAACCAGAATGACCCAGATAGACTGAAAAAAATGGTTCGCAATCAATCAGATGAAATTTCATAGATTTCATAGACATTAGGGCTGGAAGGGACCTCAGAAGATCATCGAGTCCAGCCCCCTGCCCAAAGGCAGGAAGTCAGCTGGGGTCATAGGATCCCAGCAAGATAAGTATCCAATTTACTCTTGAAAGTGTTCAGTGCAGGTGCTTGAACCACCTCCGATGGCAGGCTGTTCCAGACCTTGGGGGCTCAGACAGTAAAGAAATTCTTCCTTTATGTCCAGCCTGAAACAGTCTTGCAGTAGTTTATAACCGTTAGACCTCATCATCTCTTGGGTGCTCTGGTGAACAAACATTCCCCCAGGTACAGGTGGTCACCCCAGTAAACTTATATAAACTTATAGGTGGCCATCAGATCACCCCTGAGCCTGCGCTTTTCCAGGCTAAAGAGCCCCATGGCTCTCAGCCTGTCATCATAAGGTCTGTTTTCCTGACCTCTGATCATACACGTGGCTCTCCTCTGGACTCTCTCAAGCTTCTCCACATCCCTTTTGAATTGTGGACCCCAAAACTGAATGCAGTACTCCACCTGTGGCCTCACCAAGGCTGAGTACGAGGGGAGAATGACGTCTCTGGATTTGCTTGAGAAGCATCTATGGATGCAAGCCAGCATTTTGGTCGCTTTACTAGCCGCAGCATCGCATTGCAAGCTCATGTTCATCTTGTGGTCAATCATGACCCCCAAGTCTCTTTCTTCCATGGAGCTAGCCAGCATATTACTGCCGAGCCTATAAGGATGCTGCAGGTTTTTCCTCCCAAGGTGGAGAACCTTGCATTTTTCAGTGTTAAACACCATCAAGTTCTCGTCTGCCCACTTGCTGAGCCTGTCCAGGTCAGCCTGGATCACCCGCTTGTCTGCTGGTTTTCACAGATTTCACAGACATCAGGGCTGGAAGGGACCTTGAGAGATCATCGAGTCCAGCCCCCTGCCCAAAGGGCAGGAAGTCAGCTGGGGTCATAGGCTTCCAGCAAGATAAGCATCCAATTTACCCTTGAAGGTGTTCAATGTAGGTGCTTGAACCACCTCCGCTGGCAGACTGTTCCAGACCTTGGGGGCTTGGACAGTAAAGAAATTCTTCCTTATGTCCAGCCTGAAACGGTCTTGCAGGACTTTATGGCCGTTTGACCTCATCATCCCTTGGGGCGCTCTGGTGAACAAATGTTCCCCCAGATCCTGGTGGTCACCCCTGATAAACTTATGGGTGGCCATCAGATCACCCCATAGCCTACGCTTTTCCAGGTTAAAGAGTCCCATGTCTCTCAGCCTATCATCGTAAGATCTGTTTTCTTGACCTCTGATCATGCGCGTGGCTCTCCTCTGGACTCTCTCAAGCTTCTCCACATCCTTTTTGAATTGTGGAGCCCAAAACCGGATGCAGTACTCCAGCTGCGGCCTCACCAAGGCCGAGTACAAGGGGAGAATGACGTCCCGGGATTTGCTCGAGAAGCATCTATGGATGCAAGCCAGCGTTTTGGTCGCTTTACTAGCTGCAGCATCGCATTGGAGGCTCATGTTCATCTTGGGGTCAATGATGACTCCCAAGTCTCTTTCTTCTGTAGTGCTATCCAACGTAGCACTGCCGAGCCTTTAAGGAAGCTGCAGGTTTTTCCTCCCAAGGTGGAGAACCTTGCATTTTTCGGTGTTAAACACCATCAGGTTCTCATCTGCCCATTTGCTGAGCTTGTCCAGGTCAGCCTGGATCACCCGCCTATCTTCTGACGTGGATGCTTTGCCCCAAAGTTTGGTGTCATAGGTGAACTTGGCCAGTCCACTCCTGACTCCAATCTCCACATCATTAATGAAGATGTTGAACAGTATGGGTCCAAGGACAGAGCCTTGAGAGACCCCACTTGTCACAGGGCACCACGATGAGTGACTGCCATCAATTACAACCCTCTGGGTCCGACCACAGAGCCAGTTTCCCAGCCAGCGGATCATGGTGGAGCCAAGGCCACAACTGTCCAATTTGGCCAAGAGGTGATTATGGGATACCAGATCAAAAGCTTTTTTGAAGTCAAGATATATGACATCAGTCTCTTCTCCCTCGTCCAGGTGATAGGTCACCTGGTCATAGAAGGAAATGAGATTGGTCAAACAAGACCTACCCGCAACAAACCCGTGCTGGCTATCCCTTAGAATGTTAGCCTGGGCCAGTCCCTCAAGGATGGCCTCCTTAATAAACTTTTCTAAGATCTTCCCCAGGATAGAAGTCAGGCTAATGGGCCTGTAGTTAGCCGGATCCACTCTCCTCCCTTTCTTGAAGATCGGCACCACATCGGCCTTCTTCCAGTCTTTGGGCACTACACCAGAGCGCCAGGAGTTTTCAAAGATCCGTGCCAGGGGCTGGGCTATGACGGTCGCCAGCTCCTTGAGTACCCTGGGGTGCAGATTGTCAGGGCCGGCTGACTTGAAGGTATCCAGCTTCTCAAGGTGTTCCTTCACGAGGTCAGCATTTATGGAGGGTAGGGGATCCCCATCACCCGGATCTCCCTGTCCCATAGCAGGCATGGGAGTCCCATGGGACTGATGAAAGACTGATGCAAAGTACCTATTTAATAGGTTGGCTTTTTCCTGGGTGTCAGTTGTCAGTTGCCCCCTCTGGTTTAGCAGGGGTCCAGTGTTGCCCTTGCTTTTCCTCCGGCTCCCCACATATCTGAAAAAGGACTTTTTGTTGTCCTTGATGCTTGAAGCTAATTGGAGTTCAGTTGCAGCCTTGGCTTTCCTGGTTTGCTACTTGCAGGACTGGACCAGTGCAGAATAATCCTCCTTGGAGGTGAATCCCGTCCTCCATCCTTTGTAGGCTTTCCTTTTTAGCTGTAGGAGGTCCGCTAGGTCCCTGGAGAGCCAGGGGGGCTGCTGTGCCTTCTTGCTGCCTTTCCTCCATGTTGGAATAGATTTAGCTTGTGCATTGAGGATCGCTTCCTTGAGAAGCTGCCACTCTTCTTGAACTCCCATCTCCCTGGGATTATGGTCCCTGAGGGCCTGACCGACAAGCCTCTTGAGCTTGTCAAAGTCGGCTTTTCTGAAGTCAAGGACTTCTGTGTTGCTGACTGACTCGCCAGCTTTATGGCGGGTGATGAAGGTGATCAGCTCATGGTCACTGTCACCCAGCTTCCCATCGATCACTAGGTTGCCTGTTAGGTCGTCCCCCGTAGCCAGTACCAGGTCGAGCAGCGCTTTGCCTCTCATTGGCCCATAGACTCCTTGAGTCAGGTAGAGGTCATCCACGCACGAGAGAAAGCTTTGCGACCCCTCGGATTTTGCTGAGTGATCTTCCCATGAGATGTCCGGGTAATTGAAGTCACCCATGACAGCCAAGGTCCTGGAGCAAGCGGCCTCAGTCAGTTCCCGGGCGAACTCCTGGCCAAGCTCAGGACTTTGAGTGGGAGGTCTGTAGTAGACTCCCACCGTTGTGTCCCCTGTGCCGTATTCCCCATGAATTTTTACCCAGAGGGTCTCTAGCTGTCCATGCTGGTCGCCAACATCAGCTTGCAGGGACGTGTAGCTTTCCTTCACATAGAGAGCTACACCACCGCTCCTTTTGTCAACACGATCCCTCCTGTACAGGGTATAGTCCTGGTGTGGATGCTTTGCCCCAAACTTTGGTGTCATCGGCGAACTTGGCCAGTCTGCTTCTGACTCTAATGTCCACATCATTAGTGAAGATGTTGAACACTATGGGTCCAAGGACAGAGCCTTGGGGGACCCCACTGATCACAGGGCACCATGAAGATTAACATCTGTGAATTACCACCCTCTGGGTCTGACCATGGAGCCAATTTACCAGCCAGTGGATCAGGGTGCACCCAAGGCCACAGTTGACCAGTTTTGCCAAGAAGTGATCCTGAGATACCAGATCAAAGGCTTTTTTGAAGTCAAGATATATGACATCAACTCTTTTCCCTTGTCCAGGTGATAGGTCACCTGGTCATAGAAGGAAATGAGATTGGTCTAGCAATACCTATCTGCATCAAACCCGTGCTGGCTATCCCTCAGGATGTTGGTGTTAACCAGTCCATTAAGGACGGCCTCTTTAATAAACTTTTCTAGGACCTTCCCTGGGATAGAGGTCTGGCGGAAGGGCCTATAGTTTGCTGGATCTACTTTCCTCCCTTTCTTTGGGAGGATAGGCACCACAAGGAGAAGTGCAAAATCCTGCATTTGGGACAAATGCATGCACAATAGGCCTGTGTGAAGCAGCTAGTATTCATTTCGGATTCGGCCAATTTGGGGCACAGCGATTTGATTTGGTGATTCAAATCACTGTCCCGAATCGTTTTGGCTGAATCCAGTTTGGAGATTCGGCCACCACTAAATTGGCCAAATCTCTGAATCAAACAGGTGCCCTCCCCCACCCACTCTCCCAGCCCTGTCAATGGCTTCCCTGCCTGGCCCCGCATCCCAGCTCTTTAAAAAAAAAAAAAAAAAAAAAGTCCAGCACTCACCAGCTGCTGCCAGGTCGGAGGGGGGTGATCCCCATTGGCCCACACTGCATGTGTGGCTCTTCCACAAGCCCCCATCCCCTGCCTGCTCTCCCAGCCTCCCTCCCCCATGGCTGCCCTGCCTAGCCCTAGCATCAACTCTTTAAATGAAAAAAAAGCCCTGCATTCACTGGCAGCTGCCAGGTGGGATGGGGCGATCCCTGCTGCCCCACGCTGCATGGGGGGGCTCTTCCATGAGCCCCCAGAAGACCTGATGTCTGCTGCAGCACCTGGTGAGTGCAGGGCTTTTTTTAAAGAACTGGGAGCTGGGGTCGGGCGGCGCAGCTGCCATGGGTGGGGAGCTCTGGGACAGCGGGCGGGAGTCAGGGGGCCTGGCGGGGGTCAGGGGATGGGGCCTGGTTGGGGGTCTCCCTGTTGTCTGCTCCCCTCTCCTTTGCCCCCTTTCTCCCTGCCCCTGCCCCTGGCCCTGCTTACCAGCATGGAGTCTGTGTCCAGCTCTTTGCAGTAGCGAGTGGGGAATACCCAAATCTCCAAAGTTCTCCGAATCTTTTCCAAATCAATTTGGAGAGCTTCGAATCAATTCGGACCTTTTTACTGATCTCCTGATTTGATTCAAATTTGGAGATTCGGTCGCTGAATCAGGCTAAATCTCCAAATTGAATTAGCACCTGAAGCTTTGCACAGCCCTAATGCACAAATTGTCATCATCATCGGCAATCCCTCACAGTCGAGGATGATTGTCTTCCGTGATTGTCTTATTTATGAGCCCAAAGATGGCTGACAAGGCCTATCTAGGATTGAAAGACTCTTGCAGCTTAGGCACTTGTTTCCATAGAGGGTGGGTGACTTGGAGTTCTAGGTTTGGTCCACAGCTGGGTTTCTGCTGTTCTTATTTTTCTGACTCTTGAACAATTACAAACTGAGGAATTACTGTCTAGGAGGCAGTACTGAAGAGGAGGACGTATGGGGGGGTAATGTAGACCAGCAATGCTCCAACCCCTATCCTGCAGGACCTGTCAGTGTTGGGTCGAATCCCAGTTCAGTGGCCTTGGTGGAGGTGGCATGGAGCTCGATTCTAGTGCACTGGCCCAGGCTGAGGCAGGATTGGGCCCAATACAGGTGTGCAAGGATGTGGGGGAGGTAGTGTAGGAATGTGTGGTGCAGGGTCCAGTCTTGTCTGGGCAGTTCAAGGCCCAGGGGCTGGGGACTGATCCAGCCCGCAGACCAGTCCCACACCATTCTTCTGGCCTATGGAACCAAAATGTAAAGCACCACTACTGTAGACAGTGAGGTAAATATGAGCCAGAAAAAAGCCAACAATGTACTGGACTTCATGAACAGGAGTGTCACTTGCAGATCACTCTGTTAAGCACTAATGAGAGTTATCTGGAGTAGTGTATCTAGTTTGGGGCCCCACACTTCCAAGAAGGATGTAGATAAAGCAGAAGGTGTTGAGTGCAGAGCAACAAAACATAATTAGAGGTTAAGCAAGCATGACTTAAAAGGAAACTCTGAAAGGATTAGGGTTATTTAGCCTGGAGAAGAGAAGCCTGAGGTGGTGTTTAATAACAGTAATACCTGAAAGGCGATTATAGAGAGGAGGCTGGATTTTCTTTGTGATTTTCTAGAATCAATAGATTCAAGCTTCAGCAAAGGAAATATAGGTTGGAGATTTCTGACTGTGAGGGTGGCTATGCATTGGAACTAGTTACTTAGGTTGTGGACTCTCCTTCTCTGGAAATTTTCCAGAGCTGGTTAAACAGTCACCTGTCTGGGCTAGTTTAGTCAGAGACTATTTTGTCTTGAGCAGGGGGTTAGCTAGATAACCTCATGAGGTCTCATGAGGCCCTACTTCCCTATAATCCTAAATCATTCTTCACTGGCTGTTTTGCAGTTTGGTATAGTTCAGTAATGTGCAACTTTTTGACCCCATTCGCTAAATGAGTGGCACAGGGCTGGGCTGTGGGCTGGATCAGACTCCACACCCTAGCATCAGACCTGCATACCTCCCAGCCAGACCCATGTGCCTGGTTTGGGGCCATGGGACCCTGCACTACCTCCACAGGCCAGGGTTGGGTCCCATACTGCCTCTGCCTGCTCCTTTGTGCAGGGATTAAGGCTTCAGGACCCCGCACCTCCTCTCCCTGGTCCTGTTCATGGCAGTCAAACTCTAGAATCTTGCACTGCCTTAGTCTGGCCCTGTGGATTGGGACTGCATCCCATGCCACCCTGCATGCCAGATTGAGTGTGCAGGGTCATGTCCTATGGGGCTCCCCATGAACACATGGGGAGCCTTTTGGGATGGGTGACAAGGTGGTGGGTCTGGTGCCAGAACAATTGGAGTCATGAGGGCTTTATTTTGTCAGTGTCATATCTAAATGTTAACATCACTCGTGCTCCATTGTGCTACACAATTGACTTTCGTGCAGAACTGCTGTCATGTCTTTTGGTGCTTCTACTCTGCCATCTGGGCAGCTATCTCCAGAAGATGTGTTCGCTGCGGTGGACTGTCAAAGCTCAGGGGCTGGGCTGGGCTAGGTAAGCCCGGGCTGGGCTGGGTAAGCCCTTCTCTTCCAGGCCAGCCTGCCCCTGCACGGGCTGCTGTAGTGGGGGCAGGGGGACTCTGAGCCTGGCTTTGGCAGCCTTGCGTACTCAGAGTACGTCTCCACCCCAACCCCCATCACTCTCTGTCTCACACACCCCTGCTGCTACCCTCCCCGAGCCCATCACACTCCCCAAGTTGTTCCAGGGATTAGCCCCCCTCACCCCTCCCCATACTGGGGCTACGTGTCCTAGCACCCGTGTAGGCACGGGGCACGGTTGCTGTGTGGCAGCTGCCCCTGCGGCTGCAGCTTCTGCCAGCAGGTCCCATCCCATTCCATCCAGCGGCTGGACACGCAATGTATGAGATTTTGAGGGGGGGGAATGCGGTTTGGGGGGGAAGGGGTGAGAGGGGTGTGTTTAGGGCTTGTGGGGGGTTCTGGGTGGGTATAGGGTTTGTTGGGGTGTAGTGTTTTGTGTGGGGTTTGTGGTTGGATATGTGGTTGGGGTTTTGGGTAGGGGTGTGGAGTTTGTGGAGGAATTATGGTGGGGTTTGTGGCTGTGGGGGGACTGTGTAGGGGTGGGGGAGACTGATTGGAAGGGGTGGGTGCCCCCCCCCCCCACAGCATGTAGCCCTCTCTGCAACAGCAGCGGTTGTTGGGGCACTCATGGCTGACTGCTGGCAGAGCCCCCTGGTGGTGCAGCGTGGCCCTAGTTGGCTGAGACCTGGTGCTGCTTGTGCCACATGGAGCCAGCCTGGCCTGGCCCCAGCCTGGCCTGATAGCACGTGGTTTCTGCACGTAGTGCCGGGAGTGCAAGTGGCAGCAGGAGTGGCTTGGTCCTGTGTGAAGGTGTATGCTAGCGGGCTGGGCTGGTGACATGTGGCACAGGTGACGTCGGGTCATAGTTTCATAGTTTCTAAGGTTGGAAGGGACCTGAGTAGATCATCTAGTCCGACCCCCTGCCATAGCAGGAAAGAGTACTGGGGTCAAACGACCCCAGCAAGATGTACATCTAGCCTCCTCTTAAAGAGCCCCAGGGTAGAAGCCTGCACCACTTCTCTTGCAAGTTGGTTCCAGACCCTAGCCGCCCTGACTGTGACGTAGTGCCTCCTGATATCTAGCCTAAATCTACCCTCTGCCAGCTTGTGACCGTTATTCCTGGTCACTCCTGGCAGTGCTCGGGGGAACAGGGACTTCCCCAGTGCCTGCAGGTCCCCCCGACTAGTTTGTAACAGGCCACTAGATCCCCCCTCAGCCTTCTCTTGTGGAGGCTGAACAGGTTCAGGTCCCATAGCCTGTCCTCATAAGGCTTGCCCTGCTCTCCCTGATCATGCGGGTGGCCCTCCTCTGGACCCTCTCCATGTTGTCCGCATTCCTCTTGAAGTGCGGCGCCCAGAACTGGATGCAGTACTCCAGCTGCGGCCTGACCAGTGCTGCATAGAGGGGGAGTATCACCTTCTTGGACCCACTTGAGATGCATCTGTGGATGCATGCCAAGGTGTGGTTGGCCTTCCTGACTGCCTCCCCACATTGCCGGCCCATGTTCATCTTGGAGCCACTGATGACTCCAAGATCATTTTCCGCCTCTGTACTGACAAGAATGGAGTTCCCCAACTTGTAGGTATAGTGCCGGTTGTTCTTCCCCAGGTGCAACACTTTGCACTTGTTGGTGTTGAATCCCATCCTATTCTCATCTGCCCACCCTTGTAACCTGTCTAGGTCCGATTGCAGCCTATTCCTCCCTTCTAGCGTGCCAACATCCCCCCACATCTTAGTGTCATCAGCAGATTTGAACAGGGTGCTTTTTAGCCCCTCGTCCAAGTCCCTGATGAAGATGTTGAACCCCACGGCCCACATCCCTCCGGTCTCAGGTGGCTGAAGCCAAGCTATGCCATGCTGCTGGGGGGCTCTTCCAGAACTGGGCCATGAGTGCCCAGATGGCTGCAGCTGCTGCTGTGGGGGGGTAGGGAGGCCTGTGTGCCATGTGGGGGAGGGGGGGATGGGATCCTCTCCACAATCCCCCAACTCACCCACAGTTCCCTTGTAACCTTGAGGGGTCAGGCCAACTCTGAGGATCTCAATAGTGCGCTGTTAGGAGGGTGTGACACAATTGCACATACAAACACACAAATCAATTAGGTGCATACACAAACGCACTACCTGCTCAGGCACATACACATCCAAGCCAGCCTAGGCACATGCATACCTATCACCAATTCAAGCACATACACTATACACACCAAAATTTAGACACAGATCACTAATTTGTATATTATGCACACAATGACATATATACACACACACACTCACCAGTTCACACACATACAACCCACCTACACATACACACAGGTAAGTTTCTAACTTGGATGGTACAGTGTGTATGTGTGTGGTTGAGGTACCTGGGATACTTGGGGGAAGGTTCAGGTGAGAGAGAGTTAAAGTGTAGGGTGTAAAAGCTGCCAGAACTGGGATTAGAACAGTGGACTACAAAGAAGCTGGCTGAGGAACTGAGGCTTGGGTTTACTTAAGGTAGACTGGGGCTGGAAACTGAGGCAGACAGCTGAGATATTATTGGGGGACCGGGTGCAGATAAGTGGTGGCAAGGAGGAGACAACCAGGAAAGAAACTGAGGCAGAAGCCTGGTTGCTCAGGGGAAAAGGGAGTGGGGATAAGACAGTGGCAAAGAAACAGGAGGTTTGGAGGCAGAGAGGAGCTCAGGACAGGTGTTGGAGATGGCAGTGAGCCAGAAGCAGGAGAGGGAGAAATGAGACAGCAGTTAGAGGGGCAAGGAGCAGAGATTGGAGCAGGGCCAAACCATAGTAAAGCCAAATCCAACTTAGGGGTCCAAATAACAATTTTATTACACAGACAACACACTACACAGCCCCATGAAGTTATTGGTTCACACACAAGCACTCACAATGGCAGCAGGAGAAAGAGACTCAGTGGAAGGGTTGGAGTCCAGGTAGGGAAGAGAAGCAGAGTCCAAGTCCGTGGTTGAAGAAGGGTGGGGTGGGGGTGATAGCTACCTATCCAGGCTGGAAAGGGGTTCTTGTCCAGTAGATGTTGTCCAGAGGACGGTCGTCAGCAGGTGGCACGGTGCTGGTCCAGATGGAGAGGGCATCCCACTGGGTTTGTCTTCACTGCCTCTTTTTATACAGGCAGACCTTGTGTGACCCTAGTGACAGGAGGTATGCCCAGGCAAGAGTCAGCTCCTGGTGTACTGAGCATGTGTGCTCCATGCAGGGATGTGCAGTTTCGGGTGTCTGTAATGATGGGGTACAATGGTAGAGTTGCTGGTTCTGCAAGGTCTTTTGTCTTTCAAATTTCTGCAGGGTCTTTTGTCTTTCAACTGCTGGGTTCTTATCTGTGTTCCTGGGTGAGGTCCATGGTTCCTGGATGAATCAATGCGAGGTGATGGCCCAGTCCTTGCAGGCCATTCAGTAGAGGCTTGCTACCATTGTATTTCAGTCATTCCCAATCACTCTCATTCATCCAGGAACTAATTTACATGGGAAGGGTACATGACTCATACAGTTACGACATAGGGGATGCCCAGGCAGAGGGCATAAGATGGAGACTTGACATACAAAATGGAAATTTGACATTACTTTGGTTCACTTACAAACACAGGCTAAACCATACAATATCCATATGAAACAATAAAAATCAATATGAAAATGATAATAATACAATATACAACAGTAAGAATCAATACAAACCTAATAATAATACAATATAAAACAGCGGGTATCCAAAACCAAAAACTTGCTACCAAAATAAAAATGTTAAAGCTTATCCTAAGTCTGCACTCACTAATGTTTGTCTATAGGGAATAGAGAGAGAGAAAGAAAAGCCAGGAATAATTGGGGAAGGGAAGGGAATACAGCATGCTGGAGCAGCAGAGACACTCTGGCAGGTGCTAGAGCATCTCTTTGAAGGACCCAGCCCCTGGTTGCTTCAGAGCACACCCCAGGAGTGCGTCCTGTGCCCATTTTTCCCAGTGTGGGTTTTCTTTGATACCAGGATTTCCCAGTATAAAAATTAGTCTGCACTGCAAATATGTAGTGCAGGGAACATTTTTGCATTTGTAGCATGCCTCTTGCAGCATTTCAAATTGCTTTGAGACACCAGAACAGGCACGTGCTCACTTATTTGGATGTGGCCTCCAGTTCTTCTGCTAAACTCCTTTGCAGGAGCAGAAATCCTCCTTTATGCTAACAGTGTTAAACTACCTCTGCCAAGTGCGTAAACCTTAGGCTGTTGCCTGGTGGCCAGCGAAAGGCATGTATGGACATTCCTGCACTCTCTGCCGGCTGCCATGGTCCCTCCGGTTGTTAATATTTTCTCAGGGTGTACTTCACTGTCTGATGGCAGAGCTGCTGAAGGGAGCATGTGGAGCTGCCAGAAGCACCTGGCTATGAGTGTTTTCTGGTGGGTTGGTGGTTATGGCTGCACTTTGCTACCAGCAGGGTAAGTATAGGCAAGGTCTTGGTTAAATTATGGAAAGAGGTTTTTTTTTCCACATAAAGTGACTCATAGATGTTCCTCTCAGTTTTACCCTTTTAAGGAGCTTTTAGCTCCATGCATCTCTGAAACCAGTCAGTTTGAAGTCCATAGTCAGTGTGAGTCTCACAAAGAATAACCTAACTGTCATTCGTTCATATCGTTAGAGATTGTTATCACAATCGTATTACAAGCAAATACTGACTGAGATGGTGATGCTGATAGCTATTTACAAATAGGCTATGCCATTTTTCTAAGACTTGACTCTGATGTTGTATTAATCCCTTTCTTGAAAAATTGCTTCATATGCTTTGCTAGCAGTGTATGTACTCAGATGTTAGTACCGCAGTGGCCAAACTGCAGCTTGAGCTGCATGTGGCTCACTGGCATGGTACTAGCAGCATTCTGGGGCTTCTCCACCAAAGGCCTGCCCACTTCTCCCTGAGGCGGCTCTGGAGGACACAGGGCTGCCGTGGGTTGGGGCTGCAGCTGTGGCGCTTATTCCACGGCATGCTCCCCATTGGGAAAGCTGGAGTGGTACGGTGGTGATCAGTCTGACCCTGAGTGGAAAGGAAAGACCCTTCAGCTAGGAACCTCTGCCTTTGGTCCCAACCAACTCGATCATTGTCACACCCAGAGTAAAGTTCCTAGCCTTGGCTATAGCCAACACTCAGTGCCTCTGTGGAAGGCTTAAAAACATCATGACACATGTAGCAGAAAAGGGAGGGGGGAGTGGGGGAGGGCAACCAGCCAAGCCCAGAAACATGGAAAATACTGTAGGTGCACCTTGGTCCATATTGTATCGGCACTGAGGAAAGAAAAATTAACATTATTGGCAATCAGCTGCTTTTGGTTGATGTGGCCAATAATGTCACTGATAAATGCCACATACATGTGCACAGCCAGAGTAAGCACATGGTCAGCCTGGCAGCTTGGAGAGCAGCATCTGGCTGGTAAGTCTGTTGGGGGAGAAGGGGGCGGGGGAGGAAAGGGGCATGGAGGTACAGATGAAGACCCCTCTGGTGAGGGGGGGAGTGGGGCTGGGGCACTGGCAGGAGCAGGCACTGCTCAGCCAGGGCGGGGTAGGGCATGTGAGGGAGCCACAAATGGCTTGTCTGGGGGGTGTAGGGAGGGGGGAGGCATTGATGGATGTGTGCCCCCCCCCCCGATCTGTGCATTGGGTGAGGGCAGGCTGCTGCGGGGTGGAGATGGTGCCAGGCTCTTCTTGGCAGGGTGGGGGGTGGGAGGGGTTGGGCTGGGGCTGCACTCAGGGCAGGTGGCAGCAGTGCTTGGAGAGGGGGATGTGGTGAATTCTGGGGTGGCTGTAGTCTATCCCGTAGGCCCCCCCCAGCGCTGTTGCCACCCACCCCGAGCACAGCCCCATCCCAAAACCTCATTTACCTTTTGTGCAGCTGCACCACACTGCAGATTCATACTGAATCTGTAATCTATCAAGACTCCCAAGTCCTTTTCCATAGTGCTTTCATCCAGCCAGGTATCACCCATTTTTTATTTTTTTTTAATTATTCCTGCCGAGGTAAAGCCCTTTGCATTTGCCCACACTGAACTTACTAGCCCAAGTTTCCAATCTACCGAGATCCTTCTGAATTATGTTTCCATCTTCCAATGTTTTCTCAGTCCTTCCTAGTTTTGTGTTGTCTGCAAACTTGCTCAAGAAGCTTTCCATGCCAGCATCCAAACACATTTAACAGCACCTGACCCAGGACAGGCCCTTGTTGGACTCCACTGAAAACCTGCCATTGAGACATGGACCTGTTAATAGTTAGCCTTTGCTTGCAGCAGCTATTGAGCTAGTTATCTATCTACCTTGTCATAGTTTTATCTGGCCAACATTTCTCTAATTTATGAGAAGGTCACGTGGGACTTTGTTGAAAGCCTTGTTGAAGTCCAGATACACTATATATCCAAAGCATTTCCTTCATCCACCCAGGTAGTTACTTTGTCAAGGAAGATCAAGTTTTTTTGACATTTGTTTTTTACAAATCCATGCTGGCAATTTATGATCAGCCCTTCCTCCTCTAGATGCTTGCAAACATGGATAAAATTACATTCTTGACATGACATGGCGAGTATTTTGTTTATAGCTAATCTTCAGTGAGTAATAAAGTACAGTACCAGTCTTTGCTAAGGGACCTGATAATCTTGTCTATGGGGGAAATCTCAACCCTACTAGAGTCAGTAGCAAAACTCACATCAATTCAGCTGAGTCATGATTTCATCTGTCTTAATGTTTTTATTTTCTGAACAGTTCTGTTTTGCTTCTGGTAATATTTTAATTTTCTCAGACTAACTTGGTCATTGGCAGTGATTTGCAACTTGAAAACAGAATACAAGATACTGTTTCCCTCAAGCTGCATAACACCTTGCCAAACTTCGTGCAAGGGATACGTAATATTGAACAGAGTTCTTCACTAATCCTTTGCCTTTAATTAAAATTAATGCAAGATCCACAGTAGGTTCATGGAACCTTAATCCGGATGGATGTACAAAATCTGTTCATGTTTGAAATTTAGTTATTCCCATATAAGGCTCTTCCATGATGCGGTCACTGTTTTATCTTACTGGCCATCGAGAGAGATCATTTCTGCATTTTGTGAGAAAATGCAACTACTATTTGACAGTCGTTAGTTTGACAGGGAAGGATGTTGGACCACAATGAAACTGAGAACATGGTGAAGCTGATGGTGATTCTGTATCTTTGAGGAAGGAGTATGCTGTAACATTCTTAATGTACAGGACTTCCTTTTGATAATGCAGACCTTGTAGAAAAAACATTGCTTCAGTGTATGCATAATTTTTGCTTGATAATTTGGAGGTAGGGAGAGAAATGCAGTACTGTCCAACACCTCTTTTATTTTATTTTTTTATCTTCCATTCTTATAATAACAATTAGGTGCTGATTTACGGAGATCTAGTGCATGTGCTAAACTCTGTCCTTTGGAGTTAACCACATGCAAAAGCCTTTGTACAGTTTTATGCCTAATATGGGTCCATATGAGAATACATTTATTTCTTTTAATAGTCTTCTGTATACTTTTATCATTTATTTCTTTTATTATTAACTTTTGCTTTATGGGCATGATCAGTAATGCAAAGCAGACTAAGAGCCCTGTTGCTTGGGGCACTTCGTATGTGTTAAATATGTGGGATGTTAGGTGGCGTTAAAGTTAGAATGTGTTCTGAGCAGGTGCACAATAAAGTTTACTACACAGTTCGTGCGCAGCTACTGGAGGGCCAGTGGGCAGACTTCCCAGAATGCTGTACTGGACAACTTTTTCCCAGTTTTCCAACAGTGGTCATAAGTAGTCAAGCACACAGGGGAACATTGATTAGCTGACCATCTCGCGGAGGACACAAATTCTAATCCCATCTTGGTCTGGCACAGAATCTCCAGTCTCTCCTTGATGGGCTGTCTCAGCTGGCATTGAATCTCCAGGGACTTTCAAGTGGAGATGACAAGTGGCAGAACCATGCAGATCCTTATCCTTTTGAACTCAGTAATGAAATCCGGATTTCCACTAGGAACCCTAAATCAAACTCTATAGAGCTCACAGGGAGCTATTGGAGATACTTGGTCATAATCTAAAATAGCTTTTCTATATACAAAAACATTGCTACTTTTGAAATAGTCTGTTTCTGAGAAACTGCCAGGGCCCCATTAGAATGGGCATGAGGGGAGGGGAGGAGAATTCTCCTTTGGCCATAACAAATCTTCTGGTTCTGGTTCTTCAAGGCGCAATGTGTCAGGTCTTAAAATTGCAACACTTTTATTTATAGGAAAGTTGTTACTTTCCCCATTTACATTTCAACCATAGCCCCAGTTTCATGTCCAGGCAGAGGAGAAATGGGATGTACCAGCTCCCTGTACTGTTAAAGCTTGTATGGGAAGACGGTAACTATTTCCAGGATGCTACTTCCTATTTCATGTAGGTGAATAGGAAGTAGGTGGAACCTTGACTCTTGCCCTTGTTCCTCCCCTCCCTAAATGCCAATAGGAGCACCACATCTTGCATAGAGCCGAGACCCGGTTTATTTTTGCTCCAGGAGCAGTACAACTAAGTGTTGCACATTACTTGAAGGGGTTTTGGTAAGACTACAATCCCAGTTTTTTTGCACAGGTTGAACGCGACTGTGAGGCAAGACTCTATAGCAGTGGTTTCCCACCTTTTTTTTTCCATGCCCTGCTGCTGGGAGCAGAGGACGGCAGCAGTGGTGGCCTGGGGTGGGGCTCGTCTTTTCTGTGCAGTGCTGCTGGCATTGCCCCTGCAACCCTCATTTGAGTCGCAACCTGGGGTTGGGAACCACTGCTCTATAGGCATCCCACAGTGAGATTTAAAATACGTTTTTATTAAATGTGTAAGTTACCCATTTGATATTAAATCTGCGTTGTATGTTTAGGAATGCTTTTCACACCCAGTAGTTAATCAGCATAACCAGCACAGACTCCCATGATGCTCATAATAGAAAAGTAATGATAATCTAATTAGTGCTCTATGAAAAAGGCTTCAGTCAAGACAGTGCTTTTGTGGTAAGCATTACAACAGGAATGGTCGTTGTGTAATTTTTTTCTTGCATGGCTTCAACTGATAAAGAAGTGCCAGTGGTCTGGAGTTCCCTTTGGTAAATGATAATGAATTTTTTCAGCGACAGGAAATCCTAACTCTCAGCCCTCCCAGGACATAATAATAAAGTTATTTTTCTTCCCCCTTTCCTTCCTGCCTTTGCAGTATTAACTTTACCAGAGACTTTGATTTAATCACTTAATGGCATAGTTCCTTTAGAATCAGCTCCCTTTATCTTCCAGCATCGTTCACAAGGAAATCATATGAAAACGTTCTCTACAGAATAAGTATGCTCAGTGGAAAATGTACTATTACTTACGTATGCAAGACCATGATTTAAGTTTGAAAATCCTGTTTGGTTTTTTTTTGGTTTATATTGACTCATGTTTAAAAAATGGATTCCTCTGTGTTACACAGCAGAGAAACTAATATAGGCCTTTGTACATGACACTGATCTTTCCCTTTTTCCATTCTTCTATTCCAGATTATAGAACCGGTCCTTGTTTTACTCAGGTCAACAACCAGATGTGCCAGGGCCAGTTGACAGGCATTGTTTGCACAAAGACTCTCTGCTGTGCAACAATTGGCCGTGCTTGGGGCCACCCATGTGAGATGTGTCCTGCTCAGCCTCAGCCATGTCGTCGTGGTTTCATCCCTAACATCCGCACTGGAGCTTGTCAAGGTAAGCTTTTTGATTAGGCTGTACATCCTAAGTGTTTATTTAGAAAAACCTGTGTTCGCCTATTTTTGTTGTGTGTAGTATTTGCTTTACTGTTATTCACAAAATTATATTAATAATTATGTTTTGTATTTATATAGCATCTTACCTAGAAAGGGTCCGGGTAGCTTGCAATAAATGACAAACACCCCATAGGTAAGAAACAACTATAGATTCCCCAGTTGACACCCCAAAAACTGTGAAACTCTATTTCACCCAACCTCCTCCTGCTTTCCTGCCTGTCACCTAGGAGATCAAACCCACCAGCACATCCCAACTATGCTTCTTAATGTCCATTCACATCTCTTCTCACTTCCCCTCCTCTTTTCCCGGTTCACGCCCAGTTCCACTCCCACAGCCCCTCCCCACCTCCTGCTATCTCTCCCAAACCCTCGCTCCTCTCTCCTGCAGAGGTCTGTGGGTATCCTCAAAAATACATAGATCTCCCTCCCTCCCTACAACAATCACAACATTAAACAATACTATAACAGGGAAATAACAGAAAGATGACCTCAGGTTATGCCTCCATAATATGCCTGCAATTTCCCAAGTTTTAGTTTGGATACATACTTGTAATAATGAATCTGTTATCTAGAAGAAAACAATTACAGTAAATGAAGAGGACAAAGCTAAGGAGAGAGAGGCTGCATGTGCACCTACAAGCTGTAATAAAGTGCTGATTACTAAACTAGAGTTTTTTGCTCTGTTTCTTTTTTTTTTAAGGTAAAAATGCCTAGGCATTTTGTATTCTGTCCAAAAAATAAAAAAAGAACAGTTGAGAGGCTTTTTATTACTGCTGAACAGTTTGCTTTGTGAAAAGGTCTTTTTCTTTAACCTTGCTGTTGGTTAATTGTGTGTCTGTTGCACATCTTAGTGCATGTTAGGGGCAAGGGAGTACATAGATCTTTTGGTTAGATGGGATTGGTGGATCCATTAAGTTAGTGTGCTAAATCAGAAGATAGTTTTAAGTAAATGTAGTACCAGAGATCCTGCTTTTTGATCTGGCAGAAGCTCCACATGTCTTTTAGGTAAAGAATGGTCAGAGAAGACCTGTCAAACTTTTTGACTTGTGCACCATCCTTTCCTGCTGTTTCTCTCCCAGTTCCCTCATAAATGTGATGGCTTAAAAACAGAAGTGATAAGGTGGCTTTTCTGTCATCTTGCTAATTTTCCTATCTGACTCAGCTATTAGGCAAACTACATGTTAAATGAAAAAGCTAAGGATTGTGGAAATTTCAAATAAATTAGTTTACTTCCTTTCTGTTGCTTAGGTTGTGTTAGTCTCAGGTTGTGACATGTAATGAATTATAGACTGTTGCTTTTACAACCTTCCCAGGGTTACCTAGCAATTGAGTAGGCAGATATAGTCTCTTGAGAACATAAATTCTCTACATTTTCCCTAGTATGGCCACAAGACACAAATAAAATAAGATTCTGTTTGCCATCAGTGTTCTTACACCCCAAGACAGACTCTTTTTGGGCAAGCATCCATGGTTATAATAAGGTCTGGCTCATTATCAGAGCTAGAATCGACTCTTACGATACATGCGTGGTTACAAGCTGAGAAGCCACTATGAATGCTGTTTGTAGCACGTGATAATGGCCCTTTGCCATGTGTAAAAAAACTGAGGTTATTTCTGTTCTTGTGGTTGGGAATTGGGCTTCATATTTTGTGACTCTGAAATATGTACATTTACAGCAAAGTTATCAAACCTGCAGTTAGCGTGGAGTGCATCAGAGGTTGAAGACTGACTAGTTCTGGATGACAAAGATGCCTAGTTAAGGGCTGGGTTTTTCTCTTCGTCTTTTTCTTTTTGCCTCAAGTCCACATGCAATGCACTGTTTGTGGCTATCAGCATCTTTATAAGTCTTTTGATTTTTCCAAAACCATTTCAGGAAACATGTTGGTTACAGCATTGCACATGTTCCCTGTAAATACAGACCCTCCCCATGTAACTGAAAGAATTCCTACTACAGTTCAGAGGGTGATGTAACCTTGGGAGTTTCTCCTTCTAGCCAGCCCTGGGGAAATACATTAAGTAGTACACCCTTCTCCATAGCACTGAAGAATAATATATTTAAGTGCTGAATTAAAAATTCTCTATGACTTGTCTATAATCCAAGGGAAATTGCATTCATTTCATAATTTATATATTAGGAATTTTTTGTTAAGATCCCATCATCACAAAGCCTCAGAAAAGTCCCTTCCTGTGGTACATGAGAGATTATAGACCTATGGGTGGAATAAAAAAAAATCAGGAAAAGTATTCTGTAGTACTGCAGATTCAGCCACACAATTTCATTCCTTTTATCCTCTTTCTTTCTCTGTAAACTAGGCTGGGATGGGAAACTCTTCACCCCTTTTGTTGAAGCTGTGCTGCTGTGCAGCTGAGAGTGTAAGATTCATGGTGCCAGAAAGTGACCAAGAAAAAGAGCGCATGATCCTTTGGCCCAGTGATCTGGACACTCACTGGGGACTCCTGCATTTCAGTTCTGGCTCCCAATACTATATATGCATTTGGAATAATTGTTTAATTTAGAGTATAGAGTTCATTGGTATTAAAATACATTAAAGCAGTTATGGTATTACTAGTCTGAGAGTTAGCATGTGCAAGGTGGATGTTGCATGTCTTAGTCTTAGTCCAGTGCTCTCTTGCACCATAAAGATATGCCCCTGGGCTGCTGTTGTTGCTACTTTGTCTGTCCCTTGATGGCACAAATATATTACCTCCCTGCTGGGCCCCCCTCGGGCCCCGGGAGAGACACGCCTGGGCCAGGGGTTAGCAAGGAGTTAGTTAGGGTACTTCTGGAGAGGCTGGACGTGTTCAAGTCCGCTGGTCCGGACGATCTTCACCCTAGGGTTCTACAGGAACTGGCCGAGGTCATTGCAGGACCCCTGGCGCGGCTCTGTGAGCACTCGTGGTGCTCTGGTGAGGTGCCGGAGGACTGGAAGAGGGCCAATGTGGTCCCTATCTTCAAAAAGGGAAAAAAAGAGGACCCGGGAAATTACAGGCCAGTTAGTCTTACCTCAATCCCGGGTAAGCTCTTTGAAAAAATTATCCTGGCACACATCCAGGAGGGCCTTGCGGGGGAATGCATGCTCAGGGGCAACCAACATGGGTTCATCAGTGGCAGGTCTTATCAGACCAACCTGGTGGCCTTTTACGATCAGGTCACCAAATCATTAGACGCAGGGGTTGCTGTGGATGTAGTCTTTCTGGACTTCCGGAAGGCTTTCGACACTGTCTCTCACCCTGTCCTCATCAAAAAGCTGGGAGACTGTGGTGTCGATGCCCACACGGTCAAATGGGTCGCTAACTGGTTGGAGGGCCGCACCCAGAGGGTGGTAGTGGATGGGTTCTTCTCGACCTGGAAGGACGTGGGCAGTGGGGTTCCGCAGGGCTCGGTCCTTGGAACATCTTCATCAGTGACTTGGATGAGGGGGTAGAAAGCACCCTGTTCAAGTTTGCTGATGACACTAAGATGTGGGGGGATGTGGGTGCACTAGAAGGGTGCAATAGGCTACAAGCTGACCTTGACAGGTTGCAACGGTGGGCGGATGAGAATAGGATGGGGTTTAACACTGATAAGTGCAAGGTGTTGCACATGGGGAGGAAGAACCGGCACCACACTTACAGGTTGGGGAACTCCCCTCTTGCCAGCACGGAGACGGAAAAGGATCTTGGAGTCGTCATTGACTCCACGATGAACATGGGCCAGCAGTGTGGGGAGGCAGTCAAGAAGGCCAACCGTACCCTGTCATGCATCCACAGATGCATCTCGAGCAGGTCCAGGGAGGTGATCCTCCCCCTCTATGCGGCACTGGTCAGGCCGCAGCTGGAGTACTGCATCCAGTTCTGGGCGCCACACTTCAAGAGGGACGTGGACGATATGGAAAGAGTCCAGAGGAGGGCCACTCGTATGATCAGGGGTCAGCAGGGCAGGCCTTATGAGGAGAGGCTACGGGACCTGAACCTGTTTAGCCTCCACAAGAGAAGGTTAAGGGGGGACCTTGTGGCCTGCTACAAACTGGTCAGGGGGGATCAGCAGGTATTGGGGGAGTCCCTGTTCCCCCATGTGCTGCCAGGAGTGACCAGGAATAACGGTCACAAGCTGGCGGAGGGTAGGTTTAGATTAGATATTAGGAGGCGCTACTTCACAGTCAGGGCGGCTAGGGCCTGGAACCGGCTTCCAGGGGAAGTGGTGCAGGCTCCTAGCCTAGGGATTTTTAAAAGGAAGTTAGATGAGCACCTTGCCGGGGTCATCTGACCCCGGTGCTCTTTCCTGCCAAGGCAGGGGGTCGGACTAGATGATCTTCCTAGGTCCCTTCCGACTCTAGCTACTATGAAACTATGAAACATGTAACTGAAGTTTGCCCCAGATTTTGCAAGATCAGCTGTTTTGGGATTTTGGGGGAGAGGCGGGGTTGGGGGGTTGGAAGTATACTTCAAGGTGGTGGTAACATTGTGGTGTCCATTCCTCTTACATTTCTACCAAATGTGGCTGAATTCTGAGAAGAAAATTGGAGTTTGTCATATTTTTAACTGTTCTGGATAGGAGCCAAAAAAGGCTGCCCTCTGTCTTCCTTCTCAGCATTAGGTTTGTTTTAGTATTGACCTGTAACCAAAGTTATGAGTTCAGATTCAGCTTGATGAATTTATGGAAAACTCCCAACTTGACTTTCTGGAGCTGGCGTTCTGAAGCTGACTTGTTGACTTTCTGAAGCTGTCAATTTAATTGATAATATTTGGATTACAGTTTGTAACAATAAAAATCCCTTTTCTCTGTTACCTCCTATATCTGTATTGTAATGTGAGTTATTCCTCCCCCCCCACCCCATGGCCTTGCTGCCATGGGTCAGATAAGGCCTCTGTAACAGGATGTGCCCTAGGGCTGCTGTGACACCCACCCCCTTGATGGCCACATTAGTCCTGACCAGGCTTTGCTTCTGTCTCTCAGGGTCTTCCCCTGATGTTTCACTTGCCATGCCTTGATGTTATTATGTAATGAATAGGGGTGGCTGCCCTTAGAAGCTGGCAAGCTCTAGGTGGTCTTCCTTGTCCCCTTTTTGCTACAACATGGGCTTACCCTGGCCTGCTTGGCTTGGAATTCAAACCCCAACACCCCAAAGTCTCTCTCCCTCTCTTTCTCCCATTTTGTCCTGGGCTAATGCTGGGCCCCATAGACCCCAACCCTTGACCAGGCTTCAGCCTGCTTGGCCTCAGTCCCGTTTTTCTCTAGCTGAGGCCGCTCAGTCCAGGTCCACTGGTTCGAGCCCTGGCTCGTCAGGACTTAGCCTTGCAGTAGGGGAGCCTGCCAGGCACTTGTGGCTTCCTCCAACCCTACAGTCACTCCCAGTCCTCCAGTTGTTCAGCAAACATAAACAAACATACAGCTGGACACCTGAAATATAAACAGACTGTTTCTGCAAAGTTTGTCTCCACTGTCCATCAGTCTCCTACCACAAATTAATTCTCAGGGCTAGGCCTGCTCTCACTCTTGTGGGTAGCTTGTGTATCCCTGGGTACTGCTTCCTGCAGACAGCTTCCCTAGGGGACCTCCTCTTCCTGCAGCCTGCAGGGTCTGGGTGCCAGCTCTGGCTCAGGCCCTGGGTTTATATGCCAGGGCCTTGCCCCTTTTTATCATGTGCCTTCTCCAGCCCAGAACAGTAGTTTTACTGCCTTAATTAAGGGCTAGCCTGCACTCTTGTAGTTGTGGCCCCACACAGCCATCTTATCCTGCTGCATCCTATTAAAATGACAGGAGCCCCGTGACTCACTGGTACAAATCCCCTCTTCATGGACTGGCCCCTTCATTCCCAATCCCCATCCCAAATGTTTCTTGCATTTTTTCTCTCCTTGTATCTTCTGCCTGGTCTCCCATCTCCACTAGTTTTGCACATACCCTGGATGCATAGGTTAGGTTTTCCTCCCCCTTCCGGTTTGGAGGTCAGTAATCCCTACAACCTGGCACCCAACAAAGGCATGTTCCTCTCTGTTTCCCCTCCACTGGGTCTGAGTCCCCTGTTATAGCCTCCCATGTGGCTGTCATCCTAGGAAAGGGGAAGAGGAGCACCTGAGTTTGCTCTTACATTAGAAGCATGAAGTGCAGCTTTCTGTCAGTTTTACCTGTTCTCACTCCCCCGTTTCTTTCCTGTATTAACATAACAAGTGCCATATTGTCTTAGACCAATGGTCCATATAGCCCAGTATCCAGTCTCTGATGGTGGCAGTGTAGTGGCTATCACTCCTGTCAGCAGGCCATTTATTTTTCCTGGGGATAACTTGTCCCCACAGAAAGCAACCTAATAAAACAGACAAGTGTACAAACAACAAATGGATAAATCAAAACCTGTGGCCCTTCCTCAGACCCTGCGAGGGCAACCCTGGCTGTGTACTTCCTCATCAGCACCAAAGCCTTCCCACTCTCCCTTTTGCTATGCTCCCTGGCAGTTTTAACTTCCTCTGAGGCTGGCCAATCACCCCTGTCAGCTGATCTTGTGTTCCTAGGGAAGCAGGCTATTACTCTCTAATCCTCTGCAGCTGGGCTCCAGCCCCTGAGTCATGCACCTAGTTACACACAACCCTCCCAAGAGTGGAACCCATGATTCACTCTTGCAATTTTTTTAATCCCCCCACCCCACTCTCAGGAAAAGTCTGCATTTGCATGTGCAGTCCCAGGGTGGTGGTATATTGATAAATCAAAAGGCTGAAGAGACTGATACTACTGTATCAACCAGGGGTTGGCTTCCCACATAGCATTAAGCCACATTAAAGGGGCATGGTCAGTGACCAAACAAAAATGGGCCCCTAGGAGGTAGTGGAGGGTCTCAACTGCCCCTAGACACTCCTTTTCTGTTGCAGTAAATTTCTGCTTCTGGAGAAGGAGCGTCTTGCTGAGCTACATGATGGGGTGTTTTCCATCTTCAAACTCCAGGGAGAGAGTAGCCCCCAAGCCTTGCTCTGAGACATCTGTCTGTAATATAAACTCCTTTGTTAAATCCAGGCTGTGCAGGACCAACACACTGCATAGTAGCCATTTTACTGTCCCAAACACTGCCTCACACTTGGGTGACCACCGGATCCTTTGAAGCGCCCCTTTTCACAGCAGGTATATTAGTGGGGCTGTGATGGCAGCAAATTGTGGGATAAATTACCAGTAGTAGCTTGCCTTCACCTGTCTTTTGGTTGTTAGTGCTGGTGATTCCACCAAGGCCTTTTGTCCACAGGGGGCCCAATTTTGCCACTGCCCAGTATATACCTTGGGTATCTAGTCTCTGTATATCCCAGATGACTTTTGGCAGGGTTGGCCATGAGACCAGCTGCATTGTATTGACTACAACACCTCTCTCACCTGTTGGAGGTGTTCTGCCCACATGTTGGCAAATATTACTATGTCATCCAGATAGGCGGCTGCATATGCCCAGTGTGGGTAGAGTACTCTGTCCATTAGATGTTGGAAGCTATCCACTCCTTCCACCATTTTTTTTATTCTGGGCAGAGGGTACATATCACACTTTGAAATTGCATTGACTGCGAAAATCAATATAAAACTGGATGGTGTGATAGGGCTTCAGCATCAAAACAATCAGGCTATTCCATTCAGCTGCCGATTCCACTACCATGAGGCTTGCCAATGGATCTGGGGGGGGGGGGGAGGGAGGGGGGAGGGAAGGGATCCAGAATCCCCAGGTCATCTCTCAGCAAACGCATAGAAACCACATAGGTCTGGCCCCCTGCTGCCTGGCTTGACCGGGTGCAGTGTACACCCAAATCAGCATTTACACACGTCCCTGATAGTACTATCTTACAGCACAGAAAATTAGTACGCTGTGATCTAATAGTGTTGCACATGTAGAATTCAGTGATTTATATAGCAGCGAATTAGTCTGCTGTGTAGTTAAGCACAAGTGTAGATGCACCCGTTATGTTAAAAAGTGCTTCCTTTTTTTTTTTTTTTTTTGTTCATCACGTGCCCTCTAGATCTTGTATTCTGGAACATAGTGAATAACTGTTCTATATTTACTTTATCTACACTGGTTTTTTTAAATTTTCTATTATATAACTCTTCAGTCTTATCCTTTCCAAAATGAAGATTCTTAGCCCTTTCAGTCTCTCCTGGTATAGCAGCTGCTCCATACCCCTAATCATCTTTGTTGTCTTCTCTGTACCTTTTCCATTTCCACTCCATCCTTTTTGAGATGTGGAGACCAGAGAACTTCACTCAGTATTTAAAATATGAGTGCATCATGGGTTTATACAGTGGCATGATGATTTTTTTCTGTTTTGTTTTCAGTTTCCTTCTTAATGATGGCTAATATTACCTTGGCTTTTTTAGCTTACCACTGCACATTGAGCTGATGTTTTTAGACAACTATCTATAATGACTCCAAGGTCTTTCCTGAGTTGTAATGCCTACTTGAGAACCTAGCTTTATGTATGCATAGTTGAGATGATCTTTCCTTATGTTCATTATTTAAACTTCACTATTGACAAGTGCAATCTGCCATTCACTTAGTTTTGTGAGACTTTTCTGCAACTCTTCACTACCAGCTTGGGTATATAATAGTCACTATATGTCCTTCTAATATTTCTATTTTCTGTACCTTATTGAAAATAGAAACAGTTTATTTCAAAATCAGACCCATCTGGATGACCTGTACCATCAGAAGCATTGAGAATAACACAGGGGAGGTGATAGTGCCACTCTATTCAGTGCTCATTAGGCCTTATCTAGAGTAATGTGTTTTGGGCTCCATGTTTCAGGGATGTGGAGAAGTTAGAGAGGGTCCACAAACTGGTGGGAAAAAAATTAAAGGGATTGGAATGCAAGCTGTATGAGGAAAACTTGAAAGAATGAGATATGTTTAGCTTGGAGAAAAGATTATTGGGGGAATATACTAACACTCTTCAAGTATTTGAAATTGCAGCAAAGTAGATTTTGATTATATCTCAAGAAAAACTTCCTTCCCATTAGAACAGCATGGCAGCTGAATTGACTGCCCAGGGAAGTTACAGAATTTCCTTCACTAAAGGTTTTCAAGAGGAGGCAATGTATGCATTATACTGGGATGATTTAGAAGTAGTAGTAGTAGTAGTAGTTTTGCATTTGTGCAGGGGTTCAGATCAGATGATCCTTAAGGTCTTTTCTAACGCCATAATTCTATATTTCTGTGATGAATGTATTGGGCTCACTAATGCAAATTCTTGATGCCTTTGGGCCAAACTCATCTGTGGTATAATGCCTGTGATTTAAATAAAGTTATACCAGTGAGGGATGTGACTTTGACTTCCAGGCCCTCTGGAATTCTTTCTATTACATTTGAATTTTGGTTGCCAGTTAACTGTATGCAAAAAAATCAAATGAAGCAATTAAGCAGTTGACATCATTGCAAAATTTCATTGTGGAACATTAAAACAATGTGGCAGTTCCATTGTGGAACACTGAAATGATGTGCTAATCCACTTTGTCTTGTGAAAGAACAGTGACTGTTTAAAACAGTTATTATTTTTACTGCCATTTGTGGCATATCACAGTTGCTATTTATGAAGTTTTGATTTTACTTCAGTCATCCTGAGACCATGTATAATGCAGTAAAAGAGTGTAAAGTGTCTTCCTTCCTTCTTTGCTCAGTCTCCATTAATTCAAGTCAGCAGGGCCCGATGAATTTTATTCCAGGGTACTGAAGGAACTGGCAGGGGATCTTATAGCTCCTGGCTATGTTATTTATTGAGTCGTGGGAGTCAGGCAAGATACCAGAGGACTGGAAAATGGCCAAGATGAAGTCCCTCTTATTTATAAAAAAAAAAGGTGGGGGGGAAAGGGGGGCGGGAAGGAGGAGTTGAGGAATTATAGATGATGTATCCTGACTTCAAAACCTAGGGAGTTAGTGGAGCAAATTATAAGTAAGTTTGTTTGTAAGCATCTGGAGGAGGAAAGGCTTATCACAATCAGTCAACGCTGATTTGTCAGGAATGAATCTAGCCAAATCAATCTGATCTCCTTCTGCAACAATGTAACTAACTGGTGGATAGCAGACATTTAGTGGATACAGTGTACTTGATCATCTCAAGAACTGATGAAAGAAAGGTAGGCTTAACAAAACTACTACAAGGTGAATAGCCAACAGGCTCAACAGCCAGAAGCAGAGGGTAGCTTTAAATGGATCCATGTTGGAAAGTGGTTAGGAGGTTTCAAGTGGAGTCCCACAGAGGACTATCCTGGGTCCAGTACTGTTCAGTGTGTTCATTGGTCATTTGGATTTTGGAATAGAGTCCCCTGGACAAACCTGCAAATGCCATGAAACTGGAAAGGATTGAAAACACACTGTAGGACAGGAATACAATTCAGAAGTATCTTGAAAGATTGGTAAAATGGATTATTTCCAACAGACTGAAGTTCAGTATTAACAAATGCAAGGTGCTTCACTTCAGGAAAAAAATAGTACGCTTAAATACAAAATGGGTGCATCTATACATGTGCTTTACTGCAGAGTAAACTAATTAGCTCCTCAGTAAAGTGTCTCAATCTACACGTGCACCAGTATTAAGGCCTGCTACACAAATTAACTCCATTGTAAAATATCACCACTGTACTATCTTACAATGGGGTCACTACATGTGATCAAATGCATGCACTGCCACCCAGAGCCTGAGGCTAAATCCCTGTGCCCCATGCCAGCCAGAACACCTTTTCTCTGTTGCTTCAGGTAGGAAGATGCCTAGTGAGGGCTTTAAATTGCAGAAAAGTAAGTTTAGATTGGATATCTTTATAAACTTTAATATTAGAACATTGAGGCAGTAGAATAGACTGCCTAGAGAAATTGTGAATCTCCATCACTGGATAAGTATTGATCATGGATGGTTTAGGATTCCTGGAGCATGCTGTGAAGAGCAATAATTGGAAGACTAGAAAACATCCCCAACTAGGGGTGCACCGATAAAGATTTTTTGGGTTGATACCGATGGCCGATACTGACCAAACATTTGGGCCAATACTGATCTGATTGCCAATATGCAACCCAAAAGCTTGGAGAGCAGTGTCTGACTGGTAAGTCTGATGGGGGAGGGAAAGGGTGTGGAGGGGCAGAGTGAGGCCCCCATGGTAAGGGAGGGAGTGGCGCTGGGTCAGGGGGAGGCACTGCACAACTGGGGCTGGGTGGGGTATGGGGTGGAGCCATGGCGCATCCAGGGCAGTGTGGAGGGTGAGGCAGCTCCCGCCACTGTGTGCACCCCGGGGGAGGCGTGAGGGACATGTACCCCACTGGATCTGTGTGGAGTGAGGTTGGGCTACTGCTGCGGGCTGGGGCCAGAGGCTGCCTCAGGCTCTTCCCAGAGGCTGCACTCGGGCTAGGTGGGGCAGGCAGTGGTGGTTCTGGGATGGAGGCTACTGTGAATTTTGGGGTGGATCTAGGGCCCCTCCCTCATAGCCTCCTCCTTCTGGTGCCACCACCTGCTCCACCCTGACCAGCCTGAGTGCAGCCATTAGGAAGAGCCCAGTGCAGGCTCTGACTCTAGCCCACAGTGGCAGCCTGTCCACACCCCGCGCACAGATCCTGGGAGCACATGCCTCCCCCATGCCTCTCCTGGGGTTGCATGCACTGGCAGGAGCTATCCCTCCTGTACCCTCCAGATGAACCATGGCTCAGTCCCTCACCCTGCCTCACCCTGGCTGTGCACCACTTGCCCCTACTCCAGCCCCACTCCCTTCTTCACTGCAGGGCCTCAATCTGCTCCACCCATGCCCCTTCCCCACAACAGACTTACCAGCCTGATACTGCTCTCCAAGCTGCCAGGCTGTACTCTTGGTTGTGTGCGTGCTGTGGCTAGACACATGCATGTGGCATTTATCAGCAACATTATCGGCCACATAAGCCAAAAAAAGCTGATTGCCGATTGCGTCAATATTCCTTTTACTGGTGCCGATATAATATGGACCGATGTATTGGTGCACTCTACCACCACGTACACATCACTGGAAATCATGAGAAGAGTTCTCTTTCTGTTGCTATAGATGTCAGAATTTCTTTACCTTCCTTAGAAGCACTGTGTGTTGGAAGCCAAGACAGGAGATTTTGACTGTGGCATGCTGATGCTTTTGCTGGGACTAAAAAAGCAGGAGGTTCCTGGTTAGAGGGCTTTGCTTCTCTGCTTAGGGTTTGACTGATCACTACATGTGGAATCAGGAAGGGACTTTACCTCATGGCAGAGGTGCCAAATACATGGGAGCCTGAGGACCCTGGCCCACAGCTGTCACCTGAAATGCATAAAACTTTCCACAGGTCCATGATCTCAGTGCCCCCACCCACCCCACCCCCTGGCAAAAATGAAGGTTGGCTCCTCTGCTCCATGGTCAGATTGGCTTGGGCTGTGGGGGTTTTTGCCTTTCTCTGTAGTGGGGAGCATGGTCCTCTTCCTTGGATCTCCCAAATTTATTTTAGCAAATTACTTCCTGTCCTTGAGTGACAGGACATTGACAGTATATCCCTGCTTTGCCTTTGGCAAGTATAACCTTATATCCCTGCTTTGCCTTTGGCAAGTTATGGTGTTCTTTGTGTTTTTGGGCAATGTGCCCAGTAGTTGTGAAAGCGTGTTGTTCATGCAGTTTTAATAGGTTAGAACAGATGTCGGCAACATTTTGTAGTGGGGGATACTGCAGTGGAGCTTAACTCAGACTGTGGGCTGCTTTCACCATGGCTGCTGCTACAGATGGAGTTATCACTCCCCCAGCCACCTCCACCCACAGTGATGCTGCCATGGAAAAGCCCTCCCCCCCCAAACACACACTGTAAAATGTTGCCAAAGCCCCCTACAGCTAGAATGTCACAAAAGGCCCTTGGTTCTGTGGGCCACAGTTGGCTCCCAGGGTATAGGTTGCCCGTGCATGGGAGACACAAAAAGTTGTCTGCTGTTTTAGATAGGGATGGTCCTGCTTTGAGCAGGGGTTGAATTAGATCAAAGTTTCTCAACCTGGGGGTCGTGACCCAAAAGTGGGTTGCAAGAAAGTATGAAAGGGTCATGAACAAATTTTAAAAATGGATTCTCCTTTAAAGAAGAAAAATGTAGGAAACCATGGCTTTTTCCCTTGCAGGCTGATAGAATTCCAGCCTGCAGGGGGATGAAAAAAGGAGTAAGATGATCAGTGCAGTGGGCTAGGAAAAAGGTTTTGGTCATTAGTGGGATAGGATTGTATTTGTCAAGGCCAGAGAAAAGGTATTTATAGTAATTAAGATAAGAAATGAACCGGAGTTTTAGTTTTGCAGGTGGATGGAACAAGTTGCATTTTAGCAACCCATAGCAATGTTATACTGAAAAAAATGTGGGGGAAAAAAAAAGATATAGCATGGGTTTGAGGACCTACAGAGAGGTCTGAGTTAAGTTGGTGCCCAGGTTAAGTACCTGAAAGACCAGCACTTCTCACAGTAAATAAGAAATGAGACAGTTGAAAACAGGGAAGACCTCCATTTCACTTCTTTTAGCTATGTTGAGTTTGAGGTGATCTATCCACAAGAAGATAATGGAGGGAAAGGCTGAGCTTTTAATTAGGACAGAAGGGGCATGTCCCCATGAGTGGGAACATATTTGTGCCACTGCTAGTTTTCCCTGGGGAATGCCTCTGCACACGTGCTCTGGCTTATGGCAAGTTGCCCCAGGTGGGGTAAAGGAGGCTGAAGCCAGTACCTAGATTGGTTGCAACAGACTTAATTGGGGTCCTGGGGGCCTCCTGGACCTCCAGCAGTGGCAATCTGGGTGTATGGAGCCTGGCCGGCAGGCAGACTGTAGCTTTGGCTGGCCAGGCTCCAGTTTCAGGCAGCACATGCTGCAGCCATGTGCACTACACTGCTTTTTTCTGGTGTGGGTTTTATAAACCCCGGGATCTCCTAGTGCCAAAAAAGCCTGCTGTGCTGCACATTAGCAGCACAGCAGACACCTGCATGTGTGGCTTGTGCAGTTTGTGGCATTGCAAACAGGTTTGCAGTGCTGCAAACCACACATGCACGTTCATCTGGATGCACCCAAGGAGACTTGTGGGGAGAAAATCTGCAGGTCACCAGCAAAAAGATAGTGGATGAGATTACTCAGAGATAATGTGTCAAGGGAGAAGAGCAGGGACCAAGAGCTGCCACAGAAAATTGGCCAGACAAATACAAGACAAATACAAGAGTAGTGTTTCCTTACATACTGTCTTAGATACTGTTTCTTTAAGCCCGTGTCACACATGCAGGACAGAAAAGTACTAATTCATCTCTTAATTTCTTTAAGAATTGTAGAAAAATGGACAACTTAAATTTTTCACTTAAGTAGGTAATCTATCCAGCAAAAAGAAGAAAACTTAATAGCAATCCCTGGAGATTCACATAGAATGAAGCTTACAGGGGCTGTTAGACAGTCTTTACTCTGGACAGTTTCTAAAAACAGAGATTAACCAAATAGATTCTATGGATAGTCTTTTTGGAAGAGCTGGAAGGCTACATGATGAAGAAAATGACACAAAAAACAAAAAATCCACATCGTAATGTTTTAAGCTTGAAGTTTCTTCAAAAATAGTTTTAAAATGGATTTTTTTCTCAGTGGAAGATAGAAACTGCATCACCTTTGTTTCCAAGAGATCAAAGATCCTTGAAAAATTCAAGGAAGAAACTGTGTAAATATATATTTTCTTGCCATTGTCACATGGCCATAGAGCAAAGCAGTGGCAAGAAACCTATTTGGAAGATTTCTCAACTCCTCCTACATTCCTTAACAGTCCATTTCTCAGCTACTCCCTTCCCCACCAGACTTTTGTTTCTTTGCACTAGGGAGAAGAAAGAAATGATGCCTACCTACCAACATGCTCCAGGAGTGACTAATCCTATCTGGAGTGTTCTTCTAAACATCTTTCCTCCTGCCACCATTGTGGGGGAAGATGATATGAAAATTGTTTTGTCTTCAGGGAAATGATTTGCAGAGAAATCTCTGCTATAGTAAGAGCACGTCTGATCAGAACAAGTAGATACATAAAATTATAAATTAATGATGAAAAAACACAATTATTAATGTCCTGATAGGTCAGTTCTTAGACTTAATGGCCGCATCCAGATGAGCGTGGATGTGCAGTATGTGGTGCTGCACATGCAGACATTCCCTGTGCTGCTACCATGCCAAAAAAGCAGGGTGACTCACATGGCAGCAGCATGTGCCACCCAAAACCAGAGCCTGACCAGCTGAAGCCACACTCCAGCTGCTGGCCAGGCTTCCTGCAGTGGCTGCAGCCCTGGGAGGCCCCCAAGACCTCAGGTAAGGCTTCTGGGGCCAGCTCAGTTACTGCCCCCCAGCCTCTCCTACCCCTTCTGCTACTTTTCCCCGGGGGAAACAAATGTCAGCGCTCATCTGGATGCACCCAATGTGTGCTAGTTAAACTGATAGTGATAAAGCAGATGATCTTCCCTAGTCCTCTATCCTACTCTGGCTGACGTTAGTTGCATAGCTTCTAAGAAGAGAGTCTGATTACTAATAATACCTGTTTTAATATGAAAAAGAAAAATATAGCTTAATATATACTTTTTGCTATTTCTGTTGGTTTTCTGCATTTGCAGTATATCACTCAGCTATGACATGCTAAAAAGGCTGCTTGTATTCAATATATTCTAGGTTTTATAGCCTTCTAGTTCTCATGCACCTGCTTAATTACAAACATACCACTTCCCCCCACCAAATATTTTTTAAAAACATTACAATTTAGGAGAATATTTCTACTTGGCAAAAAATTTTGTGAAAAACTGAAGCAAGCTCCTCCTTCAGATTCTGGGTGTAAATTACCTGTTGCTATTAATTTTCTCTAGGCTTTTTGGTTGTTAGTTTTTGCTGAAAAAAAGGCCACTCATCTGAGGAGGCTGATGTTTGGCTAAGTTTTCAAAGGTGCATGTTTAAAGTTAGCAGTGCAAATCCAGCAGGCGGTTGCCATTTACTGAGAAAAATGGTCTGCAAAAGCAAAGACCTTTTTTCACATGCCAGACATTATCAAATTCATGAACACATGGAAACGTTCTGCCTTATCTCTAGCATGTTGTACCTCTTGGTATACACAACTGTTCCTAAAAATAATTTATTTAATTTTGTGTTTATGGCACCATGAATACTTTTTAAATTCATTTGGCTCAGAAGGGTGAGCAAATGGGGAATGAGTGAAGTTAAAATTGATGATTGCTCAAATCTGACTGACAAGATAAAACAGAAGTAAGCAACTCAGCTTTAAAAATATATTTAGTTAACTTTGTTTTTCATAGTCTTTCCAAATTCTAGAAGGTTAATCATGTGATGCTACAAACCCTTACTCACATGAGATATGATCTGAGATATAAAACATTGTCTCATTGACTTGAGCCTTTCCTGCAGAGAGCAGGTCTTTAAGGTATATTTTTAACCAGTATTGAACTGAATTTATTCAGTAATTTGACATTACAGCATAATGTTAAACATTTCCCCTTAAGGTTAAAATGTAAGCCCTCACGAATCTGATGTTACATTTTCCTAGAAGTATTGACACACATGAAATGGCCCTTGTGATTGAAGGTTTGTGAGTACATCACTTAGCAAGCCTGGTATTCATATTTTCTTCATTGGCCGTGCTTACTTCCTTTTTCCAGCAGTATATGAGGTGGGATAAGCATCACCGAGGTGGGCTGTCCTCCTTCAGAAAGACTGTTTAAAATACAACAACAAACATTTGAATTTAGTCTGCAAGTAATTAATGTGGTTACTTTAACTCTAGATCTTTGTTCACTTCAAGGTTAGAGAGACTTTTCTTGCTTTTGAAACTTGTTAATTTCCTGAGGCTATTGCAAGTAATTTATAATTACTTAACGTCTTTGCCTTATGATTTAGTGAAGCATACTCTTATGAGAGTAGAACAGAGACCTTCTTTGTGGAAGTAAAGGCCATCAGTGAACTCGGATATTGCCATTTTCAAATGAATCTGCTACTGGCAGCATTGGTGAATTGTTTTTTTAACCACTGCTCTGCTGACACAGTTGGCTTAATTTAAATGAGCAATAATAACTGACACGCATGCAGTTATACTGCATATCTTGAATGCATTTGGAGGCCCAGGGGTCAAAAGCCAAATACTATACTGGTTATAGGCTGAAGGGGCTACTGGGTGGTCTTGGTATGATTACCTGATGTAATTCATCATCTATTTTGGATACTGCTAAGTAATGCCTGCCAGGTAGGACCTCCCTGTACTCATTAAAACACTTTAGAAGGGGAAATTTTGCCTTCCAAATAGACGGGATTGCGCCAAAACAAATAAGAGAACAAAAAATCACAGGAAGGATGTGCTGGAATCTCTTCTATAAGGGCTTCAACACACCCACTGTTTAAATGATGCGTTGGGACTCTTACTATGGCAAGTAAACTCAGGACAGTTTCAGGAGAAAAGTGCAGACATCTCTGGCAAATGTATTTAGAATAAATTAATTAGCTGATAAATATTGCTTCCTTGGCTTGATGAGAAACTGTTTCTCTTTAAATGGCAAAGCAAGGGCATAACTAGATCAAGTCTGCTGCGTGTGCTAATTGCAACATAGATACTTGATGTCACAGAAACAAGGAAAGAAAAATTGGGTAAAGTCCTTATTAAAATACTGGCGACACTTCATAGGAAATAGCAGGACTACTTCAGAAGGAAGAGGAGGTGAAAATAATCGGCAAAGAACATGGCCATAAGTATGTGGGAAAAAAAGGAGCTACTTTGCTACTGCATTCCCCTTTTGTGTTCCTAACAATCTGTTTCCTGTTGTTTGATTGAAAAAAACTAAATGAGAGATGGACTGACTAAAAATGAGGAAATCAGGGAACCTCTATGTATTATAGACAAATTCAACCAACTGGAAAAAAATAACCTATGAAAAATATTTTCCAATAACCCTAAATGGTACTTTTACCAGTAATTAGTAAAGGATACAAGTTGGATACAAGTATAACTTTTAGGTGGACAGTGTACCCTTTTAATTTCACTGGGTACTTTAAATTCTATATTTTAATGGTAACTGAAGAGAAGGAAAATAATCTAAAATTCAACTCAGCATACACAGAACTCTCTAGAGTTTAGAAAAGATTGCCCTTGATTATTTTTTTTAACATTGTGCACAAACAGAACATTTGGGCTCCATCTCCCTTTTGTCACATTTGGAGTGACAAAAAGAGTGACTTTGCACAACTGCCTCAAAATCCCGAGGACAAGTCATAGAGTTGGTCAGGGTCATAAAAAAGAATTTAAAAGAGCAGACTTTCCCATGAATATTAAAATTAATCTGTGTATTTGATGTTACTTGGTGGTTGTAAACACAGAGACTTAAGTATTTTTTACCACAGAAGACGACACATTGCTGTTGAAGTGTACAAGTCACTTTGCTTCTTTAAGGTGTTTTTTTTTGCTTTTGTAAAGACTAGGGAGGTATCATTTTTCACTTTTCGTATAATCACAAAGGATGCCATTCTCTCTTCTGGTAATTATTCCCCATGTAGGCTAGAAAAAATGGACCTTGGACTCGAGATTCCTTTTTGTTGTTGCATCAGTCCCAACATTAATTGAACTTGCATTCTCCAAATGAATACATGTGGATCCTCTTCTATGAAGTTGTTTCTGAAGGTTTTAGAGACAAAGTTTTCACGCAATGGAATTGCTTCCACTCAGCTAATATCAACAAGTTCTTTTTTTTTTTTTAATGCTCCACAAAGACAGAGCAAAGCATTTGGTACCACTTCAAATTTGTTCAAATAAACATACAACTCTTAAAATCTCTGGTAGTTGTAAATTAACTGAACTTTTAAAAAGAGAGTTGCCCAAGTTAATGAAAGGCTCAATAACTGAAAGTACGTATTATACATTAATTTAAAGCCTGCTTTTCCCTCCCCCCTTTATACAAAGAGTTTCTCTGTATGGTTGGCTCTGCCTTGGTTTTTTTAAGAGAGATCTCTAAGATCCTTTGTATTATTTTAACTACTCATCTGATGTAGCAGTTGAAAATTCTGTCACAGGGGCTGTCTTGTATAGTAAACTACAGGAATAAAGGATGTTTTCTTCTACAGGGAAAATACATGAGTGAGACTATTGTGGTTTAAAAGTAAAGCACTAATGAATGTATTTGAAAAGTTATTGACTTGTACTATACTGAGTATATAGTGTTGAGTATTTACTTTTTTCTTTATAAGAAGCAAAAGGTTATATAGAGTTCATATATTTCATAGATGTTATGGCTGGAAGGGACCTTGAAGGTCATCAAGTCCAGCCTCCTGCCCCAGGAGTAGGAAGTCAGCTAGGGTCAAAGGATCCCAGCAAGATAAGCATCCAAGTGTTTCTTGGATGAATCCAGAGTAGGTGACTGCACCACTTCTGGAGGGAGTCTGTTCCAGGTCTTGGGGGCTCGGACAGTAAAGAAAATTTTTCTCATATCCAGCCTAAAATGGTCTGGGGGGAGTTTATAACCATTGGTACTTGTTCTCTCAGGTTCTGATGTACACCCCTTACATACTTATAAGCAGGCACCAGGTCCCTCAGGTTCTGATGTACACCCCTTACATACTTATAAGCAGCCACCAGGCCCCTCCTAGCCTGCGCTTTTCCAGGCTGAAGACTCCCATGGCTCTCAACCTCTCTTCATAAGGCCTATTCTCTTGCCCTCTGATCATGCATGTGGCTCTCCTCTGGACTCTCTCAAGCTTCTCAACATCCTTCTTGAATTGTGGAGCCCAAAATTGGATGCAGTACTCCAGCTGTGGCCTCATCAAGGCCAAGTACAGCGGAAGGATGGCATCCTGAGATTTACCTGAGAAGCATCCATGGATACAAGCTAGAGTTTGTTTACTTTACCACCTGTGATATCATATTTGTGGCTCATGTTCATCGTGTGGTCAATCATGACCCACAGTCTCTTTCAGTGGTGGTGCTAGCAAGTGTAGCACTGCTGAGCCTACAAGTATGCTGCACGTTTTTTTTCCCCTGGGGTGGAGTACCTTACATTCATCAGTATTGAACGTCATCAGGTTTGTATGCGCCCACTTACTAAGTTTATCCAAGTTAGCCTGGATCACTAGCCTGTCCTCAGGTGTGGACGCTATGCCCCAAAGTTTAGTGTCATCGGCGAACTTAGCCAGTGCGCTTCTGCCATCAATGTCCACATCCTTGATAAAGATGTTAAAGAGAACTGGTCCAAGGACAGAGCCTTTAGGGACACCACTGGTCACGGAGCTCCATAATGATTTGCTACCATCAACCACTACTCTCTGGGTCTGATCTCTGAACCAATTTCCCAGCCATTGGACTGTGGTGTAGCCAAGGCCACAGTTGGCCAATTTTGCCATGAGGAGGTCATGGGACACCAGATCAAAGGCTTTCTTAAAGTCCATATATATGACGTCAATCTCTTCTCCCTTGTCCAAGTGATATGTCACCTGGTCATAGAAGGAGATGAGATTGGTTAGGCAAGACCTACCTGTGACAAACCCATGCTGGCTGTCCCTCAGGATGTTGCCCTCAGCCAGCTTATCCAGAAGGGTCTCCTTGATAATTTTCTCCAGAATCTTACCTGGGATTGAGGTCTAGCTGATTGGTCTAGATTCCTGGGATCTACTTGCTGCCCTTTCTTGAAGATGGGTACCACATTGACCTTCTTCCAGTCTTCAGGTACTTCACATGAGCACCACAAGTTTTCAAATATTTTTCCCAATGGTTGGGCTATGACACCTGCCAGCTCCTTGAGTACTCTAGGGTGTAATCTGTCCGGACCAGCTGACTTAAAGGTGTCCAGCCTCTCAAGGTGTTCCTTACTAGATCAACACTGATGCTGGGTATAAATATGCCTTCACCCTGAGTTGGACTCATTTTTCAGTGAACAAGCTTTTAATAGCCTAAAGATATAGGCATGATGTTGGTTTTCCTGCTTCACTGTTAAAATGTATATTTTTTTCCTGCCCCATATTGTAATAACAGTAAAAACAGAGTTTGCTTTTGAAAGAATACATAATAAATTATACCAAAAATCTGCTCATGGCAAGCTGCAAGACAAGAGTGAAAATTGTGTATTGTTTCTAAAAGCATGAATATAACAACTAGAGGGTCATATTAGAAGGGCTGAAATTCTTCCTGTTTACTGCCTCAGTACAGTTGTCCCATAATGTTCTGAAGTTATTAATAAGAAGTCATTGCCCATGAAATCCTTGGTGCTTACCATGCAAGCCTTACGTCAAGCACATTTTATCTACTTTAAGCCATATGGGTTTTCTTGTTGCTTTTGAATGTAGTATGAATGCTAATCTGAAACAACTATTTATTCAGACTGTCTCTGAAAATCTCCAAACAAAACTAGTCTTGTTCTCAGTGCAGTAACCTACAAGTTAAAAGTTTTGGTCTTCTCTTATTGAAACCAAACTACATTAGCGTAATTCCATTGTGTACTTATAGAGGCGTGAGAGTGGAATCATGTCTAATGAAGTTGAATATCCTGGTGATAGGGGACATATGTGATACAAATCTTCACGTTAAGGTGAAATGTCCAGGTATGATGATTTGCATTTTGAGGGCTTTATATCAGTTTTATACAAATACAGCACTGCTGATCTAAATCATTATCCTAAATACTAATGCCTTAAACTAATGTATCACAATTTATAATTCACTTGAAAGAGTAATACAACATATGTGAAGGTCAGGGTCAAACTGCTGTTGGAATTGCAAGAAAGACTTGTCCACAAATTCAATATGTGACACAGAACTATGGTAATATAAATAACACAAGTTATTATTCAAGATAATCTCAGACATGGAGATAACTATGTATTGGTAACTCTAGCAATGTATAAGATTTGATGAGATTTCAAGAAACATACTGTTTTTTTCTCTTTGTAGATGTTGATGAGTGTCAGGCTATACCAGGAGTCTGCCAGGGAGGAAACTGCATTAATACAGTTGGGTCTTATGAATGCAAATGTCCTGCTGGTCACAAACAGAATGAGGCAACTCAGAAATGTGATGGTAAGCATGTCAGAGAATGCTCTTAAATGTCTTCATTGACTAGTAAAGCATCATTTTGTGTTTCTGTTTGGAAAGTTATAATTGAAAGTCTGTGATAATGGAAAAAAAATAGTTATGTTCATACCATACTTTTTATTTGATAGTTTGCCTTCTGGCTTAACAGGTTCCATAGAACAGAGAATTACCTTGTTAAAAAAATTGCAGAAAAAAAAAGAACATGCAGAGCAGAATGTAATAGCGGCTGGGCCTTCAGTGGGTTGTTTAAAAATAATCTTCTTGGGGATCACCAGCCTGCTGATCATAAGATTTCATAGATTTCATAGACATTAGAGCTGGAAGGGACCTCGGGAGATCATCGAGTCCAGCCCCCTCCCCAAAAAGTCAGCTGGGGTCATAGGATCCCAGCAAGATAAGCATCCAATTTAGTCTTGAAGGTGTTCAATGTAGGTGCTTGAACCACCTCCGCTGGCAGACTGTTCCAGACCTTGGGGGCTCAGACAGTAAAGAAATTCTTCCTTATGTCCAGCCTGAAACGGTCTTGCAGGAGTTTGTGACCGTTCGACCTTGTCATCCCTCGGGGCGCTCTGGTGAACAAATGTTCCCCCAGATCCTGGTGGTCGCCCCTGATAAACTTATAGGTGGCCATCAGATCACCCCTGAGCCTACACTTTTCCAGGCTAAAGAGTCCCATGGCTCTCAGCCTATCATCGTAAGATCTGTTTTCCTGACCTCTGATCATGCACATGGCTCTCCTCTGGACTCTCTCAAGCTTCTCCACATCCTTTTTGAATTGTGGAGCAGTACTCCAGCTGCGGCCTCACCAAGGCCAAGTACAAGGGGAGAACGACGTCCCGGGATTTGCTTGAGAAGCATCTATGGATGCAAGCCAGCATTTTGGTCGCTTTACTAGCCGCAGCATCGCATTGGAGGCTCATGTTCATCTTGTGGTCAATGATGACCCCCAAGTCTCTTTCTTCTGTACCGCTATCCAACGTAGCACTGCCGAGCCTATAAGGAAGCTGCAGGTTTTTCCTCCCAAGGTGGAGAACCTTGCATTTTTCAGTGTTAAACACCATCAGGTTCTCGTCTGACCATTTGCTGAGCTTGTCCAGGTCAGCCTGGATCACCCGCCTATCTTCTGACGTGGATGCTTTGCCCCAAAGTTTGGTGTCATTGGCGAACTTGGCCATTCCACTCCTGACTCCAATGTCCACATCATTAATGAAGATGTTGAACAGAATGGGTCCTAGGACAGAGCCTTGAGGGACCCCACTTGTCACAGGGCACCACGATGAGTGACTGCCATCGATTACAACCCTCTGGGTCCGACCACGGAGCCAGTTTCCTAGCCAGCGGATCGTGGTGGAGCCAAGGCCACAACCGGCCAGTTTGGCCAAGAGGTGATCGTGGGATACCAGATCAAAGGCTTTTTTGAAGTCAAGATATATGACATCAATCTCTTCTCCCTCGTCCAGGTGATAGGTCACCTGGTCATAGAAGGAAATGAGATTGGTCAAACAAGACCTACCGGCAACAAACCCATGCTGGCTATCCCTTAGGATGTTAGCCTGGGCCAGTCCATCAAGGATGGCCTCCTTAATAAACTTTTCTAAGATCTTCCCCAGGATAGAAGTCAGGCTAATGGGCCTGTAGTTAGCCGGATCCACTCTCCTCCCTTTCTTGAAGATCGGCACCACATTGGCCTTCTTCCAGTCTTCGGGCACTACACCAGAGTGCCAGGAGTTTTCAAAGATCTGTGCCAAGGGCTGGGCTATGACGGTCGCCAGCTCCTTGAGTACCCTGGGGTGCAGATTGTCAGGGCCGGCTGACTTGAAGGTATCCAGCTTCTCAAGGTGTTCCTTCACGAGGTCAGCATTTATGGAGGGTAGGGGATCCCCATCACCCGGATCTCCCTGTCCCATAGCAGGCATGGGCGTCCCACGGGACTGATGAAAGACTGACGCAAAGTACCTATTTAATAGGTTGGCTTTTTCCTGGGCGTCAGTTGTCAGTTGCCCCCTCTGGTTTAGCAGGGGTCCAGTGTTGCCCTTGCTTTTCCTCCGGCTCCCCACATATCTGAAAAAGGACTTTTTGTTGTCCTTGATGCTTGAAGCTAGTTGGAGTTCAGTTGCAGCCTTGGCTTTCCTGGTTTGCTACTTGCAGGACTGGACGAGCGCAGAATAATCCTCCTTGGAGGTGAATCCCGTCCTCCATCCTTTGTAGGCTTTCCTTTTTAGCCGCAGTAGGTCCGCTAGGTCCCTAGAGAGCCAGGAGGGCTGCTGTGCCTTCTTGCTGCCTTTCCTCCATGTTGGAATAGATTTAGCTTGTGCATTGAGGATCGCTTCCTTGAGAAGCAACCACTCTTCTTGAACTCCCATCTCCCTGGGGTCACGGTCCCTGAGGGCCTGACCGACAAGCCTCTTGAGCTTGTCAAAGTCGGCTTTTCTGAAGTCAAGGACTTCTGTGTTGCTGACTGACTCGCCAGCTTTACGGCGGATGGTGAAGGTGATCAGCTCGTGGTTGCTGTCACCCTGCTTCCCATCGATCACTAGGTCGCCAATTAGGTCGTCCCCCGTAGCCAGTACCAGGTCGAGCAGCGCTTTGCCTCTCATTGGCCCATAGACTTCTTGAGTCAGGTAGAGGTCATCCACGCATGAGAGAAAGCTTTGTGACCTCTCGGATTTTGCTGAGTGATCTTCCCATGAGATGTCCGGGTAATTGAAGCCACCCATGACAGCCAAGGTCCTGGAGCAAGCGGCCTCAGTCAGTTCCCGGGCGAACTCCTGGTCAAGCTCAGGACTTTGAGTGGGAGGTCTGTAGTAGACTCCCACCGTTGTGTCCCCTGTGCCGTTTTTCCCACGAATTTTTACCCAGAGGGTCTCTAGCTGTCCATGCCGGTCGCCAACATCAGCTTGCAGGGACATGTAGCTTTCCTTCACATAGAGAGCTACACCCCCGCCCCTTTTGTCAACACGAAGATGAAAAACAAACATAGCTGATTTGATGAAGGGGTTAAGAAATTACTATTGTGCACAGTTTGTTAAATGAATTTTGCTAAATAAAGCTCCGGAGGAGACTGCATTCTTTTTGTGTAACAGGTTAATTTACACTTGATCCGGATGAGGCTCAAACACTGTCAGTATTCTATTAATAGACTTTGCTCACTTGATAAATGTGTAGATTAACTAAAGACAGAAACTGCATGTACTTTCAAAGTAATTTAATGAAAAACTGTTAAATGCATATTGCTTTGGTGTGTAGACGCATGCTATTTTCACAGTTCTAGTAATTTATGAACTATTTGTCTGAAAAGTGTCAGTGTAGCTTGAGTTAGATGCATCAGTGAAATTCATTTACATTTGAAGTGATTGCTTTAATTTTCCTTCTGATGTGCATTATTATGTATTTTAAAGATTTATTTGTGTAAATTAGTAAATTACCACGTGTTTAAAAGAAACAAGAAATCAGGAACTTTTATTTATGCAGTCAACATTTTTTTCAGACACAAAGATAATATTCCTTTCAAGTAATATGCAGTTTTAATAGGAGACAAAGCTGTTGGTTTAGTCCTTAGTTTTTATTCTGAAGGCAAGTTAAGCAAGCCGCCAGGCTTATTGATACTAAGTTTGGTTCAGTTAGGAAGATATGATTAATCAGCTGTGTCCACTTTTTCTCCTGGTCTGTTTACAGTGACGTATAGGTGAAAAACTGATGCCACACCGTCAGTTTGGAAATGATGTTTCCAAAATGTTTTATTTGTTTTTACTTAATTATTATTTATTATTACAAGAGGCAAGGAATGTTTTGTAATATCTTTTATTGGGCCAACTCTGGAGTTGGGAGAGATGTTGAACATACTTTTGGGCATAAAGTACACTTCATCAGCTGACCTGATGAAGGGCATTTTATTCCTGGAAACTTCTCTGCCATCTTTCCTGACTATACAGTTGGTCCAAGAACAGATATCACAAAATACTCCTGACCCCTTGTACATTTCCTGGACCATCATGATTAAAACAACACTCTGGTCTAATTGTTACAAGTAACAACTAAATCATTTTTTCCGTTTGCTTCTTTCTCCCCAGTTTTTGCTATGCACTGGACTATGTTTTGTATATAATCACTTTTCTCAATTGTATTCATAGCTAGTTTAACCTCCCCTTTCGTGCTGTAGTATGTATTGTTCTGAGGGAAACTCACAATTTTTATAGGCCCCACAATAGCATGTTTACTGCAATTATAAAGAACTGTTGCCTTGTTTGAACTTGGGGCTAGTAATGTATTTTCTTCTCCAAGCCCTAACACATGGGTGAGAAGCAGTAGGCACTCTGTTTGTCTGTGTATCTGAGGTTTGAAGATGATCTGGGAATACCAAAGAGCTTGGCAAATGTGTAAAGGAGCAACTCCATGGACCATACGCTGATTCCATGGACTAGGAATTTTGCAGGGACTTCAGAAGATGCAACTTCACTCCCTGAATGCAGACAGCACTTCACTCCCATAGGGCCATCAACATGGCCTTCCATCTGGTCTGAGATCCAGGGAGAAGCCATAAAATACCAAGGGGGCAGAAGAGCCCTCCACAGTATGCAGGAAAGACCAGAAGTAACTGGAAGGAGAAACAGTAGACAAGTGCCATCTTACATTGTAGGCAAAAAAAGAGCATGCCCAGAAAAAAGTCAGGACCATGCAGAAATTAGGAAGAGGAAAAAACAGTGGTAGGTACAGGGTGGACAGTGCAATTGGGAAGAGCTTCCATGCCCTGAAAGACTAGTTGAAGTCAGGAAGTAATGAAGATGTCCTCCTGGCCATGCTTCTTTTTATAGGAAGTAGGAATGAAACTGGAGTTTCACATCCACACCTGGAGTACTGCCTCCAGTTTTGGGCCCCCCACTACAAAAAGGTTATAGACAAATTGGAGAGAGTCCAACAGAGGGCAACAAAAATGGTAGGGGCTGGGGGACATGGCTTATGGGCAGAGGCTGAGGGAACTGAGCTTATTTAGTCTGCAGAAGAGAAGACTGAGGGGAATTTAATAGCAACCTTTAACTACCTAAGGGGTGGTTCCAAAGATGATGAAGCTAGACTGTTCTCAGTGGTGACAGATAACAGAACAAAAAGTAATGGTCTCAAGTTGCAGCAAGGGAAGTTTAGGTTGGATATTAGGAAAAACTTTCTCACTATGTGGGTGGTGAAGGACTGGAACAGGTTACCCGGAAAGGTTGTGGAATCTCCATCCTTATTGCTTTTTAAGACCCAAGTAGACAGAGCTTTGGCTGGGATGATCTAACTGTGGATGGCCCTGCTTTGAGCAATGAGTTGGACTCCTGAGGTCCCTCCCAACCCTAATTTTCTATGCTTCTGTGATAGAGGAGATTCCCCAATTTCCTTCACAGGCATTGGGGAAGGAAAGAAAACTGTGACCTGAATAGGTGATTTATTTCCATGCTTTACAGGAAATGGAGCCAGAGGTTTTTGCAGACACTTTGGAAAACGCCTAACCCTGGCAAGGTTCCTTCTGTCGAGTCAGCAAAGTTTCCTACTTACGGCCTGGCTTTTTTCTAAGGAGTCAGAAACACTATCACTGAGAGAGAGAGGGGAAACTATGTTACCCCACTTCTCTTGGTGGGAAATAAGTATTCCAAGATCAGAAGAGACAGGGTATGCCTTGACTGACCTCTTGCCCAGGTAGCAGGCATCAGTGGAGATGAGCCAGGAAAAGCAACAGGAGCTGCAGACCTAGCCTTCTTCCATGCTAAACCTTATCTTTCCACAGAAGAAATGGAGCAAGGGTAATTTCCTGGGGGCATGCTAGAAATGTGGGGCACAAGTAGAGCACAGGGCCAGTCCTTTAGCTGCCAGAGGACTGCTGCTAGTAGTGCTGCCACTGTTATTCCTGCTGAGCTCCATGCAGCCCAACTGGAGTGGGCATGAGTAGATCTGAAACTTTCCCCTGCCCAGGAACAGTGAGAGAAGCAGCAACAGGCACTAGAGGAGATGAAATGGAGGAGAGGGGACATACCTCTGAGCATGCAGGGGATGTGGGGATTCTTACATGCTTCAGGGACTTTAAATAAAAAGCACTGAGGGGGGGGAGAAGATGGTGTTGGGGCTGCAGCCACCCCTCCAGAGCAGATTGTTGCTTATGCACCCCTCTTTGAGCAGGGAGTTGGACTCCTGAGGTCCCTCCCAACCCTAATCCTGGGTCTGCCCCAGACCCTGCCTATTTTATTGATAGGGTGCATTATCAGAATTTGGACGACAGTGCTAGGGGTAGGGACCTTGATAGAAAGTTTAAGCAGCTAGGAAGACCCATGTGTTGGTGAATTCTTACACAAGCAGTACCACTGAATTGGGTTAGCCACGTGAACCAGGGTTCACCAATGGAAGGGTTGTGCAAGCTATCCCTGTTCTTTTTCCATCAAAAGTTGTGCATGTCATTGGTGTACCCTTGCTCATGCAACCATTTGTATTCAGTACTCCTGTAAGAGATCATCATTAACACAAGCTTTGGTTACATAGTCAGCATCTATTCCAATTGAACTCCTTTAGCTAATTCTTTTGGCTTTGATGTCCTTACTTATCTGTATATATTTGTTCACCAACCTGAGTGAGAGGAGCAAAATAAATCTGAGAGTTTGTATAATGATTAACTTCATAGTATATTAGCACAAATGTTCACGTGCATGTATGCACATACATGCACAAATGTGCACACAAACACACGCTGTAAAAAGAAGCTATTTTAAGGCAAAAGGCAGTGAGAATCTGTGAGCAATCTTGTCTGCTGGATGCTAGTTCTTGGGGAAGTGTTCAAAAAATGTCACTTGTTTAGAGGACTTGGAGCTGATAATCACCCAATGTTTCTTCCTGGCTAGAAAATAGGTAATCCCCAAACTGTGTCTATGTGGTCCTGGAACTCTTTTCTGTTGTGACTGAAGATATAGTCTGAATGGGAATGAGAACCACCAGTTTAGGGAAACTTAATTGAACTTCTAAGGTAAGTACAGAGGTTCAAAATGCCCGAGGTGGAATCAGTACAAGATTTGCAGGTTTTTGGCTAGCAGGGCTCTGATTGGCTCAGACCCACACCTGTGAGAGGTGGTGGGGCGAATGCATACACGCAGCCTGGCACTGGCCCCCCTCCCAGCCAGGATCTGCCCAGCGTGGGGGAAAGACCCCACTTGGGGGTCTTCACTCCCCTGCAGCACAGCTCACTGGGTTGGGATCAGCTCAGCTCTGCCCCCTGCCCAGCCCCTGCCTGTAAGTGGCTGGGAGCAGGGGGCAAATGCACAAAGCCAGCTGGGCACTGCCTCTCCCAGCTGGAGTCTGCCCACCATGGACAGGGGGAAGCCCCCACCAGCAGCTTGTCACTCCCCTCCAGCCCACCTCACCAGGCTGGCATGGGCTCTCTCCCCCCATCCTCCCTGGCCCCCTGCCTGTGAGAGGCAGGGGAGCAGGGAGAGGAATGCACCAACCTGGCCTGGCAGCAACCCCTTAGCCGGGGTCTGCCTAGTATGGGGCAGTAAAAACCCTCACCAGCATGAGCTCTGGGTGGCTGCAACAAGAAGGGCCCAGCAGCAGTGAAGGGGAGTGATCACTTTCCCCCTGTGCTTAACAGCAGCTTCTGCCTGGCTGCTGCAGCTGCTCAGTATGGGCGGGCAGTACAGAGCAGGCACGGGGCAGGCCAGGGTTGAGGCTGTGTGTGCAGTTTCCAGCTGGTCCGCTCTAGCCAGGGTGAGTCTGGAATGGGCATGGGGCAGACCAGGATTGGGGTGGGGCTGTGTGCAGGGTGCACAGGCTCTGGGCTGTTGTAGCGGTGAGGGGGTGCTCACCAGCAACTGCCTGTGTGGCCTATGGGCTCACATAATTGCCTGACCCTGCTCTACACAACTATCTGGCTCAAATTAGTAGGTAATTTAAAAAACAACGGAAGACTATTCCAAGGTGATTTATAAACCTGGTACATGGACAGGTTTATATAGTTACAGGACTTAATGCTACCTACAATAAATTGCATCCCTAATCAATAGTGGGTTGAAAAATGAAGAATGCAAATTTAGCTATTAGTGATTTGAATTAAGCTTCTTACAGCAATCTTTTTTCTTCAGTTTGCTTTAATTACATGGCATAGTTTTTACTGTTGTTTATTTCTATACATTTTTATTATATGGAAAACATTACTAGATATCCAATTATTTATGTTTGTGAAAAATCCTAGCAATAAAATATATGTTTCACCGAAGTTCAAGCCCAGCTTAAATATACCTCAGAAAAATCCCTCTCAAAATTCAAAATATTTGTTTTCTAGTTCTGTTGCTGAAAATAAACTAACTTTAATAAAAATAATAAACAGAAGTGTTGAAAATTTCCAAAAGTGCAACTTTGTTATCTTTAGAAAGAGAAATTGGAAACATTGGAACAGATCATAATCTTCAGCTCATTAACCAAAATGCAGAGTAAAGACAGCTGTAATTACTATACATATTTATGTTTTGTACAGATATTGTGTAAGCAGTACATATGTTAGAAATGTATGTTTTGTTTAGAGTAACTTGGCTTCATTATTTTGAAATGCTGAGTGGAAGGTTTTTATTTAATCTGCTGGTCCCATGAGTAATGTTGGTTAATTCAGGGAGCATTAATTCCTTTTGGAAAGTTTAACGTTTTGTTTAGCATTTATTCTAATGGTGTTTCTGAATTCCATTATGAGGAACTGCTTTTGCCTTTCATACTGAATTTTTGTTTATCATTATTTATTAGAAATGGACTTGTTTTATTTTCTTCCCACAGGGGTTCATTTATTGTTATTGTAAGAGACAATGCATTATAAACCAAGAATTAGATGCTGATGCATTCTTTGCACATTTGCTATGTAGACTTAAGTAAGTGTGATTTTTTGGATGGGCTAAGAGTGCATGATAAGATGGAAAGGAACAGAGGCCTGACTTTTTTCTTCAGTCAAACAAAAACTCCCATGAGGACGATCAGTGTGAACTTTTTCCAAGAAAAAGCTGCAGAGACAGAAGTAAAGAATGTATTTTTAAATTAAAAAAGATACCACCTAGGACAAAGATAACATTTGCTACCATTATGATACAGTATCTGTTTCAGATTGAAGCAAATCCTGTTCCTGACAAGTTTTATAGCATAGACTCTATGCTATAGAGCCTATAACAACGTGCAATATCCAGAATCTGTAGCTGTTGGCAATTCTGACAACCGTAAGGGAAAGAGCAAAATTGTAGCAAATTTATATATTTTCCATGTATAGTGTCTAATTATTGGGGGATCATTGTAAATTCAGGGTCATCTTAATTTGAATAACTATGGTAATGTAGTTATGTTGATGGAAATATTTTGCAATTTCCAAATTGATGACTGGAGCAAAATTTGAAGCATCTACTTTTAGCACCCAACTCCCTAAAATCCACTGTGCATAACAAAACATTACATACCTTAATTTAGTGGATATAAATATAATGAACCATGTTTCTACTAAGACATTTGCTTGGAATTGTCTACTACATGTATACAAACAGCTTAGACAAAGAGACTTGTTCCTGTGGTGCCATAAAAGATATTCCATTACCAGTTCCTGTCAGGCCCCACAAAGGACTAATGCAGGCACTGATATACTCTTATAATATTGCAGCTGTTTTTTTAACTTACTGATTTCTTTTCAACTGAGTAAAAGGAGCACAGGGTGCTAAGGATAATATTGTCTTATCAAATCTCTTACAACTGCCAGGCCAGTCTTTGGAATGATTTTAATTGTCAGAGTCATAGCATCAAAGATAACTTGTGTTGAGATGCGAATGGATGCCTTTAAGTATTTCAGATCCATATAATACTATTCAAGATATTCATATGTATCAGCTAATACTAAGCCAAGTCTTAGGGTTCTTATTGGGCATGTGTACACGAGGTGCTAATGTGCAGTGGTTACTGCGCATTTATTTAGTATTTGTATACTTAAGTACTAAATAAATGTGCAGTAATCAGAATTACTGCACAGTAGTGCCAGTGAAAATCTTTTTAGTGATGCTACTGCACAGTAGCCTAATAATACTATTCAGTAGCATATTAGCACTATTGAGGCTGTAACGTGCTACTACACAGTATTATTTGGCTAAGGCGCAGTTAGTAGCTCATGTAGACACACCCATTTAGGGCCAGATCGCCTAGGGAGAAAATCTCCATGTGCAGAATTACATGTTCAGTATCATCAGCCACAAGGAGGGAAGAGGGAGTCATTTAAGTTTGTGCTTTGTAGAAAAAACTGCGAGTCTCAGTTTACCAGTCCTCTCCACCTGTGAGCTCCAGTCACTTGGTAGGGACACAGTATCAGGGAATATTTAACTTCTTCCAGTCCTGGGGACCTGCAAGCTATGTGGAAAATAAACTATATTCTGTCCCTGGGTAGTTTCTCTAGGGCAGAGTTCGACAACCCCCAGCTACTGCCAGCCATGGAGCCCAGGCTGCTCCCAGCAGCTGGCTGGGAGGCTACAGTCCATGTTGCAAGTAGCTCGGGCTCCATGGCTGGCAGCAGCTCCCCAGAGCCTGGGCCAGCTGCAGCCAGGAGGCTGCAAACAGCTGCACCAGGCCTTGGAGTCCCAGCATCAGCTCCACACTCCTGGTGGGTACACACATGCCTCAGAGCAAATGGAGGAGGAGGGGCCTGAGGCAGCACAAACCCAGCCCTTCCTCTGCTGTCCAATTTGAGGTGGGTATGCAGTCACCGCTAGCATGGAGCTGATGTCGGGGCTTTGGAGCCCGATGCAGCTTTTTCCAACCTTTCTGCTGTCTGCTGTAGCTGCTCAGAGCCTGGGCTGGCTACAGACAGCTGCACCAGTCTCCAGAGCCCTGGTATCAGCTCCATGCTGGCAGCCACTGAACATAAGCCTCAGAGTAGATGTTGTGGGAGGGTCAGGGGTTGTGCTGCCTCAGGTTCCTCCCCTGCCATCCACTCTGAGGTGCGTGTGCACCCACTGGTATAGAGCTGATGCTAGGGCTCTGGAGCAGGAGTAGTGCCAGCCTCTTCCTGGTGCAGGGGCTGGGCCAGGGATGGGCCAGGTCGGGAGGTTCCATTCCTCTCAGTACCACCATCACCATCCGCCTGTCCCATTTTTGCCCGCTCCACACCCAGCTGTGGCCCAGCCCCCACACTGGGTAGAGGCTGATACCACCCCTGCCATGACCACAGGGTCTTTGCAGGCTCAGTTGTGAGGGGTCAACCAGGCGGACAGCAGCAGCACTGGGAGGGGTGGTTATGGGGGGGGCTAAGGCAAATTTTGGCCCACCCAAGCCACCCCTAGCACCTCCTCTGCTGCTGAGTGATGGGCAGGCTCTAGGCCGAGGCCTCAGTGGCCCATGCTGCAGCCTGGGGGTGGCTCCCTGGGGATGTGCAGGGGTTGCAGCGGGCCCAGGACATCGTCAGGTTTGACTTTGCCTTGCAGCCCAGCAGTGTGTGTGTGTGCATCTGGTTCTGTGTGCATCTGTGTGTATGTGTGTGCCTGTATGTCTGGTTCTGTCTGCACGTGTGTGTCTGGTTCTGTGTCTGTGTGCACACATATGTCTGGTTCTGTGCGTGTGCATACGTCTGTTCTGTGGGTGTGTTTGTGTGTGGTTCTTTGTGTTTGTGTGCATGTGGGTCAGTGTCTGTGTGTGTATCTGGTTCTCTCTGTCTCCTTTTTTCTCTCCTTTTTTTCCTTTTTTTCTCTATCTTTTTTTTCCTCTATTCCTCTCTTTTTTCTTTCCTTTTTTCTATTCTTTCTCTCTTTCTCTTTTTTTCTGTCTTTCATTACAACACGCTTAACAAAAAAGAATAAAAAACAACAAAGCCAGTATATGAAGTTTTATTTATTGTCACCAGGTTTAGAATTATTAGAAAACCTGGCATTTACTGTGGGGCAAAAAAAACATTTATGATTATTAACTATATTAATATGCAGTTGTCCTGCCATGTACCCCCTGCCCCACTTTTGTTTTCCTGGCACGTTGGCACTGCAGCACCTTACAAAGTAGACATTGTAGTTTTTTTCAGCACTCTGGCCAAAAATGTTACCTACCCATGTGTCACGGGCTGGCTAGGCACTATGAATGTATCAGCCATTAGGCTGCTGGGTTTGGGATCGAGGAGGTAAGTCGGGAGTGAAGTAAAGGCAAATTTACTTATAGCTTAGCATACAACAGTTAACAGAAAGGTTAATGTGACAAACAGATAGTACAGTAATAAAGAGCTAATAGAGAATAATAACAACAGATAGACAGAATGACAAAGTTCCCACATGGGATTGGCAACTTATTGGCAGTCCCTCTATGCCAGGTGCGCACCAAGTTGTTCTAGCGAAGTCAGGCATCCCTGATCAACGCTGTCTGAGGGGTCACCGGGAAGGTCACTTGGTCAGGATCCTGTCCTCACTCACACTGGGAGTCTGGGGTCCAGGCTTGGTACAACGATGGTCCTTCTGTCCCGTCCTTCTAACTGGTCACTTGACGTGCATGTTCCTTTATGCCTTATCTTATGCTAATCTGTTGGCTTTAGAGCCACTCACAATCTTGCCCTATAGCTGTTACCCTATGGGATCAAAAGGCATTAGAAATTATCATGAAAGGTTACCGCCCGAACTCGGGTTTACCCAATAAGCAGTTTACACCGTGTTACTTTGAGGTTTGAAATTAGCATTACTCTGACCTTAATTTCTTATTCCTGGATTCCTTGGAAAGTGCTAATTATATTAGATGGTCAGATCTTGTTATGGCTTGACCTTTAAAAAACCTGTAAGATCAGCTAATCTTGTAGCTCTGCTTATTTTGGGGGCCCATGATCAGTGCAAACAGTTAGATTCAACACTGTGGTTAAATTGTGACAGACAAATTCCACTTGCAGGTTGCAAACTTACAAGCTTTGCATTAGCTAATCTTAACTGCATAGACCATTGGCTGAATGCCTCCAAGAGCATATATTTATTGCTCATGATAGTAACCCCTCTGGTTCTGGCTTCCACACCCATGCTCTAGGGCAGGTGTTCCCAACCACCAGGCTGTGACCTGGTACTGGGCTGCAACAGTTTGGTTGCTGGGCCATGGCTTCTACCGCTGGCAGTCACATATGTGTAGAGTTAAAGCTGAGAGGTGGGGCAGCCCCAGGAGGGGGGCTGCCAGCTCTGTGAGCCCCATCACACTACCTCTGCCATGGACACACCCAGTGACGCACTGCCCGCACACCAGGTACCGGAGCCTGTGCCGGGCCAGGCAGGAACCCACAGCCCTGCCCATGGCTGGGAGTGGGGTAATGCGGGTGGGGAAATGGTTAGGGCAGAGGACGGCGAGGCAGCTCTGCTGCATGCTTCTAGGCGAAGCAGCAAAATCCCTTCTTCCCGGGCAGCCCCAGCTGGGTCCCCCCAAGCCACTGCCTGCGTATCCTCCTGCCCTGCAGGGTTCCCCCAGTGCCCTAACCTGATCCACTCCTTGCAACCCCTCCCCACAGCCCACAATTTAAAAAAAAGGGGTAAACATGCAAATTATATGTAAATATATAACTTAGATCTGAATATGTAAATTAACTTTAAATATGTAAATTAGCTCATTTAATGGTCTGCAGTATAAAAAGGTTGGGAACCCGTGCTCTAGGATGAATTTCGGGAGGGGGGGGTGTTGATATTTCTATTGTACCCAGCAGCGTATAGCTAGGAGATGGAGCTAAGGATGCATTGGGATGTGAAATCCATTCATTGCTGTTCCCTCCCACACAAAAAATTTCATAGTGACAACCCAGACCTCAGTTTTTACCCAGTCTAATTTTAGTTAAAATCTTTGTCTTCAATGAGGGTTTGATAGAGTAAAATAGAAGGCCCAGTCATACAAATGATTACATGTGAAGTTGTGAATGAAGTTATGAGTTAAGTGTTTCCAGGATAGGGCCTCTGGGAAGGATATCAGGAGTTGAGGCAATGTCTGAAAATATGTGTACAGAAGGAGGATCCAGTTAATAGAAGCCCCATTGTTTTAATGTTGCTTTTTATTTAAAATATTATACAGAACTGCTCTCACTACTGAGTATTCTACCCACTCCCTTCTACTCCTTCAGTATGTAAAGCCAGATCAAACATTACTTGGTGGTTGCAAAGGAGCAAAACCTACAGCTTATATACAGGCAAAACTCCAGTTTTCAATGGGAGTGGTAAAACTGAGTATAGCTTTTCACTGAATATGGTGGGTTTTTAGATTCTCTGCTGTATCTGTTGGCCTTAAACATCCAGATGTATTTTATTTTGGGAGAGGTGAGTAGGGCAGGGGTTAAATTTTCTTTTGGCTGTGATCCCTAGAAGGGTTCAGGTCATGTTTTCTGTGTCTTAATAGCTATTGCCCTGAACTGTGCTGCACATTAAATATATTTATTGTTTTGCCAGTATTTACTTCATTCTTCTCTTTTAGAAACATTTCAGGAATAGTCTAAATTCTGCTTACAGGAAATATTGAGAGGGTGGGGGTGGAGTTTGCATTTATTCCTGAATCTGAACTTGTATTAGAGTAACATGGGAACTTTTCCTCAATAAACATTGCAGAATTTACACAATGGCAGACTACATAGGATACCCGTTTGTGTCTGTGTGTATCCACATGTATCCATGCATGGTTTCCTTATGAAGGCACTTATCTGATGAATTTGGTCACTAATATTTTTGCAACCCAGGTCTAATATTTCTTTATTTACAAGTTTTTCTCTGGCCCAGATTAATATGCTCGCTACAAAAGTCCAACTCACTGGTTCATAATAAATTATAATTTATTATATGGGATGTGAAATGACCAATAAAATCATAAATGCAAACTGAGTTATGAGGGGCACTGGCCACCTTAACACATGCTGACATACACATACATGCACAATTGCTGCAATAGTAGTGTAGCACTGATGTTGCTCATACCTATCCAAGGCCCTACAGTTCTGCTGTCGATGGGCAGGTGAAGCTTCTCTGAGGTGGCATCTTCTTCAGAAGGGGGTCACCAGCTTTGTCCTTCTGTCTCGGTAGGTTGGGTGCTAGATGAGAGAGTCCTGCTGAGCGACATGCTTAACTGACTTTTATCCCTTCTCTGGCAGACTTCTGTGATCCCCCAGCATCATCTTGGCTGCCCTGTCCAGAGGTTGCTGTCCCACGTGGGTCTTGAGTATTGCATGACAGCTGTCAGTCACAGTTACTGGGGTTCTGCCTGATGGTTCCGTTTTGGTTTTGGGAGTTCACCTTTGACTTGATTGACTTAATGGCTGTATTGTTATGGGTTACAGGAATAGTCAATAGGGTGGGTGCTCAGTTCCAGGAATGGGTCTCCAGTATTGATCAACTCAAACTGGATATCTTCTTCCTGTCAGTCTGTGGCTCAGAGCTGTTAATTGCCACTTGTTAACTTGTAACTGCAGCTGCCTCTGCCTATTACTTAATCACTTACTCACTCATATTTGCTCCCATTCATTAAGGAAACCAGCCCCAATGCAGCAATGCAACTCCAGTGATTACAATTCCAATGCATTCTTACAATAATAGTTCTAGTAATACAAGGTATGACTTTAAAGAAAAATACATTTGTTAAAAGTTAAAAGGTATAAAATATAAAATACAGAATGCCAGGGTAAAGACGAGACAGATGAAATATAAAAAGAAATATACCTTAATCAATAAATGCAAATGTGAATTACTGAGGATTAACAGTCACTGGGGACAATAAATGAGTAACAGTTTAGATGCAGTAGACTGATTTAGCATAAACTTTAGGCAGATATGGGAAGTTTGCTTTGGGAAATAGGTTTTAATCAAAGCAGAAATGTGTTCATGATGTATTTACAGTCATGTTTTCAATGCACCTTGGCTTTTCTTGTCTCTTATAGGCTTTGCTTTGAAGTCGATATTTTAGTTCTTTTATTTTTTTTAGTGACACTTAGCTCAATTGATATGTAGATGAAGTTTTTAGGTTTCTCCGACACCTATAGAAACCCATTTCAGCTTTCTGGCTTGCTCAGAGTCTTGCCACACCCATGCAATGTATGTGCTAGGTCTCTGCAAGAAGGGGCTTCTTTTTACAAATAGAATGTTCACAGTTTTTGAAGACATTTTGTGATATATTGGTCTTCAAGCATTTTACTATGATCAAAATTAATAGAATTTCACAGACTCTAGTTTTTTAAAGCATAATAGTAGTAGTTTGGGGAGTTTATTCATCTCTCAGTACTCACAGAAGTTACATCTCTGGGTCCTGAGGACTATGCATTTCATCAGAGCTACGTTTTGCCTAGTCCTTATGTGACAGTAGAACGAGACAGAAAGCTTTCATTATATTTCCTGATTCATAGGTGATGGGCTGAATTATCTTACTTGGACACGAGGAAATTAAGTTGCGAACTTGGCACTTCCCTTGAAGGAATGCTGTAGTTTATCCTGTCAGGAAACTTTACAGGGCAAAATGATTCCAGTGCCCCCACTTTCAGTGGTGTGTTTCTGGAGCACTTTTAGGACTACAAACTAACTTTTTTAGTCTAAGCCCAATGCCAAGATGGAAACTGCCTTTTAAGAAATAGATTCTTTTCTATTTTTTGTTTCCTTGTATAACATTCTAGTTCATTACAGTGCACTGGTTAAATTCAAACTTAATATTACATTAGACTACAGTATAGCTTAAAATACTTCCAGAACTTAAAAGTTTCTGAGACCCCTTTTTTGCTATATTTGCCAAGTTATTCATCATATCCTGCTCACTGTAAGGTTTACTGTAAAAACCATGAATTCTGGCTGACAAGTAGCCAGGCTGTTTTCTTTGGCAAACAGCTATCCTGTTAATACCTACAGCTGGGATGTTTATTCCACACATTTAGAACCAGTTCTCACTGAGTGTGCCCAGTTTTATCATCTGAGGTGTAACATCAGAAGTGCAGCCACTCAGACCAGTAAGCATATTTTAGCTTATGGCAATGTCCTCTTTAATGATCTTAGGAGTATTTCCCCAAAGAGTATTAATTTACACTCTTTTTTAAGGGATGGGAAGAGGGAATAAGAGAACTTCTCCAGCCATCCAGGCTCAATGTAGCTATTTCTGAGGTAAAATCTCAGATTTTCTAGTCAGTACTAATGGAGGATGTTTGTTTTTTTTCATGTGTAGGTCCATATGCAAGGTTTAGAAACAAAATAGGTGTTCCTTAGAAACTAGTGGCAAGAAAAAGACAGAAAGTATGTATTGACCTGATTCTGGTACAACACATAGGAAGGGGCTCTGCTGCAACAAATCAAGGGGAGGGATGAAGAATAGTATAGGATAGTGTGCTGCCTGCAACCCTGTGCCAGCCCTCTCTACCTTCTTTTGCTCTGGTATGTCCAGCCTTTACTCAGTTTGCTGCACAGTGGCAGAGTTACTTCACTGGCTATGTATACATATTCAGGTGATCAAAAACAGCTCCCTAGGGTTTGTTCTCTTGGTAGAAAAACTTATCTAGAAATGCCTTAACAGACGTTTGAATGCTGAGCCCCTGAAGAACAGAGAGCTTGCAGTCCTGACTCTGTGCATCCAGAGGGTCCCTGTGCACACATCTCAGCATGCCTCTAGGCTTCCTCAGTCTACCTGGAGACAGATGATGGAAGTGCACAGGGCATCCATGATTGGCTAACACAGACTGCTCAGGTCAGCTTGCATCTCCCTGAAGCACAACGTGGGATTATGATGGGGTTATGTTCTGATCATTGCTTAGCTGGAACAATAATGTCCAGCATAAACGATACATTGTCTTCAGGGGTGAGAGGTAGTGCTAGAGCAGAGCACCCTTGGGAGAGTTGGTGCTAGAGCAGAGCACCCTGGGATACTGGAAGACTGTTCTGTGGCTTTTCTTAGAACGCGTGTACAGGCATTCACTATCCCAGGAAACACTCCTCAAGGAGTGATTTAACTCTAATTGTTCCAAGGTTATTCTCCTTCCACAATAACCATTTTTGGTCTGCAAAAAACATCTTGAACATTTAGGTACTCATGGTTTCCCCTGGGAAAGCAGCAACTCTCCCAATAAAAATCAAATGTCTATACACAGCCAGTGTGGTCTGTGTGCAGAAGAATAGTACAGCAGAGGGTTCTGGCCTTTATGACCTTCAGAATCATTCAGATTCTACCCTACATTATGTTACTTGGAAGGAATCTGATTTCTAAAAATGTAGTTAAAATGCAGTAAAGAGTACAAAATCACATAGCATGTTGGAACCTACATTTATCATCCAAGTGCTGATTTTGTGTTTTGTTTTTAAATAGAAAGTAGTGTCCGTTAAAGTAGCACATAATGGAATATAATATGGAAAGTAAATAGGAAACTTGAAAGTTTGAACAAGCATCTGTTTTTTTGGTAGAATATTTCTACGTGCATTCCATTTAGTCACAACTCTCTTTCTTACTCAATAATAAAAATATAAGCTATAAACGTTTCAGGGACAAGGCAAAGGGCCTTGGTAGGCTAAAGAGTGAAATGAGTGTCTATGACTGCTGCTAAGGAGACCATCCTAGAGTCAGGCATCTCTCACTAAAACAAGCATAGTAACAAAGAGGGACAACTGCAGTGTAATCTCCAGATTACGTTTCCAGTGGGGTTGAATCCTGAAGGGAGGGCATGTTAGAACTGGTGAGAGTGTTACGGATCTTGTTAGCTGAAATTGCTGATGCGAGAAGGACTCTGTTCAAAATAAGTAAATAAATACAACTCTCTTAAAATATTTTTGCGCAATTACTTCAGCTCTGTTTCTTGCCTTTCCTTGTAATATGGTTTTTAAATATATATTTTTAAATGTTATGTGTGTGGAGAAAATATCACTCTTGTTTAAATCAGTTACCAGTTATGTTAGAGTTACACTGCATGAAAAATTTCTACGAGGCATGCAACAGGTTCCAGTTCTGTTTTGATTTATACACAAGGTTTCATTTCACTGGATTAATCATGTGGTAAGCAGTTCACCACGTCATCTATTGTTTTTTAATATAGTAGATTCATGCAAGATTTCAGAAAGTTCCTTGCGAAATTACTTGGTTTAGATTTGTACTATCATTTAGGAACTGACACTTTTTCACTGGTTACCTGTGAAGTTCCAGGTAAAAGTATTAACTCTTAGAATGTCTTAATCTGAAAAAATGGAACTTTCCTTTGAACTGTCCAGGTCCCTAAAAAGTATAGGTTCTGTGTATGTGTTTAAGATACTAGTTAAAGACTGCCAATGAAGTTAATAAAATAAAAGAAGGTACCAAGCCATGGTATATGGTATCTAAGAGTTTAAGAAATTATGTGGCATCTTTTTAGAATTTTCAGTGGGTTATTTTCATACTTCTTTTCTCTTGCAATTTAATGAGTCTATTCAGATTATTTTTTCTTTCCATTTGGTAAACGTTTTTCAACTATATCCCCATTAGACTATATTCTGCTGCTGCTTCTGCTGCTCCTTCTCCTTCTTCATTTTAGTCAGCAGTTTTTTTTATAAGTTTGATGCTGTGCAAAAACATATCGTCTTGTTCTGGAGGGAGATCTGGAGATCTACCAGATTTGGGATTGACTCTTTTGACCTTTCTAGATAGTAGGTCAAAATCAGAGCCATGCCCAAATTTTATGTGGGACCTCTGCAAGTTGCTTCTCAGATTCCTTTCCTTAGAGCAACCTTCTGCATATTTTACCATGAGAAGGATGATCAAGATTCAGAAGTGGGTTTTTTTTTTACTTTTTTACGGAGCACAACAGTCTTAAATTTACTTAGAACCCAAGTGCATAAAAGCATACTGAGCCAAAATCATCAAGCTTTGCCTGGCTTTGGGTTTAAACCATACAAACCCCACAGTTTCATGTGGTTTTAAACGGAAAGCATAAGTCAGCCCATGTTGGTCGGAAACTTGGCCCAGGCTTGCTTAGAATGTATCCCAGGTTTAATACAAAAACTGAAACTTGCAACTTTTAAGTTGGCTGCAGGTGGCATTAAGAGAGTTCCTCAGAGCTCTAACATACAGAGGTCAACATAAAAAATATGGCTGGAATTACCTACAAAAATAACTCTAAATATAAAAGAACATTATGGTAGCAAAGTCAAGTACTCAACAGTTAAGAAACATTTGATGTTTGAAACAGGTCCTATGTGCATGTGAATTACTTTAAAGATTGCATACTGTTTTTATTACTTTTCCCATTTCTTCCATGCTGGCCTATTTTGTGCTTCTCTCATCCTAGCATTCCATTCCTCTTTCTCTTCTTCCTCCTCACTGCATGTCCACCATCTGAGGCCATGTTGTTCTGGTTTATGTGCTCATTTTTGGTAACCAGTGCACACCTGCATGCAGGCTTTGGTCAGAACTTGCTTCTGGGAATTGGATGTCTCAGTTCATGTTCATGTCTCAGTTCCATGCAAAATTGTTTCAGTATTGAGGTGAGATGATTGATTTCAGTGGCAATGACTATTTGAATAAATACTGTTTATATGAAAGAATGCAAGACGAGTTCATGCTTCTAAAGAAAATTATCCAAATTTATGTGTTGCTTGAGCATGGCAAAAGGGCTGGAAAGCAATTGGATCAGATCCATGTAGCTAAGAATTCTTGCAGCGTGGGAGAGCGGTCCTCACATCACCTTTCCCTGTATAATCCAGAGTAGGAGCATGGGCTGTAAGAAACTTCATTTCAGCTATATTCAGTTGTTGTGTGTTTCTGGCATCCCCAAATTCATTTGGCATCACCAGGTAAAATTGATCAGCTGCGCTGGGATGTGTCATGATCCACTTCTTTGGGTGAAACGTATCACGTGTTGTCCTGCCTGTTGATCATGCAACTCTGCAAGCCAGAAAACCTGGCTTTCCTCATGTAGAGGAGGAAAGCTGTGGGAAAGCTGCATAGGCACTCCATACGTTTAAGGGGCCTGATCCTGAGTGAGAATTTCTTGGTGTGCAAGACTGGGCTTCTCAAGCCTCTGGGCCACTGTATAGGGAGGTTGGTGAGTGTGGGCAGCTCTGGCCTGCCTAAGCTCTCTTGGCACAACGAAAATAGACATCTATCACTAAATAGCAGCACAAATTCATACCCCCCTTTGTTGCAGCCACATATTTTGGGCATTTGTGCTGCAACAAGGGGCATGGACATCTCTTTACTTGGCTTCTGTGCCTCAGTAAAAAAGTTAAGTATAAGAGTAGCTTCCAGATTGCTCTACTCTGCTCTAGAGTTTAGCATGGTAGAGGACTGGAACATACAGGAAAGTCAACATTGTGTATGAGCCGCCTGTTTTAAACAGACCGGCTGTAAGTGCTCCGTGATGACAAGTGTTCCATTGCTGAGTTTTGGACAACTGCAATGCATTATTAAATATGAACTTTATACTAACTGAGTGTAATGCCTTTCATTAGAAAAAAATCTCTTAAAGCCTTATATGCAAATATTTAGTTGATTGTTTAATTGATTTCCTCTTTGAACAGATATTGATGAATGCAGCATCATTCCAGGAATCTGTGAAGGTGGCGAGTGTTCTAACACTGTTGGAAGTTATTTCTGTATCTGTCCACGTGGCTATGTCTCATCTACAGATGGCTCCCGCTGCATTGGTAAGTATACCATTCTATGGGCTTTTGGGACATTTTCAAGACAGGTTGTGTCATTACTGCAGTTTGTAAGCTTGCTACATGCCCACCTTAAAAGTTAACTTTTTTTTCCAGGAACCCACAGTTGTGCACAGACTCGCTGGTTTTTGTGTCACAACTCCAGCGTCCATTCAGTTATTCCACTCTGCTGTTCCTTTTAGAGTGCCACAGCTGAAAGTAGTTTTTGGGAGTACAGATTTCTCCTTATGGGCTGTCATATAGTATTCCCCTTCCTGGTGCATTAAATATATCATATTTACTCAAATAGAAGATGAGGTTTTCTCTCCTCAGTCAGCATGGGGCAAAAGCCACTTATCTTATAATCACATATAAAGAAACCTCATTAAACAGATTATCTATCTTTAAACTGCTGCCAAAGGCAACATGTGCCCAGTAATGGAAACCAGCTACAAAGGTAATTAAATATAGCCAGCACTGCGCATGACTGTAAAATATATTGTCCACATGGGGTAAGCATACTAATGTATACGACAAGGATAGGTTAGCATAATCCGTTTAAATAAGATATATGGTAATGCCCATAGCATGTTATCCTCCACAGCACCAACTCTTTTTCAAGTCATGGTAACCACTACATTAAATACATTTCAACTTCTTTACTCCCACAGCTGAGCTGCACCTTTCTTTCCCATTTCCACTGATTCCTGTTGCTTCACCAGCCTTAAATGGCTGGAAAACATCACCAAATGGGGCCTGAAATGATTCACCTGGAATCTCTCTGTCACCCGTTGAGCCTGGCATGTATGATTAATATAGCCCCACCCTCCATGAGGTGGAGCTGGGCCAGGTTTCCCTGTGCCTCATCTGCATATACATTTTTGGAGCATCCCAGGATTTCTGGCAAAAACACCCAGTTCCAGTGCTGAGTGGGGGCTAATTGGCACAAGGGTCTTTGTGTGTGGAGGTGGGGTATCTGGAGTATACACAGACATACAGAACAGTGCCAAGCTGTGTGGTCACCATGGCTTGAAATGGTGACCACACAGGATGTCTACCTACAGTTGCCTGAGGGCCATTTTAGTGTTGTCTCATTTCTCCTTCCTAAGCAGGCTTCTCACATTCACTGAAGCTATAAGGATCCCCATGAGCAAAAATGTGCTGGGGGGTGGGGGAGGGTTGGGCCTGTAGCTTTCTCAATTCTCTTGTTTAAGCTTAGAGGTTTTCAGGCTGTCTTCCCTCTCCTGACCCATCTGTTCCATCTGTTTGTGGGCCCCTTTCTGGGATCATGGCTGCTCCTGCTGTCTGGTCTATGTTTGAGGGAACCTGGCTTTCTTCTGGTAGCTTGTGTTGAACCCAAAGGCAAAACTCGCATTGATTACAAAGAAGCAAGATCGTATTCTTACTTAATATTTCAAAATTTATCTTAGGTAGGCATAATTAACTTCTAAATGCAAGTATTAGAAAGGCATTCATAAACTTAGAAGATTTCTAGAGGAAATGTAATTAATTAGTATTTAATTTAGCTGGAGTGGGTTTTTCCCTTTGTAAGAATAAAGCAAGTATCAAATTTCACTACAGTAAAGCTCTGTGGATCTGACTTCTAAACATCTGTATCTTTTTTACAGTCAGTGTGGTTTTAGATCTGGTAATAAGTATTACACATTTCTTCACTGTTTTATACCTGTGTGTATACCAAATGTATGGAGTTTTAAATGTGATGATAATTTGATTAAGATAGCATTCATTTTGTGCAAGAAACCATTAGCTGTTATTGAACAATCTTCTGTCATTTATAAAACAATTTTTTGAGGTTATCTTGAAACTAATATGTAGTAGCTCATCCTCAGGATAATGCAGCTGCAGTTTGAAATACCACATCTTTAAAAAGGTAGTGCAATGGTTTTCCCACTAATAGCATGCTTAATAAGGCATCTCTGATGATACGAAAAGAAAAGTCTGTTGTGTTCAAAGAGAAAAAAGGGAGTTAGACACAATGCCCATTGAATTTCAACCTTGGCCTTCACATAAATTAATAAACATAATAAGTAGGTCTTATATAGGGCTTTTCCTCCACTGTTCTAAAAAAAATCAGAGTTTTTATCACCATGTTACAGATGGGGAAACTGAAGCACAGAGGGATGAATTGATTACAGCAGACTAGTAGTGATTTAGTGCCACACTGTTTGCGAGTGATTCCATGCATGTAGTTTTCTGCACTCACAAGGAAGGACCACTGAAGTCCACATTTTTTGTTCATATTAGTTTTTGAATGTTAGCCTTCAATCACTTGTGCCTCATTTCAGACATACCAAGGATCTATGGCTTCTAATGTCTTCAGTCAGAAGTAGTTTTTCAGTAACTATAAAAATGAGGTGTCTAAATTAAGCACTCAATATCTGCACTGCCCAATATTAGTGATATTTCTGAAAATATCTAGGGCACCACTTTGTAAGTTATAGCACTTGAGAAAATCGCTGCAATCAGCCCAGCAGCCAGGAGCTGTGTGGTGCTGGCCCAGCTGAGCTAGAGCCAGAGTGGGAAGCAGCGGCGGTGCAGGGAGTGGTGGGGTGGGCATGCAGGAGGGAAAGCAAGGAAACAGCAGGGGAGTCGTGGCTGTGGGCAAGTCCAGACCCCATACCAGTGCCCTGGAGTGGGTGGAGGCTCAGGGTGGGGTGGCAGGAGCGGAGCCTGGGTGTGGGGTCACATGAGACTCACACATAGTCCGTGACAGCCGCACACGATAGAGTCAGCAGCCTGGCCCCATCTCTCTCTTTCTTTCCCACTCACCATAACCCCACATCCTCCCACATCTCCCACCCCAGCCACATAGTCCATACCCACCCACCATACCCATACACTGCACCCCCCCCACACCTTACCACATACCCCCACATACTCCCCAAACACACCCTGCACATACATTCTCAGTAGGACTGTATTTTGAGCTATTTTGCAATCACCTCTAGATATACTTTGCAAGCATATAAATCGGTACAAAAATATTTTTAAATAAAATAAATTACAATAGATGTTTGGGGGTTTTTTGGTATATGATTTGGGTTTTTTCTGGTTTCAAGATTGCAGCATCCTCCCTCCCAAAAGAAGCACTTCCAGGGCAAGGAAAGGGACTTCCGGTGGCAAAGGTCAGGGGTTAGGGAGTGGGACTTCCAGTCCAATATGGTGACCTTGTGGCCCTCGACAGCTTGCCAAAACTTGCTAAGCGTCCTTACGCACAAAATAATTGCCTGCCCCTGGAATAGAGACTGCTCAGGAAGGATATAAGTGGCAGATACTAAATTATTATATAAGTGTCCTATATTGTGTAATAATCAAAGGCCACATTTTTTAAGTTATACTATAAACCATTTGGCACAAAAAACTAAGGTGTCTAATGTCTAAGCTAAAGTGTCTCATGTCTAATTATGGGAACATACCAACTCTTAGGTAGGGTTGATCCTTCCCAGTCCATGCCCAGGATTTGTTAACCAAACATTTTGCTATGAGCAAAGCAAGAAAGGTTGGATAAGTCTATTGTATATCATTTAGATGCTTAGTCTTGAAAACTTTCTGTGAACATCCTGATCTTCAAACCAAAATAGGTTACTGGGAGAAATAATATAATGATATTAGTATTACAGATCAGTTGATTCAGCTTAATTCCTTAAAACACTGAGCAGGAAATATATCTATTTTTGTCTTTTTTTAAAAGGAAATCTTTTTTTACTTACATTATAATAACTATTGTCTATCCACTTGTTGATAGTATAATACCAAAGTAGACCATCTCAAATTTTTAGTAGCTCATAACTGATTTTGGTTGTATTCATTTTTTTCCTGTGGTCCTGTCCTGCTGCTCTTACCCAAGTTAAGTAATATCTTCCTTTGATTTCAGTCCCACTGATTTCAGCAGCACAATTGGGCCAGTGTTGGCCCCACAGTCTTTGTCACGTTTTGGCTAATAGAGATTAAATACAAGTGCCTATAAAGGGTTTTATCATTGTCAAAGCTACGACAAAAGAAGATGAGTTTTATGATTACATTTTGAATTAATGCAAGATTAGTGTACCTGAAAGCGTAGCTAATGAGTTGACTGCATTTCAATGTGAATTTAATAATCTTTTTGGTGTTTCTTTGCTAATATTCCTAACATCTGTATGATGGAGAGAAATATTCCTGACTTTCAGTGTTAGTGGTTTTGGTCTTTTTTTTTTTTAATTGATGTCCAGATCAGAGAGCAGGCACATGTTTCTCCAGCTTGGTGAATGGTCGCTGTGCACAAGAGCTTCCTGGTAGGTTTACCAAAATGCAGTGCTGCTGTGAATCTGGTCGATGCTGGGCTATTGGATCTGTTCCAGAGATGTGTCCTGTTAGAGGATCTGGTAAGTGTTTTTTTTTTCCCCTGCCCATCCTGAATGGCCTAAGAGGTCATTGGACATGTTTTAAATTGCTTTATAATCCAGGTAAAGGAGAAAAGTCAAGTTTTATATAATTATTCATTCTTATGTTTTTAATCTGGATGCTTCCATCTGTGAACCATTTTTTCTGGTCCATTTTTATTTAGAACCAGTTTCTATAACCTCTTTTTGTTGATATTGGAAGTAGCTCTTGGGAACTGTGGCAGATTTTGTGGTCAAGCTCACAGAGGAAATGATTCTGAGGGTCCATAGTTCATTTCAGTTTAAAGGAACATCTGCTTTCTCTTTCCATAGCTTTTAATGTTACTTTGAACTAGCAAAACACACCACATCAGAAGTTCATTTAGTCTCTCTGTATTATACTTACATAGTGACTTTTCCCATCCATAGCAAAAAATATTTTCAGTTTACCTATCCCAAGATCTCTGAAGGATACAGGAGTTAAATATCTTTTTTAAACTTTGCCATTGCCTCGGCAGCAGGTAGCTCTTGGGGACAGGGAGCAGTGTCCTAGCCCCAACTCTGATCACGGAGCTGGGGCCAGGAGTTGCCTGCTGCTGGGACAGGGGGACATTGTTCTAGCCCAGGCTTTATGCTCATAGCCTGCCCTAGCAGCAGGCAGTTCCCGGGCCCAGGCAGAGGGTAATGTCCGAGCCCCCGCTCTGATCGTGAAACTGGGGCCAGGAACTCCCTGCATGAGGAGAGTTCCGCATCTAGCCTGGAGCTGGCTGGGACCTGCCCCAGAAAAGGATAGTTCCCAGCCAGCCCCGGACTGTGTTGGGAAGTCTGCACATGCAGCCCAGATCTAGATGGGAACTGTCACTCCTGTCCTGTTTTTTGCTTTTGTTGTCCCAAGTATTTTGTTGTAGCATTCACCCATTTGCCCCCATACAATAGGGGCTACTAGTTAGGCGGGTGGGCCGTGGGGCCCATGGTATTTAAATGTTACAAATAGACAGGACATCTCCTGATGTGTGTGGGGCCAGGAGACAGCTGCCACTGCAGCCAGCAGAGCTCTCCTGGCACCGTGCTCCCTGTCTTTCCCATGGCCAACACCCAGGGAAGCAGCCCTGTACCAGACTACTCCCATTGGGAGCAGACATGCTCCCTCTTAAAAGCAGATTATAGATGTGCTCCCTAGTAGGCTTATAGCATAGTGTTTTTACTGTGCCATAGAGCCCACTTCAAATTAACAGGACATGTAGGCACACCCAGTAATTTTTAAAAAAATGAAGAATTGGTACTTCGTTTTTTCCAGAGGAAACAGAGATCTGTATTTCTCTACATGTTATTTTTCATAAAAGTTTGATTAATTCTGTGTCTTTTGTGCGTGTTTTTGGTAGATGAATACCGCAGACTTTGCATAGACGGAATTCCAGTTGGAGGTGGTTCCAGAGCTGGTGGAATAGGAGGAAATGGATTCCTTCCTGGTGGAAATGGGAATGGCTATGGCGCTGGAGGAACTGGATTCATCCCTATTCCTGGTGGCAATGGCTTCTCACCTGGCATAGGAGGAGCAGGAGTAGGAACTGGTGGCCAGAGTCCCACAGGGAATGGCCCAATCATTACTGGACTAAGTAAGTTTCTTAATTTTTTTTTAATATTTCCCTGTTTTTGATAAAGGATTAAATATCTTGGTGCTTGCTCATGTGATTCTTGCATTTTAGTTTGAACATGGAAAATATATCCAAATATAGCTGACCATGGCCCAGCAGGCCTCTTCTAGTCTGTTTTCCTGTGTTTGTTAATGCAAGTGCATATAAGGTATTTGTATGCTGTTATGAAAGAGTTGACTTTATAGAAAGTATAACAGATTGCAGAACAGGTATGTTTTATTTTTTTTCTTGCTTTGCATTACAGGTAAGCTTTCTCATTAGTCCTTTTTCCACTCTCACTATCTATGTATTCCTTGGAATGTCAGTTATAATATTTGTTTCTCGTTCAATGATATTCCCATAAGTTATGTATCCTCGATGGTTTTAGCCTCAGAGGACTGTATTATAGCCAGTAACCCTCTGCATTTGGCAAAACAAAAATGTAAGTTAAGGTAAAATCCTTGTAACAGATGGTAGAGGGGTGGGACATATTTATTTCTCACAATTTTGGGAAGCAGGATTTGTTTGGCAATATCTTACACTGGACCACATTACTGGATCTATCCATTCTGTACCAGAGGATTTATTCCAAACCTATAAGTAGCTTCTGCTACCTACCGCACAAAAAAGTAACTCCAGAGAAATGCTTATATTGCTAAAAGTGGGTTCCCAGCACCACCACTGAATATTCCACCTGCCCAAGTCATTTTTGTTCCTGGGCCTCTCACAGTTTTCTCTAAATAAGTCTTTGTTTTGTTCATAGCTGTCAGGTAATCTTACAACTCTGCAGGGCTCAAAGTTTCACTTCATTAGGAAAAGAAAATTACTAGTCTCCTAAAGGATCAGACATAGCAGATATTAAAACCACTCTCTTTTTTATATAATTGAAATCTATTTTAAATTATTTTAAATATGTCTTCAATTTATTAGATTTAATTTTTCTCTCCCTCAGCTGTGCAGAATTGGACTTATGATGATTAAAACTTCACAGAAAGACACACAATGTCATTCCAGAAAATGTTTTGAAAGGCTTTTATGTCCTTAGAATAGTGTTAGTGATTACGCTCATATTAGTGATAGTAATTACGCTCATATTTGCCATATGTGAACATTACAGTCATCACCAACTTGTAATGATAAAACCTTTATGTTGCCCTGTCATATATTGCTTTTACATACATAATCAAAAAGTGAAAATATCCGTGCTTGCACTGTAGTCTTAGTTTGTGCCTTTGAACATCTTTCTTGCACTCTTATTGTTAGTCCATCTCAGTCAGCACTACATGTAGCATTCCAAACCTCTGAGCTACTTCAGACAACCACCAGTATTTTTAAAACAAGCTGCTAGATATATTTTCCTTATTTTAAATGTGGAACTTCCTCTAAAAATATTACCTTGGCTCACTACTCAGAATGAACAATATTTAGTAGGACTACGTAGATGCGTAAGGTTACTAAGGACATGACGGTGTCTGTAGAATGAATGCCATATTCAATAAAATAGATGAACTATTAGGATAGCTGTACCCTAAATATTAAAATAATGGTTTCCTAGATCAGGGGGCTCAAGTGGCATTGTTCTCACCACTGACCTGCAGGTAGTGCTTAACGATTGTTTAACCACAATTAACCCTTAAATGGAACATAAATACGAACACAGACAATTCAGTGTCCTAAAATCAGTCTAACTTTACTAATACAACAAGTATTATTTCAGCATTTTCTAAATTGGAGTCAGGAGTGGACTGGCCAAATTCGCCAATGACACCAAACTTTGGGGCAAAGCATCCGCGCCAGAAGATAGGCGGGTGATCCAGGCTGACCTGGACAAGCTCAGCAAATGGGCAGATGAGAACCTGATGGTGTTTAACACTGAAAAATGCAAGGTTCTCCACCTTGGGAGGAAAAACCTGCAGCATCCTTATAGGCTCGGCAGTGCTACGTTGGATAGCACTACAGAAGAAAGAAACTTGGGGGTCATCATTGACCACAAGATGAACGTGAGCCTGCAATGTGATGCTGCGGCTAGTAAAGCGACCAAAATGCTGGCTTGCATCCATAGATGCTTCTCGAGCAAATCCCAGGACGTCGTTCTCCCCTTGTACTCGGCCTTGGTGAGGCCGCAGCTGGAGTACTGCGTCCAGTTTTGGGCTCCACAATTCAAAAAGGATGTGGAGAAGCTTGAGAGAGTCCAGAGGAGAGCCACGTGCATGATCAGAGGTCAGGAAAACAGATCTTACGATGATAGGCTGAGAGCCATGGGACTCTTTAGCCTGGAAAAGTGTAGGCTCAGGGGTGATCTGATGGCCACCTATAAGTTTATCAGGGGTGACCACCAGGATCTGGGGGAAAGTTTGTCCACCAGAGCGCCCCAAAGGATGACGAGGTCGAACGGTCACAAACTCCTGCAAGACCGTTTCAGGCTGGACATAAGGAAGAATTTCTTTACTGTCCGAGCCCCCAAGGTCTGGAACAGTCTGCCATCGGAGGTGGTTCAAGCACCTACATTGAACACCTTCAAAAGTAAATTGGATGCTTATCTTGCTGGGATCCTATGACCTCAGCTGACTTCCTGCCCTTTGGGCAGGGGGCTGGACTCGATGATCTCCCGAGGTCCCTTCCAGCCCTGATGTCTATGAAATCTATGAAATTCAGAGAGACAAAAAACACTTAGTACAATGATCTCACCCAATCCCAGATGTTACTTTGCCTCACAAAAAAGATGGCTGCTCAGTTCCTGAAGCAAAGTGTGCGTTGTTGGCTGGGATGATCCAGTCATGTGTTGAAAGCTGGATTCATGATGTCAATGATGATGACAATGACAACTTTCTTGCTTCCCCCTCGTATGCTTTTCTTTAACTTGACTCGTTTGATGACTTCTTGCCTTTAGATTGGTCTGTCTGCGGTCAGCATACTGTACATATTTTATCCTGTCAGCATATTCCTTTGTTCAACATCCCCATTACGACCTCACCTCTTAATTTGGCCTTTTTCTGGTGTCTTTCTTTAAGCATTGTCTATTGATCTCCTTTATCACCTTTCATTAACATATCCAATCATTTCATCCCTCTGATTCAGCTGATTAGTGCCAAGTTCAGTTAATGTGGGATAGTAACAAAACTATTACTATGTTGTGTTAGAAAACCTTGTCACAGTGATCGAAAAAAGAAAAAACATCGAAAAAAGAGCAAACTCAAGGCTATAAGCTGCTTGCAAGAAACAAGGACAGTTGATATTGCAAACACCAGCAAAATGAAAAGTTCAGATAATAATGAGGCTATACAGAACTTTAGGCTGAATATAAAAGAAGACTTTAAATGATGCTATAATTCACCGCTCTACAAACAGGTGCAACTTTAAAGCGTAAATTATGACAAGCTACCCTAACAGCATGGGCAGGCTCTGTGTGTGGCATATGGCAGATCAGGAAGAGGACACATGGAACAGCAGTAGACAAAGCAGAAAGTGGAGTATCAAATTGGCCAGGGAGCAGAAAACAAAGCAGCAGATCAGCCAAAGGAAGGGGATTGGAGTGGCACGTGGAGAAAGTGCCAGGATAATCGGTGACGACTGCCAAAATGTTGGCCCCAATTGGCATAGATCCAAACCCAGTGGTTTCTTTCTCATGAGATCTTTGATATAAATGCTGGATCGTAATGCAGGCCATTTGTCTAACATATTTGTATTGTTTTTTAAGTATCTTCACAACCACATCAATCAATAGTTCTTTGAAACACTTTCTCTTTAAAGCTTGAAAAAATAGCTAAACTTACACATTTTAGTATAGAACCGATAAAATAACTTAACATGACCTCTCAACTCCATTTCTATGTCAAAATTGTCTCATGTTCTGTAATCTCTTTTCAGCAATACTCAATCAGACAATAGATGTCTGTAAGCATCACCCCAACCTTTGCTTAAATGGGCGATGCATACCAACCATTTCTAGTTATCGGTGTGAATGCAACATGGGATATAAGCAGGATGCAAATGGAGATTGTATAGGTAAGTGTATATTTCTATCTTGTCATATTTACATTCTGATTGTTTTTATATTTTTCACTTTCATACATATATCCTTAAAACATGAGATTTTAAATCTTTTTTTACCTCTCTTCAACAAAATATGTTTAGGTCAGGAGTTGTAGTCAGATTTTTTTTATGGTGCTGTAATATTGAAGTATTTAAAACAAGCTTTTGATCCATAATTGCTATAAAGAGTATATCTTTTAGTTGCAAAGTTGAGTGTTATATATACATCTGCTTGTTGAATAGTAAGCTCCTACCCAACATCAATTGCCCTGATTGGCAAGGTGCTTTTAGAGCAACCTTGGTGGTATCATTAGGATTTAGAAATAAAGGTCCAGGGAAGTATATAGTGGGAGACTCATGGAACTTCCCATTTACCACACTTGGCTGAGAAATTTGTAAGAGTACGTTCTCTTCCAGTGGAAGTTAAATCTAGGCATGATTTGTAGGCCTTTGGATCTTAGGACTCTACTTGTAGCAACTAACAATATAAACACATTGTTATTCTCTTACTCTTGTGGTGGCGGGGTGGGAGTCATATAGCACTTGACCCTGCACAATTGGAAACATAGTGCAATTCTTCCTAAACATTTTCTATATATAGGCTATATTATATATATTTCTATATTTATAAATGTTTTTTGCTTACTCTTAAAAATAAAACACAGTTTCATAGTTACAAAAAATCTAAAATCACAGCTGTTTCAGAGTTAAATAGAATTAAAGGGCTTATTCAGGCTGCAGTGTACATCAACACAGTCTAATCACATGATCAGTTTCTGAGCAATTTCCATCACTAGAAATCTTTCCAGGAGAGGGATTTTACAGGCATTTGGCCACCCGTCCTTCCGTGCTCTCCATACATTCACCAGACCAGGGTGATCCTAGTCTGGGGGGGGAAAGTGTGGGGAGCAGTGAGTGCTCTACTGTTTCTGAATCTGGAGGAAGTGGAGTAATGCGGAAAGATTCCTTGTGCTTCCCCAGACTAGGATCTAGGCAGGGGAGGAGCCTCCTCTGCTCTACTTCTGGTTTCCAGGAGCAGAGCAGAAGGAGCAGTGTGGCGTGACCAGTGCAAGAGGTGAGGGAAACAGCTACCTCTGTTACCTGTCTCTTCCCCAAACCTGGGATTGCACGGCTTGAGAAATGCAGGGAGAACATTTTCGTGCTCCACTCCCAGGCTGGTCTGGTTTGGAGGAAGAGCAGTGGGGCAAAACCCTCTGCCTGTTCCTCAGAGTGGGGACCACTGGTCTAGGGAACAATGGGGAAGCCCCCTCATCCCTTAGTCAGATGGGAGATCTCAGTCTGGGGATCAGGCAGGGAGCAGTGGGCAGCTGCTCCTTCCCTCCCAGTATACAGGATGGGGGAGGAACAGAGGGGTAGTGCCTGCCATGCTTTCCCTAGACAGGGAAGACCACCACTCAACTCCTCCTCATCCCCAGGAGGAATTGAGTGACAGATATTCTTTCCTGTTGGAGAAATCTTCCTCTTTGAAAGGGGAAGAACTTTCTCCTTCAGGAGGCATTTTTCCTGTGGGACAGACTTGATGAATGCCTATATTGTATTTTCTATCTAGGAGAATGTTGATTCTCCCACTGGAAATATAATGTCTGTACATAATCAGAATCTCCCTCACAATCAGAAAGTAAAAAATTAAGAAAGATTAGGTTGCTAAAAGGAACTTCTGTGGGATCAGTCCTATCTCTTGTGAGAGTTGCATGTCTACCATTACTAAATGAGGCTTCATATCTACTTACTGGGTGCATCTACATATGCATATTAATGTGCATGAGTTTATTGCTCTTAGGCATGCCTTCTACATGTGCATCCAGGACCATAGCTAGTTGAGCTGGGACAGAGCAGCTGCAGATGGCAGGGGCCTGGGGAATCAGGCTGTCATCCTGGGACTGCTACAGCCCAGCTCAATGTGCTGTGAAGGTACTGGCTGGGGCATTAGGGTGCTTCAGTGTGAGGTTACCCTCATGCCTCAGCTAGCCAGGGCAGTGTCTACATGTGTGCTGATGCAAAGTAAAAAAAACTCCATAGCAGGATAACACTCGTGTTTACAAGTACTGTCCTCCTGTGTAGTTAATTAGTTTACTGCTGCCTGATAGCACTGAGGTGTAGACATATGATATTTTTACTGGGCAGCTAATTATTTTACTGCGCAATAAATGTCTTGTGTAGACATGTCCTCTGATTTGTACTTTAAACCACCCTGTTTTACAGCATGTATTGTAATTGTTATAAGAACTTAGTACTTGGCAAGGGGAGTTCTGAGATCTCACTATAATTTTCTCTTTGAAGTATAGAGAAACAGTCACAGTATCTGAAGTGCCATATTGGCTTGTGAGCTGTGAATGGTAATTGTTGTAGATCAGTGATGCACAACCTCTGGCCCACAGACCAGATTCAACCTGTGGAACTGTGGGGCCTCCCCATAGGTCTGTAAATTTGGCAGTGGGGGAGCAGTGACAGCATTAATTGCTGCAGCTCTGGAAGCCATGGCAATTAATGCTACTCTGCTGTTAAATTTCTGGACCCATGGGGAGCCCCACAGGTCAGATGATATGTTGCTGTGCTCAGGGTTGTGCCAGTATGTGGGACTGGCTCTGGTGGGTGCCCAGTCACTGCACTGCGTGAGATCAGATGTGGCATGAATGAGGCTGCTGTATAGCCAACAGACCAGCCCCACTCCACTCACCTGACCTTTAGGGCTTGAAGGTTGAGCATCAGTAACAGATCAGAACAGAATCTGACCCTGGGAAACTTAACTGTATAAAATATCTGTATATTATATATTAAATTAAATTAAGCTAAAGGACTCATTTCAATCCAATTTGGATTCTGTTCTGGTTAGTGAAAGAACAGGCTTGTGGCATTGGGAACAGTCACATTTCACCATATGGGGTAGGGTTAATAATATATAAATGAACAATGCAGACTGTTACATCTCTTTGGCTCCCCACTGAGAGAAAACCCCAAAGGATATTTTAAGAATTCAGAAATAATTAAAGAATTTTTATGGGTAAGGTAAATAAAGAAAGTGACTTATTCCAAAATGATCCTTTCAGACCAAAAGGGTAGGATTATACACTGCTTCCCATAAACACTTCCTGATGATAGACAGATATAAACCACTGCTGTCCTAAGGGTTTTAATACTGAGCTGTTTTGTAAGTCATCAGTTCCTCTTCCTGAAGTGATAGGAGGCCTGTATACTACCTACCCTTCCTTATTACCACTGTTTTTGTGAAAAAAGGTTTTGGATAAAAGGTGAAAAAAATCTAATACTAAGGAGGACCAGCAGCAGTGTGATATTGTGATTGTATCAAGATTTGTATTTAAAAACGGTGTCAGTTTCCTCTAACCTTTTGAATTTTGTTTTCAGACTTAGCACAGTAAGTCTTCATAGAACAGTTGAACTTTCCATGCCATTTTTAGTCACATTTATGCTAACTAAGGTGGGTAAAACACTGAAAAATCAAAATAGTTGAGCCTGAAAAGGGGAATGGATAGATTGAGTGCTTCTCTTTCTTTGGATGGGACATGCACCCCAGCAATCTAAAGTCAAGGTTAACAACTATTTTTATTGGAATATGTTTATCTTTATTCCTTTTTATCACCAACCTATAATAATGTGGTGGAAGCCAAGATTCACATGCAATACAGTGAATCTTCTGGCACACCTGGATTATAACACATTTTTCTAAGTCCTATATTAGTTATTTGATATAGAGGGACATCACATTCCTCCTTTAGAGTTCATAATCATTTCCAATGAGAGTCCGTAGCAGAATAGACTTATTTTCTTGATGCAGCTATGAATTTACCTAGAACTGTATTCTAGAACATAATTATCACTTTGCTCTGCTGGAAATCTTAACAAGTTGGAGAAGTATAGGGTCTATTATTTATAAATTCTGTCTGTTCTCTAATGCTTAGGCAAGAAAAATATATAGTAGAAGTCTTTGGGATTAGGATGTTAGACAAAACATTCTTGAGAAAATATGATTTAGAGTTTGATACACTATCAGTAGATCTACTTGATTGGCTTTGTTCTGAAGAAATTATGTACAGCCCTTTTGGGCATGCCATACTGACTGAGCATGCGGCCAAAATATCCAGAGGATTGGTCTGCTGTTCATGAAAATAAAATATATTCTGTGGCCAAGAATCATCGAGCTGCTTGGGAGTTTGGAGCTAATATAAATACATAAAATTCTGTTAAAGGATAACAAATGGCTTTATGAACATATACAAGTAGCCACGCTAAAAAATAAATACTGTTTCTGCATTCTTTTTAACTCTTTCAATTTCTCTTTTTTTCATTTTTGCTTCATACTTTTGGCTTTATTGAAGTGATGTTATGAACTGCACATTCAACTGTGAGTGTTTCTTAAAGAACTAAATAGCTTTTGGATGAGAAGAGCTGTTTTATTCTTTTATTTTTTTCTTTTTATTTGATTCACTCTTTACCAGAGAACCTTCACTGAATCTAGCTCCTAGTTCTCTTATAGATCAGCTTGCTACAGTGTCATACTGAATATCTCAAAAGCTGTAAGAAATACATTTAAACATTATTTGTATTGTTTGTAAAAATTACTTCATTCACCTGTATATCCTATTATATGAGAGATATTACTTGTAATATATCTGATAGCAAAACCAGTGTTTGCTATTTTCCAGTCTCAGGCCATTTGTATTTTCATATTGTGGAAATCTAGTAGTACATGCAGTCACGAACTGGAATTGAACAAACATGATTGTGGACTGCATTTCTCAGGCCAGCAGGTTACTTCCAAAGTATAAAGAACTGAATTGAACTGAACTTTTAAATCAGACCTTAAATGAAAAAAAGTTTGAAAATCTTTGGAAAGAAAAGCAAGCTACATTTCAGGTTGCTTCTGGCCCCATAAAGGAGCTAGTTGGTCTCTGGCCACATAGGACAAAGTACATACATTACACTTTTACTGGTGTAAGTGATTTGAACTGGTCTATACCCATAACAAAACAGAAGTTAAGTACACATAGGGCATGTCTGTATGTGCATTTATACCCACTTAAATTTACTGTGCAGTAAGCTACTGCACAGTAAGTGGGAATAGGCTGGCATCTACACATGCAGGTGTTAAAGAGCATTAACGGTGTGTGTGGACTGACTTGGGACTAAAGTTAGTCCCAAGTTAGCCCACACATACAGTGTTACTGCATAGTAAGGCGTCTGACACTTTCACAAAACCTCCGCCTGACACTTTCACAATACAGTCATTGTTTTAAAGCTATAATCTGAATTTCATTTTAGAGGCTCTGTGGTAAGCTCTGCTTTTAAGTGTTTAAAACTTGCTTGTTGCCCTGTAGATTCATTTTGTAGATTCTGATTATTTGGAAGAAAGAGAACAGGTGATTGTTCTATTTAATAAGTGAATACAAAGCTTTTTCACTTCTGTTAACTAGTGGTCAGATCTCTTGTCTCAAAGTCCTCAAAGCTTTTTTTTTTTTTCCTCCTTTCAAAAAAACATGTTATCTGTATTCCTTTGTTTTTTGAAAATGCAGTTTCATGATTACACTTAGTATAGGTTTGTGTGTTTGGGGAAATAATTTTGATGAACGTAGGTTTCAAGCGTAAACATTTGGCTGTTAATTACCTTATTTCTTCAGTCATTAAATGGTATACCTGAAAGAAGAATTGCTGAATAAATAATAGTGTGAAGTCTCTAATGGGCATCTCCTCTGCTGCCGACAGATGTTGATGAGTGCACATCAAACCCATGTACTAATGGAGATTGTGTCAACACACCTGGATCCTATTATTGCAAATGTCATGCAGGTTTCCAAAGAACTCCTACCAAGCAAGCTTGCATTGGTAAGAAAATGTACTTGCACGTGGTGTAAGATGTTATGCCTGACCTGCTATGTCAGATTCTCTTGGAGTTTAGCAAGCAATTACTAGTAAAGTCTTTTCAGTAAATTATGACACTGATGTAATTGCCTTTAATTAAAGTTTTAAGCCTGGGTTACCCTTGCATTTTTTCTATAGAAAAAAACATAATGATTTATTTTTTCCCTTTGTCATTTATCCCTTCCTTCCAATATCTTAGTTACTTGTCTAGCTGTTTCACATTGAAGAATCCACAGAAAGAAAGGCAGTATTTAGATTAATAGATTCTTTAAGTGTAGGGGAATTATTGACTCTAATTATGAAATGATATTTCATAGGCTTTATTAACACAATAAAAGTTATTGCAATAACAGGCTGAAAGTATGATAATAGTTCAAGAGAATGAATTTTTACCACCTTCAAAAAGTTTCTAGGAAATATTTTCTGACAGGGTCTTTTAAAACAATATCTATTACTTTGCCACTCTTAATTCATTGACTAGTAAATCATCTGATCGCATTTCTCACTTAGATATTGATGAATGCATCCAAAATGGTGTTCTTTGTAAAAATGGCCGGTGTGTCAATACTGATGGCAGCTTCCAGTGTATTTGCAATGCTGGCTTTGAACTAACTACAGATGGAAAAAACTGTGTCGGTAAGGAACACTCTTCTTTGTTTTTGAACAGTCTCTGCTTTCACATTTCTAGAAATTGCCCTTAACACAATATTCCTGATGTTTCAAGTTCAGGTTTCACAAAGTAACTTCTGATGTGAGGGATAGCCTCACTGGGGTCAAGCAGACAGTACATAAAGCTTCCCCATTCCCCAGATGCTGCAGAATGGTGCTTCAAAAACTACATTCTCTCCTTGAGTTAACCAGTGCACAGCTGCATTTCACCACCCATAGCCTGTTGTCATTGGTGTGGCTGATGTAGAAGATGGTGAGATAGTCAAAACCACAATCCCACATTCTTCAGATGCCTTTGAAAATGATTTGGGGTTTACCTCAGGAAGAGTGTCATGAGACTAACCCATGTAGTTTCCTAAGTAAACATATTGCAATTGTGACAATAAGTGACAATAAATGTTTAATAAAAGATATCACAAAAAAAGTTGCCTCGTATATATTTTCTGAATGATCATAGCTACAACCCTCCCCACCCCCATTGTGACTGCTGTCATTTGTGCGGTTTAAATAAAGTTAAAGCTGTTCTTACTCTTGCCCTACTCCCTACATTGCACCTTGGGCATGTTTACCCATTCATGAATGTGCCATAATTATGGCACATTAAGTTTAGTACCTATAATAACAGATTCTAAACTTAATGCATCATAATTGACGCTACTGTGCATTGGCACAAACAAAAGCTTTTTTGTGGCATTAATTTGCATTAAATTAAGTCTGCTGTGCGTTAGCACATTAGCATGGTTTTTGCTAGCCGTGCTAATGTGCAGTAGAATTAGTCTTCTGTGCATTAAGCGCCTTGTGTTGATGTTCCCCTTTTGTCACGTTTTGGCCCCTGAAGAGTCTATGTCTTTGTAGGTGTTAGTTTTATACATTTAGGCTGTAAAAGCTTTGCTGCAAGTGCTGTGGTTTGCCATGTGTTTTGTATCAGCTATTGTTTTAATATAAATAATAAAACATTTAATATTAAATGTACTTAGATGAAAAAATGTTATATTTATTTATATTTTAATGACTTAAGAAAACATTAAACATATTTATTCTTCCTGGTTAAAGGCAAGGATTTCATTAGAGTAATAAACTTTATCCCAACTACATAGTTGGTCCAATAAAAGATATCACCCTAAGAAATCTTTGCCCCTCGCAATTTCTGGAGCATCATGGCTTCAGCATCACTCTTACACTACCTTCCTGCTTAAATGCATTAGGTAAGGTTTTGCTTTTTTGATAAGTCCTTATACTGATGCACTATTATATAGTGTATGATGTGCCTTCCCCTTTGATGGTACAAAACAGAACATTTACCACTGATGGAGTCCACAGGTGGTTATTTGTTTCAGGGAAACAGCATGTCCCATCCAGTCTCCGTAGAATGTGTCTTCTCCTTCTGTGGTGTTAAAGATCAGAATTTTAATTTTGATTATGAAGTGTCATGAGACACTTCTAAGAAAAATATCTTAGAAGTGTGGCTGCACCACACTGAATTCCTCAGGATGGCTAATTGTCATTTTGCTTCCTCCTAAAAGAGGAGGAGGCAGCATTTACCTGAGGATATACTCTGCTGAAATATTCTAGGCTAGTGGTTGTCAACCAGGGGTACGTGTACCCATAGGGGTACTTAAAAAGCTCCTAGGGGGTATACAGAACTAATGTGGCTGATAAATGCCACGTGCATGCATACAGCTGCAGCACAGTACACAGGCAGCCAGGAGAGCAGCTGGGTCCAGCTGGTAAGTGTGTTGTGAGGGAAAGGTCCTGTGAGGGGAAGATTGAGGCCCCAGTGGTGGGGGAGGGAGTGGGGCTGAGGTAGGGGCTGCCCAGTCGGGTCAGGGCACTGGACTGAGCCACGTGAGGGGTGACTCCTGCTGCTGCACACACCTTGGAAGGCATGGGAGGTGTATGCCCCCAGATATGTGCAGGGTGGAGTGGGCTGATGCTGTGGGCTGGGGCCGGGGCTACACTGGACTCTTCCTGGCAGGGGCAGGGCCAGGAGGTCTGTACTTGGGGTGGGTAGCGGTGGCACTGGGAGGGGGCTACAGGAAGGGCTCCAGCCACTCCAGCATTTGCTATAGTTCCCCCAACACTCCCAGCACCACCACTGCTACCCGCCCCAAGCACAGCCTGGACCAGCCGCCAGCTGGGAAGAACCCAGCACAGGCCTCAGCTCACAGTAGCAGCCTGCCCTCACCCCATGTGCAGATCTGGGGCACCCACCCCCCCATGCACTCCTGGGGGTGCATGTAACAGCGGGAGCTGCCCCCATGCAGCTCAGTCCATCGCACTGCCCTGGCTGGCCAGCCCCTGCCCCTGCCGCAGCCCTACTCCCTCCCCAACCCCTGGGTCAGCCTGCCCTGCACCACCCTACCCTGTGTGCAGATCTGGGGGCATATGCTCCCCCATGCCTTCCCGGGGTGTGTGCAGCAGTGGGAGCTGCCCCCCCCTTGCGCCACCCCCGACTGAGCCACTTGCGGCTCCATCCTGTGCTCTGCCTCAGTTGTTCAGCCCCAGCCCCACCTCTGCTCCTTCCCTCACTGCAGGGGCCTTGATCTGCCCTCCCACTCCTTAAAAACAAGAAAAAAATATAAAGGGGTACATGAGCTGAAACTTTGAGAGAGAGGGGATACACTTGTTAAAAAAGGTTGAAAACCCATTAGGCAAATGACATTTTTCACTCTGCTGAAGGTGATGCTGCTTCTATGTGTAGTCTGCAGACTTTTCGGACAATTTTTGCAAATTTTACTTGTAGGGTTGAAACTGGGGAGGAAAAACAACTCTGCCATGTAGTCATTGAGAGTTTACTTTATTTGCACTAAGCAACACTTACCTAGTGATATCCAGAAGTTAATTCCTCAAGGATATAGGAACATAAGTAATTTTCTCTGTTCTGTTTCTGCAGACCATGATGAATGCACTACTACAAACATGTGTTTAAATGGGATGTGTATAAATGAGGACGGTAGCTTCAAATGCATCTGCAAACCAGGGTTTGTTTTAGCTCCAAATGGGCGTTATTGTACTGGTATGTATGACTGTGAGAATACATTAAGACAATTTTATTGAAACCGTCTTTTCCTATCTAGTGAACCATATAAGAATGACAAATCTTTTTATCACTTGGAATTAATAATCTTCAGTACCTTACTAATTTGGTACAATAGGTGATGAAGCTGCCTAAAAATACTCATTGGAATTCTAGAAGGAAGTTATTGAACCACTTACAGTTACAGTAGCTAGATGACAAGGTAGATTTTGAAAGCTATGGAAAAACATTGTAGCTGTAATGCAATCTGTGCACACTGCAAGAAATAGTTATGGGGGTGCAGTGCTTCAAATATTGATAATTTAAGTAACATTCAAATGTAAATTTTTCATTTGTGTTTTTTTTTCTTAATTACGTAATGTTTCTTAAAACATCAACGCTACTACATTGGGCTAAGTACAAGCTTCTTTGGTGAAATTATTTAAAAGATAACCTTAAACATTTTAATAATGAAGACCAATTTGTTTCCTACTGAAACCAACAAGAGGTTTTTGTGGACTTTACTGGGTGCTGGATTGGGCGTGTTTTCTAGTACAAAATGATTTCATAGGTCAAGTTTATTTAAAAACATTTTTTCTATATTAATATTGGACCTCTTCTGTGAATCTCCTTCCTTTTAATAAGCATACAGTTTGTTGTTTATATTCAAAGGTTATTTTGGAGCTGTTCACATAGATGAAAATGAATAAAGTAAATCTGCTTTTCTCCCCAGTTGTACAGACATACAGTGTCTGCAAATTAAAGAAAAAAATGCAAGAGAAATCTTGGAATTTAAATCAAATTCTGGAATGAGGAGGAAGAGAAATTCCAACTCTTTCTCACGTTTCTGAAATACAAATTACTAGTGAACTTGCTGAGCATGAGGAAAAGAAGGGAAAAGAAAAATACTAGAGCTCCGCTGCTTGAACTAATATATGAGATTAATGAGCAGAGGTTACCTAGCTTTGATTTAACTCATGTGTCATGTAAGATAAATTACAAAGTGCTAGTTCATTCGGGGAGCAGACTCCCTTTCACTGCTTCTTAAGTATCATGAATAAACCGTCAGATTTGAGAGAGTAACAGATCAAAAGTCTCACCAGTTTTTGGGATTCCCACGGTATGTGCGGAAGTGGGTGTGTGGTGCAGACAGTTCTCCTAAGCACTTGGCTGCCCTTGGGAACTTGTGGAAGCTGAGGCATGCAGGGAGTCCTCCTCTCCAGCCAGAAGGCCACTTCATGCTTTCATAGCCATATTGAAGCACTCTGCGGGGAGCTGCGTGGTGCTGAAGTGCAGTGGTGTAACTAGAGTGGGTTGAATGGCGTAATTGCCACAGGCACCAGCTTCTTGGGGCAGAGTGAGAAAAGGTGGCTGCTGCTGGCAGCCACGTGTTAGTGATCACAATTATAATAGCAGTGGCAACTAGAAGTTGTCATGCTCTGGGTGCCTTCTACTATGCTGCTGCACCAATTTGCACATCTGTCCAGCACCTAACTTCATTTTTTAGACTGCTGTATTACTGTGAAATAGCTCACAGAAAAAAAGGGGGACATCTGCAATTAATGTGCTAAATATATAGTCTTGAGTTGCCTTTAGACTCAGTTTATATTCCTGAAAATTCGATTTTAGACATGTGCCTTTTGGCTGAGGCCTTTCACATTAAGCCCATTGTTGGCCACAGTGAGTGCATCTACACATGTGCTTTACTGTGGAGTTGACTAATTAGCTTAACAGTAAAACGTCACCGCCTACATGTGTGCCTGTATTAGGGTGCAGTAAATTAATTAACTGCACTGTAGGATAGTACTGTCTGAGACAAGTAATATCCTATGGCAGAGTCATTTAGTGTGCCAAAATGCATGTGTAGACCATGACCAGGGCTGACTGTTGCACAAGGGTGCTACAGTGCAGGTGTTGCCTGCCAGCTAGCCCCGCACTGTACCGCCCTAATGCCCCAGCCAGCCCCACTGCAGCACACTGAGCTGGGGTGGAGCAGCTTAAGTTTATTTCTTCGCCCTAATAGCACATGTAGATGCACCCAGTGTGGAAAACTATAGTTTAGTCCCAACGTGGAAACAAAACAAGGCAATACTAATAATCCCTGTGCTATCATACTGCCAAGGAGCAATGTGTAAATTAAATTGAAATCTACTTACTCTAGATTAATTACATTAAACTACTTGAAAATGGTAATGAGTTACTGAGTTATGTCTTCCTCTGAGCAGATATTGATGAATGCCAGACATCAGGGATTTGCATGAATGGTCATTGTATTAATACTGAAGGATCATTTCGATGTGAATGTCCACCTGGCCTGGCTGTTGGTGTTGATGGTCGTGTTTGTGTAGGTAAGTGAAACTTCCTTAATGGGAAGCAATGAGAATTTAATAGTTAATGTCAGTATTAGCTGTAGAATTAAAATGTTTCTTAGTGGATTTTTTCTCCCACACTGCTGATATGGGAGCTGTGTTGGGGTCCTTTGGTCATATGATCTTCTATTTCTTTACTTGTATGCATCTATTCAGGGTGGATGGCTTCACTTACACATTTTGCCCCCCTTTCCACTGCTAATTACCCATCTCAAATCACTAGACAAGAAAATCACTTTAGTCAAGAGGATGTTTTCTTTTTGATATTCTTTTGTCTCTTACTCTTGTCCCGGCTCTCATTGCACATTCCTTTTGTGCTATGAAGGCCAGGTGAAATAGAAGAAACTCCCATCAGGAGATATACAACAAATGCAACCTAAAGAATAATTATTTTATGTGGACTCAAATTTGAACTCACTGTATTATGTAGCGTGCAGTTGTGCTCCCCAGTAAACTCAAAGTTAGATGTTAAAAAGCTTAGGCAATAACTGAACTCTTACTAACTCAACTTTAACATATATAAATTTTAGCTTCACATAATGAAAAATACTGGGTTTATGGACAACTTCTGTGAGAGGTGAACTTAAATTCATTATTTTTACTTCAGAAAAGTCTGAAAATCATGTTGTCATAAAAATTAGAGGAGAAAAAGCTGTAAAAAGGCATGTGCAGTTCTGGATAGTTCCAGACAGTAAAAATGATTTGTGCAGTTCAGTTTATGTTAAACTAACCTTTTTCTTAGGAATCTCTTGAGTCTTAAAAGAGTAATCAACTAAGGAACATAACAAAGGCTCAACCTTCTGTAATCTATTGTGACAGGAAACCTGCCCAGCTGCCTTCCTGGGGCACTGTGTTTTTTTCTTTTTCCACTAGACTGCTCCCCAGATCTGGGTTGCTCATTTTAATCTGTGCCCTTGGACGGGCCTGTAAAATCTGTAACTGTCCTGGGAAACATAGGACAGATGGTCACCGTATCTAGGATGCACTGGTCCCAGTCCCCTACCCAAAGCAAGGATAGAGTCCAGGTGCCAGAGCTTGTAGACACGTTTCTACTCACCAGTAAGAGCTGTACAGGCAAGGAACGTTATTAACCATTTATGTGCAACTGCTTATAACTGTTTAATATCCCATAGATTTAGAATGGTCCAAGTATAACATGTAACTTCACCCTTAGTTATTTCACAGTATTATTACACAGCAGCAGAACCACTGAATCATCCAGTAGCATTTGGTGGCTGAGTGGAGCTGATTGTACCCTCTGTCTAGGAGACAGCAGTAGGAAGCAGTTTGGTGCTTGGTTTTCTGTGCTCTCTTTATCTTCTGTTTCCACAATTCCAACAGCTTAGGGCTTTACAGGTTGTAGGGATAATTCTACGTAGTATTTTACAGTAGTGTACTGATGGCGGGTTGAGGGGAGGGTTGATCAGGGCAGCAGCCCTTAGTGCTGCCTTTGATGGAAGGATGCAGAAATGGCTGCCACTAAAGCGGTGGCTGTTTGTGGCACCCAGATCAGCACAGTGGCAGCCGACACTGCCGTGTGCCCTTCTATGCCTCTGCTATTTTATGTATGAGCATGTCATACCGCTTTAAGAACTACCATAAATCATTACAATTTCAGCTGGAAATTCCCTTGAGATGACATGAAATTATGAGGCAAAATCATGATTCATTTGGGAAATTGTTTTACAGAAAAGATGTTGTAATTATTCCAGACATGCAGTAATGTAGGTCATTTCAAATATGGCACAGCAAAAATTTCTTTTAGACATAACCATCTGAATAAGACTTCTATCCAGCTTTTTCTGGTGAATGAGTTGGATAATATTCAGACAATCTGGGCCCCAGGAAAATATTCTTAATCTGAAAGCTAACACATTACATAGGACTGTCTGTTTTTAATCATGCTTACAGGTGGGTTAGGCACGTCCCAGGAAAATAAAATTAAAGAACTTACAGTCAGATGACCACATTCTGCCACCCATTACCTGTACATTGAATATATATATATTTTTCCTCCATGAGCACTGTCACTGACTCTTGTGGGACTATACACAGAGTAAATTACTGTATTATTAAACATAAATAAGCATGCAGTTAGCCCCTAAGTAACAGGTTTGGATAGAATGAACGTGTACTATAAAGGAGAATGGACACTTGAAAATATAATACAGACAGGTTTTTAGACCCAAAGTTTGCTCTACATGCCCTGGGCTCTCAATAACTTCTGAGGAGTCATCCTCTTCCAGGACACAGTGGTATCCCTTTCACTAGGTAAGATTATAGCTTTTACTTCTTTTTGAGAGGGTACTGATTTGTGTCACATGCAGTCACGGTTGCTTCTCTGTTTGACCTTTTTAGACACTCATATGCGTAGCACATGCTATGGAGGAATTAAAAAGGGGGTTTGTGTCCGTCCTTTCCCTGGGGCTGTGACAAAATCTGAATGTTGCTGTGCCAATCCAGACTATGGCTTTGGAGAACCTTGTCACCCATGTCCTACCAAGAACTCGGGTAAAGTTGCATGTTTCCTCTGATCACATGGTTTGCACAGACAGAAAAGTGTTATTCAAAGTAGATTAATAAATTATTTCATAATTATAATGTGAAGAGGACTAGAAATTGTACAGGTTGTCTCTGAAAATAGTGTCTCATAAAAATATGTGATAACATGGCAAAACTGTACACAGGGATTATTATTCACAAATTATTTATTTCATGTTACTTGTTATTTCATTCATGTATAGATATTTAATTTTATTAGATAAGATCATGGGAACATTCTTTTTGAAGATTTAAGTTGGTTTGTTTTAGGACAAAGAAGATAGAATAATAAGAGCCCTAACGTTCTTTATTTTGGAACATCTCTTGTTTCCTTCAAACAGCTGAATTCCATGGTCTGTGTAGCAGTGGAGTAGGCATTACTGTGGATGGGCGAGGTGAGATTTCAGATTTTCTTTTTTAAATATATGACTTAAATAAAAGGGGTTCTAAAGAAGATCCAGAATGTTCTCCATGAAACTTTGAAGGTAAGAGGGTTTTGTCTGGCCTTCAAAGGTTCATTCATCCTACAGTGGGAAGGATGAATACAATCAGATCCCTCCAAAACAGATCTTTCTCCTTCTTTTTGAGACAGCATTAATTTGTGTCACCTGCAGTGACGAGTCCAGTGCCAGTACTCATTCCACAAGTTGGGGTGGGCAGGCTATCTTCTCTGATAAATCAAAGCTGGAAGTGAAGTTGAGGGAAGGGATTCCCATATAGAAGCTGAGCAACAGAAATTAGAAGCCCTAAATATTTGGTACAGTGAAGGAAAAACTCCTTTGTTTGGCCTACATTGCCTTCATTTGAGAGGCTGGACGAGGTTTGGAGAGCTGGGAGGGCTGATGGCAGCCCTTAAGTAAGTGGAAGCAACTGAAGAAGGAATGACGACACACACTGTTATGATTTTCTGCCAGAGTGTTCCCAGATGAGTTAATAAAGTTGTGGCCCAATTAAACCACATCCCTTTCATTTTGTCTTTCTTCCTGTGTGGTCAGTGCAATTGTTCCAGTTCAAATCAATGGAAAACTCCCATCTATTTCAGTGGGAACAGGATGAGAACTTAGGAATGTACTTTCAGCCATAACATAGTAAGCATTTAAAAGCACCATTAAACTATAAAGGAAAAGGTCATTGCTGTACAGCACTGTAAGTGCCTAATCCTACTCTTTATCTTTTTATGGGCTCATTTTAGTGCCTTGCAAAATCTATAGATAATGTACAAGCCAAGTTTGTAAACTCTGAGCTGTCAGTTCATTGGATATACAAGATCTGCTGCGTTCTTTTGGAGAGGCTGTTACTCTCACAAGAGAAATAATGGTGGTCTACAATGCTGACAGTTCCAGCCAATGGGAATTTGCATGAAGCTCTGTTTGGAGGTTATGGTCTCTGCTCGATATATAGAAGCTTAACCACTTATTAGGGAAGTAAGGCAAATTGTATTCTCCAGTCTTCACCAGGTATTTGACCAAAATTGTAATGTTATGCAGGGATCAAATATAAATTAAAATCCTCTTGGGGTGCCTTGAGGAAATGGTAGCATTTGCTATGGATCTCTCACAGCAGGATCCTGCTGCCAGGGACTCCTGCTACTGCTTACACTGAGAAATTCTGCTCATTTACTTAACCATTCCTTAAAGCAGAAGAAAATTGATCCTTAGCTGGAACATAAAATGGCCCAGTACTATGTTATTCTCCTTGTTCACTCCTTACACAAACACACCAATCACCTATATAATCTCTATGCAAAATCATGCTTAACTCTTTATCTTAATCACAGTATCTTAACCTCACTGCAGTGACAGTCACCAAACCCCATCCCCATCATTCAGTTCTTGAGCAACGAGTTTAGCCCAGGAAGCTTGCTCCCTGAGGATATTAGCAGAGTTGAGAAGTAGCTGAGCCTTCTCTCTCTACTTTACCACAAAAAAAAAATCCTTAAGAGGGCTGAGCCTTCCTTCTGCTTTAGAAAGAATGTGTACTAAAGGGAGGTAGGATATAGAAGGTATAGCATGACATTTTCCCAGATATTCCAGTCTCTCATGAAGATGTTGGAAAATTCTGACATCTTTACATGAGATACAGCCAGAGGAGTGGAATTTTCCAATAGGATTATAACACAATCCTTTTTATCATGTCTTATGTGTTTGAGACACTTGGATTTCAATTGATTGCTATAATTCTAAAGCCTTGGATTAAATCTGTTGTAAGCCTCTTAAATGCTTTAGGATCAACATATTAGTATATATGTCAGTCACGTACCCGTATTTTCAAAGTATTTCACTCAAGAATCATAACTTCTTACATAGGCCCTAAACCTACTGACAGACTTTGTGTTTTGAGTTAATGGTATTTTTATGTGTCCACCCACTCCTTAGACTTGTCATAGCTCTGAATACATGGAATAGCTACAATATTCTGTTTTGTATTAATATAGATATTAATGAATGTGCATTGGACCCTGATATTTGCTCCAATGGAATTTGTGAAAACCTACGTGGTAGCTACCGTTGTAATTGTAACAGTGGTTATGAACCTGATCCTTCTGGAAGGAACTGTGTTGGTAAGTTGCTTCATGTATTGAATTCTCACTCATTTCCGTAGAAGCAGGACTAGAGTGTGAGAAGAATGGCTATGACTTTTGGCTCCAAAGAAAAAGCACAACTTCTTTTTGAGAAAAACTTCCTCTTTAGCCGTTGCATGGCCACTACTTCTACAGTTGCTAGTATAGTTTTTGTCTGTCTGTTTGTTTTTTGAAGGTTTTTCTACTTCTTTTTAAAATTCCCATTGGTCTAGCTATCTGGGAAGTAATGGGAAGAGAGATCACTGCAGTTTCACAGGAATTCGAATAAATGTTTCCATATATCTGAATCTGTGTATTCATACTGCTGCACACTCTGTGTCAAGGGTCCCCAAACCATTTTCGTCTGAGGACTGTATAGTAATTCGCCAGAAGGTAATTTGCCAAAGGCCAACATTTTCACATAATAAAATGGAGCAGATGACAGTCACTCTCATAATTAATGTAGACTTATGGCCCACTGAGACCCTCTGTTGCAGTATGCAGTGCTTCATTTTGGCTTAAATAGTTCACAGTGACTGCGTCTACATGAGATATTACTGCACAGTGGTTACTGCATATTCATTTAGTACTTGTTTATACAAGTACTAAATAAATGTGCAGTAACCTGAATTACTGCACAGTATTGCCAGCTAACACCTTTTTTGAGAAGCTGTTGCGCAGCAGCCTACTACTACTGTACAGTATCATTGCATCACAGCTTTGTCACAGAATGCTACTGCACAGTCAGTGTCTTGTGTAGATGCGCCCAGTTTGTAACAAGTGGAAACACTGCATCTAAGCCATCTGGTCTCCAGAGGCTGCAGCTTATTAATGAAGATGGAAGTGGCTGTGAGTGACATGACCTAATGATACTAGTCACAGGGCATGTCTGCATGAAGACACTGTACTGTGTAGTAGACTAATCTACTGTACAATAAAGTATCACTGTCTACATGTGTGTGACATTTACTGTGCAGTAAATTAGTCTACTGTGCGGTTAGCTAGTACTTGTAGATACAAAGTACTAGATTAACTGTACAGTAGCTGCTATGCAGTAGAGCACATGTAGATGCTGACCAAATTCACTCCTGGTCAGCCACACCAGGCAGGGGTACAGCCTCCTGCCTGGGGCAGAGCCATGTGGCTGGGACACTTCTCTGTAGTTGGCCCAGGATGGCTTCCAGAGCCCTGGCCTGACCTCTGGGGCTTGTACCTCCAGCTGCCTGGCCCCTAGGCACCATACCCTTCTGCTGCAGGCATGTGGCAAGCCCCAACAAAACCCAGAATCTCTGCCTGAGTCCCCAGAAAGCACCTGGGATGGCAAGCATTCCTGATGCCAGAGCCGTCAGCCTGGGTCCCCAGCTGGACAGAGAAAGAGACTGGCAACCTCATAGTGGTCTGGGGTGAGGCAGACATGCAGTGGAGCTTGGCTGGGACACCTGAACAAACACCCACATCTATGAGGCCATGGCGGTCTGCATGTAGGGGCACAGCTGTGAGCAGTCTGGGCGGTTGTGCTGCATCAAGATCAAGGCCCTGCAGGCCTAGTGGTCCATGTAACGGACCAGAACCAGCTGTCCAGGGCTGCCTGCGGGACCATGGCCTTCATGGGGCAGCTGGACCGCATCCTAGCTTTGAGGGCTGCCATGTGGACTCCAGCAGAAATGGGCTGCCAAAACCAGCTCTGTGGGCCAGTGCTGACAAAGTTCTGAGGAAGGGTCCCTCAGGGAACCAGTGGCGGGACCCAGCCCTCACCCTCAGCAGGCAGTGCAGGCAGCCTGGGCTGACACCTGCCGCACCATCTCTGGTCACGCACCCCAAGTGGGAAGGCCAGGCTGGGGATTGCCCCTGTGACAAACAGCTGCAGCTCCTCCCTGTAGGGGGCCACTGCCCAGGAGGCCAGGCACCGTGCTGCCACGCCCCAGGACACTGCTGGCAGCCAGACCACCTCGCTGCCACCTGGGACAGAGTCAGACCAACAGGACAACCTGCCACACCTGTCTGGTAAGCCCCACATAGGGAGGAGGGCGGGGGGGAGGGTAAAGGGGTGCTGCAGCCACTTGTACCCATGACAGCTCACCTGCCTGCCCCCAGGCTGCAAGCCTGGAGCCAGGGGCCGTGCAGTGGGGGATCGTGTCCCCCTTTCCCCTTTCCTCCCTGCTCCTTCTCCTCCTAACACAGCCTGGCTGAGCTCCCTCCTGCCCTCCTGACTTTCCCACTCCAACATACAGGGAGGCAGGAGGCAGTTCAGAACTTTGAGCGGCCAATGGCCTCCCAGCTAGGCAGCCAGGGGCCTATAATCAATGGCAGTGGTGATATTCTCCTCAGGTACTTGTAAAATAGGCAGAGATACCCTCCAAGGGTGGTGCACATTTCAGGGAAGCACAGGCTTTCCTGGGATGCCATCAAAACTGAGGGCCCTGCTCCAGGTTCTCAGGCATGCCCAGGGCACCATGGCAATTAGCAACAGAAGGGCCTAGTGGGTTGGGAACCCTTTGGTGCACTCACACAGCTTATTGTGGCATGCCTGGCAGACTCTCGGCGGGGGCATGCTTGGGGTGCAGGCCATGTGTGTCATGAGCCCTGGCTCTGGATGTGTCTCCAGAGAGGGCTGCTGGGGAGAGAGAGAGGGGGGGTGTCACCAGCTCCCTTCCCAGACAGGCAGGAGCCCATCACCCCCTGACATTGGACACTGCAGGCTTGGTACCATAGGAGAAAATTGCCTGGCCTGTAGGGAGGAGAAAGGGGGGAGCTGGTCCAGAGCTGCTATGGCAGCTGCCAGCAGGAGCTAGCCCTGTCTTAGCCTGCATAGGGGATGGGGAAGGTAGGCTGCCTGCTGCAGGCAGCAAGCATCCTTCATGCCCCCATGGAGGAAGCAGGGAGGGCTCAGCCAGCGGCAGCCTGTGGCAGCACCCACCTGGGCAGTTTACCATAGTCCTCGGGCATCTGTGTGCACATGACCCTTGATCTGAGGCTGGACGGCACACAGCCTCTTGATACAGTGCCAGGACAGTGGCCCTTGCCAGCCTGCCCCCAGAGTCACCTGACAGGCTGTCCCTGCCCCCTGGAACTCCCTTTCAGCCTGAGCCTGCCTGCCCAGAGCTCCCTGCCAGCTTGAGGCTGCCCCCTCAGAACCCCCTGCCAGGCAGAGCTTACTTGCCTGGAACCCTCTAGCAACCTAAGCCCGCTGCCAGCTCCTGAGCCCCCTGCCAGGCTGCACCTTCTCCCCCCTCCCCTCCCCAATGGAGCTCTCTGCTAAGCTGAGCCTGCCCCCTGGCACCCAGGCAGCTGTGGTCAGAGCCTTCAGCTCCCCTTGGCTCCTGCAGGGAGACGTAGCAAGGCAGGCAGGAGCAAGCCTGGATCTGCCTGCTCCGCTAAGGAGCAAATCTGCCCTCAGTAGGGCACATCTATGCGAGATGCTAAAAGCACAGTAGACTAATTCTACTGCACATTAGTGCATCACGGCAAAACTGTGCTAATGTGCTAATGCACAGTAGACTTAGTCTACTGCACATTAGTGTCACTTAAAAGATGTGTGCTGGCGCTACTGTGTAGTAGCACTGATTATGATATGTTAAGTAAGTACCTGCTTATCAGGTGTGTGTGCTATAAGGCTCATGTCCCATTTGCCTAATGTTTTACTGGAGTGAGCCATGGAGAAAACCAGATGGTCCTGTGACTATAAAGTTCTGATGTCCTTCTTTATCTCTCCATGCCCTGTTGTATGGGTTTGTTTATTTGAAACCTTGGGAGTTGGATACAGGCTGGGATAGGTCTCTGGGATGGGCTTTCTTCATGAGGCTCCTCCCCTTACACCCAACCTAACCATGTCCAGGATGATGCATATCTTGACCTAGATCTTGTGTCAGCTTGTCACACTTCAAACCTCACCAGGATTTAAAGAAAGAAAACCTCTCAGGTGAGGCACTATCCCTGTCTCTCCTGCCACGTCTTGTTGTAAGATATAAAGGAGAGGTTCAGTGTGAAATCGTATAGGTGCCTCTGCGGGTTTTACTCAGGGTACTGCCAAAGCTGACATGGGGTTCTGCCTCTGCTACACCCCAGTCACTTGCCAACCACTGCTGATGGTGTTTCGTGATCTCCAACCACTGACACAGACTGCCAGATACTTCGTCCTAGTCCCTGTGGTGTTCTCAGGATTAATCCCACTAATCACAATGGTACTTATTCTCCCAGCAGACCTGTTACGATCACTGTGTCCCTTTAGCTGTTGTTTCTCTTCTTTTTCAATCGTATAATAAATTAAAATAGTGAAACTCAAACAAAGTTCTCTTGTCATGATGCTCTCTGACTCTGGCGTCCTCTAACTTTCCCTATTCTATAGAGCCTCCTGGCTCTTCTGATCCGTTTTCTTTCTTATTTAATCAAAATAGACCCCCATAGGGGTCCACCCTCCCTGACACTCCTGGCTTCTGCTCCCAGACGTTAGCTGCCTGGAGCCAGCTTCCATCGTGACTTCCACTCTGGCACTCTTGGTGCCATTTAAATCTCCTGCAGTGGCGTGTTTGGCTGATGTCATCAGCTGTGCACTGCCCATACAAGCCCATAGAGAACTCATAAAGTGACGCGGCTGCACCACATGCAGTTCCAATACAGGTTCCTGTTCCAGTAAGTGTTGAGCACTTCCTTCTGACCCAGGTCCCTTCTGGACCAGGTCAGAATGGGCACCAAGGTTCTGGGGTTGGGTGGCAGGTCGGGCTGCAGTCCTGAGCCACCACACAGCTGAAGATGCTGCTGGCTGTTACTTGCTGTTCACTAAATAAGGATTATGTGTTAAACTCCTTCATTCAGGATTTCTGAGTCTATCCTTAAATAAATTCATTACAGGCTCCAAGGCCCATAAATTAATAAGCCTGTTCAGAGTCTGAGAGACATCTACCTCACATCAATTCATCCTCATTTCCCAGGCTAATTAATGCCAATCGGTCTATTAAAGGTTATTGGAGAATCCACCAGAATCAGTTCATCTCAGGTTCCTGGGTCAATCAAATTAAGTCAGCCAACAAAAAGTCCATCAGTTAACCTGAAAAAAGTATGAAATCAATTCCTTCCTAGTTCCTGGGTCAGTGAAATTACCTCAATACTTCAAGTGCTCATGGGGCAATCAAACGAAATTAATACCTCCTCAGTTTTGGGGTCAGTCACCTTGAAATCAGTTTTACTGGGATTCCTACCCTGCCTTAGCTCCTCAGGGTCTGGATCAGTGCTTTCAGAGGGAAAGGGTCTTTCCTTCCTGCCTCCTTCCCAGCACTTTGAGAAGGGAACACAGCTCCCCCCAAAACAAAAAGAAACGAAGGAAGAGAGAGAAAATCAAAGGATCACTGCCCCTTTAAACTCACAGACCCACATGCGCCCCCATTCTCCCTCAGTTCCAATTCCTGTATCTGCCACTTTAGTCTTTGACTAATTGTCTTGGAGCAGCTCCTCAGTGTGGTGCATCCTGGGTTCTTTCGGTGGTCCTCTGACCACCTTGGCCAGTGTGCTGGCTTGCTTCCTCTGTGGTTGTCTGCGGGATGCTGTAAGTGGAGAAGACCTCGTGTCCCTCTGCTCCACAAACTGCAGTCGTCTCCTGGCTGCCTCTCTCCAGGGCCAGAAATACCAGTCCTTGTGCTTCCTCTGCCAATACAGAGGAAGCACATACTATGAAAATGCGGCAGCATGCTCACAGCTCCAGCTTGACTTCTCTCAGTAACAGAGGTAAGTACTTCTTGGTCAGGTTTCTGCGGGCTTTTCTCCTGCCCCATTCTCTTCCCCTAAACTTAATGCACCGTACTTAGGACATATTAATGTACGTGTAGACGTGCCCACAGGGTGCACATGTAGATGTGTATCTGGGGCAAGTTTACTGCACCGTATTTTACTGCACAGTAAGCCTAAATTGTATTAATAGCACATGTAGATGTAAGGGGAGTTGGACAGAAAGCTCAAGTCCAATTATCTTTTGTTCACAGCATCTCTCAGCTTGTTGGCATATCCAAATCTTTCATTTCACAAATATTTCATTTAAGAGGCATTATTAAATGGTTTCTGTCAAGCTTTTTGCATGATTTGTGCTGTTACCAGACTCTGTACTATTAAAAAATATTTTTATAAGTATACTATATACAGAAGGCCTATTATTATACAGTTCTCTTTCTTAGTTATTTTTATCATCCATGTCAGTATACAGAATTCAGTCATTTGTTTTATTTTTATATAAAAAATCAGAACTGTATAAATAATATAGTTTGTAGAGTATTGGTTTTAATACAAAAATAGCAAAAAGAACAGAAAACTCTGTGTGTGTAAATAACCAATGAGGTTATGTCAGAATGCTTCAGAAAATGATTAAGTACCATGCTACCACCTGACCTGTTTAGTATTGTTAAAAATCACTCTCGACACCTCAAGTTTCACTGACCTGTTATTGGTCTTTGTGTTTAAAAAAACCTCACCATTTTTGGAGATTTCTGGAGATTTTCTTTGCATCTCTGATTCCTTGGCAGGACTTACATTAATACAAAACAATGTCAAATGGCATTTTTTCATATTCTACACATAATTTTCCTTTTCCAAATGGATTGTATAGTGATATGCTATATTTATCCAGTCACATTTTATGTAAGTGCTCTGTGTGTTAGTGGTGAGACGGGGAGGGGTTATATGCGTGTATGTGCACATACACTGTATGAGTGGATGGATGGTCCTGTTCAGGCATTGGACTACAGTGCAGGAAAGCTGAATTTTTAGTATACTTCTGATATAAAGTTTCCCCCATGAGCCTTGGTAGCTTATTTAGCACCTGCTCCAAAACCACTTGACATTTCCAGTGATCTGCTCATTAATATTTCTGAAATCTAGATTAAAAGCTTGATTTCTCTTTTATTTTTAGCCTCATCTTTAAAATTGAGACGACAGTCCTTTCATTCCTTGCAAGAATCTTGTGAGGATGAAGTTTTTGGGAGGAAAGTTGGAAGCCAGAGGGCCTGGGGGGAGGAAGGGGGAGGGAGAAGACTTTTTGTTGTTAATTAAAAGCAATTTGGCAATAGAGCATTACTTTTTGTTAATGTATATTTCCAGAAGGTTTTCCTTGTGCCTAAATTAATTAAAGTTCAGTAGTTCCCTACCTGATCTTCTGTTTATTTCCATGTGCTCTCTGCCTCATGCTGCTTTGCTTTCTACTTCCTGTCCTGTCTGCTGCTGTGCTGTCTTTCCCATCCCCAACCTGCCACATACTACACATGCAGGCTACTCATGCCACTTGTGGCATACCTACCTCAGGTTGCCCACCCCTGATGTAGCTGTTCCCTCCCGTACCTTTGCTGATAGCAAATATGAATGCAGATGGTAAGGTAAGTGTTGCACACATAGTTAATATCACTGCTTCTGGCCAGTCAGGCAGATATCATTGAAATAGTCATGATGTTTTTCAGAGAGATCTCAAAGCTATTATGTCCTAATGATGACAGTTTTTAGAATATAATATTTTATTGAAAAACTAATGTGATAAATCTTAAATATAAAATAGGATTTAGGGTAAGAGATTAACCTCTTGAAGCCAAGAATTGGCACTTTTCCATGTTCAGATGCAGAAAGCTAAGTATCAGGCAGACCTGATTGCTTCTTGTGAAGGTACAGGTGAAGGACTATGTGGGTAAAATATTGTGGAAAATTGTTCTATGACCTTTGTTTTCATTAATATGTCTCTCTGACATTTTTCAGACATTGATGAATGTTCAGTGAACAGACTGTTGTGTGACAATGGTCTGTGTCGAAACACACCTGGAAGCTACAGCTGCACTTGTCCAAAGGGTTATGTATTCAGCACTGAGACTGATACGTGTGAAGGTAAGAAAACTTCCAATACAAGCATTCAAATTGTGTTGGGCTTATCACAGTTGGAGTTTGTTAGATAGTCAGAAAAGACCCAGAAACAGTGCCAAAAGTTACCTGGGAGGAAAGGACTAAATTGTAGCATAAGTTATATGATATATCGTATGTATTATGGTACATTAGTATAATGGACTATGACATTGGATTTCAACCAATAAAGCCAGTTCATTTTCTATGTGATGGTAAGTTTTGTTAAGGAAACAGTCTGAAGTGAAAATAAAAGAACTTGGGACCTGTTCCTATGCAGATCCTAAGTTTATGGACCAGGTCTACTAGTCTATTTTTTGTCAAAAAAGTTTGATATCCCTCATCTCCTCTGACCACGAATAGGATTGTGAGAGCTTGTTAGAAAGTTTAAAACTACTTATCGTGACTGATTCTTGGTAGTTTTGATGTCAACAGGAAAATGTCCTGGACTGTACTGCACATTAATATTAAGATATTTCTTTTCTTGCAGCAAAACATGAATATTTGTAAAGTTGTTGTACTGTGGACCTGAATGATACAGATGGCATATCAATGAAAAACAAACACAAATTAATGAGACATTGTTGCTTCTAAAGTCACTTTTATGTGGGGGGGAGGGGGACTGGGACACAAATGATGTTGAAGTGCATGGAGTTTTCAGTTTTGTTCTGTTTCCAAGGAAATTATTTATAATATTCAGGAACAGTACAGTTTTAATAATTGTTTTGTTTTGGCCCAGTATTATCATTTTATACTACTCAGTATTATCATGCTAAGCAAGTTTGCACAATAAATTGCCCTTGTCAGAGCAAACACTTAGAAGTTGTAAGCTTTAGCTTTTTAATACTTCAGCTCTTATGAATCAGTAGTTCAAATTCTGTCAGGATCAACCTAAACCCTTTTCCTTCGGTTCCAGTCAACGGGAATTGTGTTAAGTGAAGTTAATATATGGCAGTCTTTCAGATGCAACCTTTAAAAGCTGAGATCCTGTCGGCTTTTGTTTTTACATTACAGATCCAACAGACTTTTTAAAGAATAGAATCTTTCTTATACATTATACTTTGGGATTTCTATTGCTGCCTCATTGTCTATCCATCGTGTACTCCTAACCTTTATTCATGAATTTTAGCTATCCATATATCCACTTATATATATTAGTTTTTAGCTGGGAAAATGGTTTCCTTGGCTTGTATTTTAATGTCATAGTATGTTGCAAACCAACAATCTGAAATAATATTACCCACAGAGATGTTACGTTTGCACTGTTCATTTCGATGCTTAACTTCAGAGCATAACTTTGACCATAAATATGTTAACACTGTTGAACAAGATGCCAGAACACAAACAACTGAGCTTAAATCACTGAATCATAGAATCATATGAAATTAGAGTAGTATAATTATAAAGGACATCTCCTTCCTATATTGATATTGACTCTGAGAACATAATTGAATAATATAATGTATCATTAACAGAGTTCAAAACAAAACCTTAGCTTATGCTCTTTGTTGTCAAAATGAACTTTGGTTTACATTTTCAAGAATTCATGCCTTAAAAGTTTAAAAGCAAATATGATTTTTTTTAGACTAATACAGAAATGCCTCTGACCATTTTTTCTTGGTTTTCTTGGGGTGACTTCTCAATACAGTAGGTGCCTAGGATCTACAGAGATAGTTGATAATTAAAGTTGACAAGGGTCAGGAGAAAAAAATGGATAAAATGGAAGCCCACATAGTTAGGTGTTACGTAAACTAAATCTACACACTGCCAGTGAAAGAAAAATTATTTAAATGATTACATAGAATTCTTTGATGGTATAACAGATTAGGGTTAGGGGTTTTTAAAATTTGTTTTGGGGATTCTAATGAATAAATTAAATTCATTTTTAACCTTACTGTGACTTTGCACATTCCTAAGAAAACTTTTATATGTCCCCAAGACCACTGTATATCATTAGGCTGACAATAATTGTCATTTTTCTACTTCCTTAAGTGAAACACTGAATGAGGCTAATAATATATGGTATCCCAGAAGCAGCTAGAACAAGAGAAAGTTGTGATCCCATCTTCTGTGTTCATAGCACTACAGTGGCTGAAGGAAGAACATTGTACCCTCCCCATACCCCTTATGGAGAGTAGCTGTGACTGTGCTGCCTTTGTGCATCTCACTGAGGTTCACTGCCCTTAACCGTAAACAAAGAGTATTTGCATAACCTATGGTACACTATTTACTGCTACTATAATAGCAGTGCTATTTGTAAAGAATAAAATAGAATATATATTTTTAGAAACGGATCAGTCATAAATAGTAAAGCAGTTCCTCGGTTAATTTTTATAAAGAAAATCCTACCCATTTTCTACCTTAATGAAATTAGTTTAGCACATTGTTACCCAAAACTTAAGATTGTATAAGTCATTCTGAGCATAATTATTTTAAAAGACATTTCAACTGTGGATTCTCTTTACAGTGTTGGGAGCAGAATCCTGTCAGCTATTGTTTATATTGTTTTGTATATGTAACATACACACATAATATCTGAAGTATCTGTTGTATCCATCTAGAATCCAAGAGTTAGACTAAGGTTTACATTTAGCTGATCAGGCAGAAATGATCCAGAAATGTTTTGGCATAAAGCTGTCTATAAAACTATAAAATCCTACACATTTTCTAACATTGAATAGCTTGCCTATTTGAAGAATAAACTTCTTGTCTCTCTTTTTTTTTTTGCTTTCCAATTCTGTTTTCAAAGAAATACTTAGCAATTCATTTTGGAGCTCTAGCACTCTAGCTGTAAATTTGCTTTAGCCAGTAACTGTCTGCCATGCATTGACATTAGATGATTGCTATTCAACAATGTATTTTTAATTTAAAGTAAATGTCAACATTCACCATTGACTCTTGCGTTGTTGTTTACTCAAAATGAAGATGCAAGAAAACTCATTTTCAGATTTTTAATCTTATTTTATTTTACTTTTTTAAGCCTTGAGAGTCTGTGAAAGTTGAAATTTTTACAACAAGCTCTGTGGTTTAGATTGTGTTTCCAGTGACATAACTAGTTAAATGTAAACCAGATGTGCTTTGAAGTTTATTTCCAGGAATGTACAGTGAACTGTTTCAATTCTTGGTTCTATGACATTTATAACGTACATTTACCACACTTAAAGGAACATATTCATAGGGGAAAAAAATCCTGTAGCAATTTTTTCTACTTAAAATCACATTTCTAGCTAAGACTATCTTGCCCACTATTGTTGCAATTAATACCCAAGATTATTTTAATGAAGAAGGGAAAAATAATTTATTTTTCCATTTTGTTTGCTTTGTACACATGATACTCTTTGGCCCTGATTCAGCAAAGCAGCGAATGTGGAGTTGCACTTATTCTTTCCTGAATGGGGGCTTTTGTGAATTGTCAGTATCAGCATTTATGATCACTAAGGACCCAATCCTGCAAAAATTTGTGCCTGTGCTTAAAGTCAGGAATATCACTGCTTTCACTGAATTCAATGGGATTTAAGCCTATGCTTAAGTGTTTTTCTGAATTGGAGCCAAAAATCTATCAAATGCGCAAAAAGAATGAACAAATGAAAAAGAGGAAACTTTGCAGGATCAGGTTCCTGTGTGTTTGTTTGGCTTCTTAACACTGCAGACTGAAGGAGAAATATTTTTAAAAACCAAACAATCACATTGGAAAAAACTACCAAAGGTGGCAAAGGGAATTAGACATAGGCTGAGGACCATAGCATAGATGATGCATAAGTGTTGACAGTGGGAGACACACAAATCTGTGCTGTCATTACCTCCTCCACTGCTGCCAGGCTCTGGCTCCTGCCAGGTTGCAGCCCTACACCCCACAACCTGCCTTTGATGCAGAAATTGGGCAGGGGAAGGGCATGTTCCCCACCACTGTGCCCTCCCCATGTGTTGTCTATGGACCATAGGATACTTTTAATGGACTTTCTGGGGGGAAAATATTACACTACAAGTTGATTTTGTCTCTTTAAATACAAAATAAGGGTTGTTTGAAATTTTATCAGTACATATATACTGAGTTGCATTCAAATTGTGTATGTGTAGTAAGGGGTGGAGAGCACTACCTGTTATGGTTGCTTGACACTTCCTATTAAGCAACCTGTTTCATTTGGTTATAACTTTTCCAAATTTTGAACATTTAAACCAAATTTCTTTGCTGGTTACCTGCCCGTAGGTGGCCTCCCCACTCCTCCTTCCCCCTCCTTTTTTTATTGATTTACTTCATCCAAAACTGTTTTTTTTTCAGTTTCCAAGATTAAGGCTAGTGAAAAATGTTGGTTTTCCCATTTAAAAAAATTCTTATGACCTTTTTTTTGGTAGTCCCCTGTGCTTTAATGCAGGCATTTGAACTTCCTTAGAGAGTAGTTTCTGGGTCAAGAACATGCCTTTTCGTCCCCTTTGAAAATCTGCCAAATTATAAATCCTTAAAAAAATCTTAGTTCACAGTAGCAGCTTCTTAGATTTTCACACTTAAATTCCTCAAACATTCTGATGGCATTGCATATGCTTCAGCCTGGGAACCAAGCAGGGATTTCCCTGGAATAGCAGCTCAGGAGTGCTGTTTGGCTGAGGCTGGATGCCTGAACTGATGGCAGAAAGCCTATTTCTCTTGTGCACTCAGGGACCCCACTTGTGTACTCTGGCAGCACGGAGGAAGAATGTGGCTCCTGATTCCAATGCAGAAGGATTACACCTGCAGAGAAAGGGCAAAGAAAGCACAAGTAGGTTAGGAAAAGAAGTTGGAGGGGCAACAGAAACCAGGAAAGGGAAGGAGGGATTTAAGACAATGGAGGAAATCGGGACTGGTTAGCTAAGCTGATGGGCGGGATGAAGGAAGTAAGGTAGAGGATGTGACGTGGTATAGAACCACACAGTGGGTAGAACTAGGCTCAAGAAGAATATGGGAACATGGAGCTGACTACATTGAGGGTTCCTGAGGTGTGCCGGGAGGATGATTGCTCCCCCGCTACATTAACAGACATTAAGACTGAAAAGTTAAGCAGTCAAACCTTACCTAGTGCCAGAGTTCATTGCTTTTCTAACTTAATTTAGCCTCCTTATACATATTGTGATACAATCCCATGACATACATATCATGTACCATATTTCACAATACCTCTGCTTTGTGTAGGGCATGGGTTAAACATTCTGCAGGGATGAATCAAGGCTGCATAATAAAGGATATTGAAATATACAGGGCCCTACTTCATTTGTTGCAGAAGTTGGAAGAGAGACCCAGGAGACCCAAGTTCTAATCCCTCTTATCCAAAGGGTGTTTGAACCTGTGTCCTAGCAAAGTGTTCTTAACCACCAGACCATATGCTTAGCATTTCTCAGGCCTCTCTACAGCCTCCTTCTTGAAACTGGCTTACTGCACCTTGTATTTTGTATTTATTGGGATTTTTTTTGACGTGGTGGGAACAAGAGTCCAGGCTAGAGCTCAAAGATGCCCCTTTGCTTCCAAGGCAGCATCCACATCACTGAGCTTGCTTTCCTTTTGACTGTCTGTTGGCCATCTTCAACTGGAACGTGCTCTAGGAAATACAGAGCATGTGGCTTGTGGAAGTGGATGTAGTTTACTTGCATCCTGTGGTTGCTGGGTAGCCACAGCATATAACCAATTCCCCCAAGGAAGTGCTTGGTTTGGACTCACCAAGTAACCATTGAACCCAGTCCAGGTATGGATTCTAAACTAAGTTGAGCCCCTGGGTCCTTCTGCCTGTGAAACCTGACCATTTAGTCCCTGATCCTCCCTGCCTTCCAGTTCTGGGATAGAGGTTTTACCTTTTTAAAGAAGAAAGGGATGTACCCAAAAGCTCCATTCAGTAAAGCATACAGCTTCTCTTCAACAAAAAGCTTTTGTTGGGCAATAGCAGTATAACAAGACAAAATCCTTACCTCCCTCAAATTTGAACATTTCCTCTGTTCCCTATTCAGCCTGCAAAGCCACATGCACTGCAAAGTTAGCTCAGCTGTTCTCTTCCTAGTCTTCTGCTCTCACACTAACACCATTCTTTTCAGGCCATTCTCTCCATTGCACCACTGTTTCATGCTTTCACTTGAGACCATTGGGTGGCTTCTGTCAAGGAATGTTTGTCATTCAAATCTGCAGGGCCGAATATATTTCATCCCAGGGTACTAAAGGAACTGGCAGAGGAGATCTTGGAGCACTTGGCAATCATCTTCATGAAGTTGTGGGAGATAGGTCAGGTACCAAAGGACTGGAAAAGTGCCAGCGTAGTGCCCCTCTTTAAGAAAGGCAAGCAGGAGGACCTGGGAAACTACAGACTGGTTAGCCTCACCTCAATACTTGGGAAATTACTGGGACATATCTTAAGAAAGACCATTTGCAAGCATCTGGAGGAGGAAGGGCTGATCGCAAGCAAAATTGTGTCAGACAAAATTGATCTCCTTTGACAAAGTAACATCTTGGGTGGATGAAGGGAATGCTGTGGATATGGTGTATCTGGACTTCAGCAAGGCTTTTGACAAGGTCTCATACATCCTTCTCAAACAAATTGGAGAAATGTGGGGTATGTAAAACTACTACAAGGTGGATAGATAATTGGCTCAATAGCCATAAGCAAAAGGTAATTGTTAATGAATCCATATCAGAGTAGCAGGAGGTTTCAAGTGGAGTTCCACAAGGATCTGACTGGGTTCAGTGCTGTTCAGTGTGTTTATTAATGACTTGCTTGGTGGCATAGAAAACTTCTTGAGCAAGTTTGCAGACAACAAAAAATTGGGAAAGATTGTGAACACACTGGAAAATGGGAGTGCAATGCAGAAAGGTCTCGACAAATTGTAAAGTTGGGCTAGAGCTAATAGGATAAAGGTCAGTGCAGACAAATGCAAGGTGTCACACCTCAGGAGGAATAATAAAAAAAAAACAATTATAAAATGAGTGACACCTGGCTGGTTGGTAGCAATATGGAAAGGAACTTGGGAATCTTGGTAGATCACAGACTCGGTATGAGTTTGCAGTGTAATGCAGCTGCACAAAAGGCAAAAGTAGTTTTGAAATGCATCAATAGAAGCATTGATAGAACAAACAAGCTTTGCCTCAAACATTTCTTGGACCATCACTGTTACAACAAGACTCCAACCCAACTATGACAAAACCAAAATCTGTGAGAGGTGTGGCTCTCAGGGTTCTCTGGGTGAAGGGGTCTAAAACACAAATCTTCTTGGGTAAATGGGAAACTGCTCCCCCTTCCCACCCTCTGCCCCCCAGCTCCCTCCAGTATCTGACACCCAATAATTTTGGTTCTTCTGCAACTAACATTTTGGAACTTACACTCATGCCTAGGTGATTTTCTTCCCCTATAAGCATCTAGCAGGCCATGATGAAGCCTGTTGAGCGTGCTAAGTTGGGAAGCATTGCATGAGCTATGCCAAATTCGAAACCATGTGAAGTGCCAAAATTTGCAATTATATAGCTACATAAGTATCACTTAGGTGTGGGAAAGGGAAATAGGTTATGGCCCTAAATGCATGTTCTTCCCCTCTTTGGTACTTGACTTTAGTCCCTGTGGTTGTATTTGTAGAACTGCTGAGCATGCACAGCTGCACTTGTAATCAGTAGAAACTGTGCTTATGTTTGGGCTTATGTAATTCTTTGTATCCTGAAAAATTAAGCTGTAATCTTACCACATTGTGCATTAACAATTAGAGCCTATTTTTTATGTTAACCTCTCTTTCTCTATACATTAGTTCTCTTTCTGTACAATGGAGGAAATTATTTCCCACTGGGGAAAATGCTTATGAAACACTCAGTTAAAATAATGTTGAGCACGACACAAAGTCCATTCAGAAAATTAATAATAATTCTGTCTCCAGAGCAATGCAATATGTAAGGTTGAGGATGCCATATTAAGAAAGAAACAAAAATATAGGGTTTTTTTTCCCAATGAATTCCATCCATCTTGTACACTGAATGATATTTGGTTGAGGATGCCACATTGAGAAAGAAACAAAAATACAACAAAAATACGGGGGAGTTTTCCCAATGAATTCCATCCATCTTGTACACTGAATGATATTTGGAAAAATATTGCCTGTGACCACATTATTAAAGACTTTATCATAATGCATGTGCATAAGGGAAACAAATTAAAGTTGCAAAGGCAGCCATGTTTTTTTCCTAACTTGTCAGTGGCTTACTTTACAATGTAGATGTCCTTTAATATAATTTTTTATGTGACTTTTTTATATAACAGTTCTGTTGATCACTCATATGCCTTTGAAATGAAAGTGGTATATGTCCTAATGTGGTTCAGACATGACATCTGCTCATTTTTAAATAATGTCTTGCAGTGTAATGTAAGATGGCAGAAGGCACTGGGTATGCAGAATCTTCCTAATTCAGTTGTATCCTGAGGATCATTTAGCATTTAATCAATGTTTAAGAATTCTGTGGCATCACAACAGGGAGCAGGAAGCTTGCATTTATTCTCAGAAGCAACAGTCCTGTATGGTAGCAGGAAGGAATGCTGCTATTCCCTAAAAATTGACAAGGACCAAGTCGTGCTTGGTGTATTTAGGTGAACAGTCCCATTGTAGAGGTGTGAGATTTGACCCTTAAAAACTGTACTTTCTTTTGAGGGTGATGGGAGATATTAAAGTCTCTAAAGGTTTATGTTTTCTAGGTATTTTCTATCATTTTAATATAATACATATGCAATTTGGTCAATGGTTTACTTGTTCTTATGACTTGTTCTTATGACTTCAGAAGCCCATGCAAGTCAAGAGCACTGAAGATTTGATATGACATAATGCATGAAGTAGGAAATGGTACCTTTGGTACAACTTTTGCAAAATAAGTTAAATAGTTTGTGTTATCTTTAAAAGCAGCCATTGATGCTATTACTGGTCTAATAAATCCTGCATTTTATTTTTAATTAATTTGTGCTAAACTATGTTTATGAGCTTGGCCTTAGTTCTTAGTCAGTACTTGAGAACATAAGCACACACTAAAACTTTCATTCCTGACCCACAACAGGAACTATCTAGTTGGATTAGGATTTCTGATTTGATTTAGGATCCAAATAAAAAATGAAATTGGTGAACTTCAGGAAGACATGGGTATGCACACGTGGTTGTTCTTTCGAAGAATTTGCTAGGGTTTGTTTTTTTAACTAATTTCTTTTTTCTAAAAATGCTAATATTATCAGCAGGGACTCTATTCCTACATGTAGTCAGACTTAAAAAAAAACAACTCATAGGGTGAAAGGAAGAAAGAGTAAGGGATGAAGAGGAATACCATTTGCAGCATTACAGTTTCAGTCTTATTTCTTGAGCACTTTCCAGGACTATGGAACGCTAGCCAGCATTGTAATATTTTGTTTCTGAGAGGGTTTTCTTAATTCTTCCAAAGCCTCATGGAGCCATAAATGACAGAAACAATAAAACCTTTGTTTGTGCACAGTGCGTTGTGGCTGGAAATGTGTTGTTTTCCATAAAAAAAGGATTCCGATTTCTCTCAGGACAATCATAATTGATTCTGGAAAACCTTTTAGTCCAAGTTCATGGAAATGTTTTGTCTTTATAGGAAAGAGCCATTTAATTAGCACTTTGAAAATATGTGCATATACATGCATATAGCTGTCCCTTATATGTGATGGACCTCACATTCTATAAAAGCAAAAAAAAAAGGGGGGGGATGGGAGGGAAAAGTGAACCAAGTTGAGCAGCCATGCTGGTATATCATGGTTCACAGCAGCATTTCTAAAACGTAATATTTTCCAGAAACAGCAGTCCTAACAGCATCTCTCCCTTCTGGATTATAGATATAAATGAATGTGAAAGCAGCCCGTGTGTCAATGGTGCCTGCAGAAACAATCTTGGTTCTTTCAACTGTGAGTGTTCACCTGGCAGCAAGCTGGATTCTACTGGACTGATCTGCATTGGTAGGTCTTTTAATGTGTTTTTTCTTTTTCTTTTTTAATTAGCACTAATTAAATTGATAGCATTGATTTTTAAATGCAAGATCAAAACAAACAAAAAGAGTCGTAGTAATTTGTACTTGGTAATAGACTGTCACAGGGTTGGCTGTGAAGCCTTTTTTACTTGCTTTGTGGATTAGATTGATCAAATGCAGACTAGTTTGCCTGTTTCCTTGGAAGCAGTAACAAACTAAGGAGGAGCTAGACATGCCGCTTTCTTTGACAGTATTTCAGCTATTTTCATGTATACAAGCCCTGAGTAGGCTGAAGGAGGTATAGGCTATGCCCCTTATCCATGAGAAAGAGTTAGGGAGAGATGTGAATAGTATCAGGTCTATTATTGACACTGGTGGTTATTTTCTCCCAGAGGATAAGATATCAGTTTAACTATGGCTGTTGTTTAAGAAGCTATCATAAAAAAAGTTAATACTGCATCGTACCTTTCCTTTGCTCGGGCCATGGAAGGTTTCCTCTGAATTCATCTGGAATCTTCCTTAATCTTACCTAGTTACAAGCATTGGCATGATTTGTGGAATACACATTGGTACTAGTATCCTTAGATGATGATGATCTGGTAAATCAGGTGTTGTTTGAATTTGGTTAGAACTAGCAGCATGCTTTGAGAGAGTTGATTGCAGGGTGACCTCACCATACCTAGTGGAGTTTTCAAGGCACATTTATCAGTGGATTTGTTCTTACATTTTTAAAGGCCTTGGAAGATGATGGACCCTTATTTACCTCAAATGCCCACATATTTCCACGATTACCTTAATAGTGCCGTGTGGTTAAGGATATTGTGAGATGGATTGAGGTGGAGCACTTTTAATGTTTTGAATTGAAACTTTTAGTTTTCTTTGATTCTCATGGGGTGCATCTGTACATGCGCTTTACTGCAAAGTTGACTAATTAGCTCTACAGTAACGTATCACTGTTGACATGGGCACCCATATTAGCATCCAGAACAGGTAGTATCCTATGGCAGAGTAATTTATGCTGCCACTGTGCATGTGTAGACAGTGACCAGGGCTGCCTGGGACATGAGGGCTCTACAGTGTGGGGGCTGCCTACAGCAGTCTCTCTTAGGTTCCCAGGTAGCACTTGTAGCTTGCTAAGAGGTTACATTCTTGTCCTTCTATGTTTTTTTGTCTTGTTTAAATCCTGCATGTTCTCAGATGAATTGCCATTGTGAAGTCATTAAGGATCCAACACTTGCATTGAGTGAAAGCTTACCATACAAACGTCATATAAATTCCCATAGGATTATTTGAATAGTTGAATTTTTCTGCTAATGGAAGGTATTTTGAGAATGATTGTAACATCTTCCATTACATACGTGAAAGGATGCAATGCTGTGTTGAAAATAAAGAGAAGAACACAGTGATACGGCTAATATTATAGATATAGTCCACCATACTCACTGAGTACAGGCACTATTGTTAAATTTCACTACCACTCCACAATGAATGGTTCCAGAAGATGTGCATGGCAAATTTGTCAGGACTGAATAAGGCATTATACATACTTTCTGTCTAGGCTTTCTCTGTTTTATATAAGAATATGAGAAGTGCCATTCCACATTAGACCTCTTGTCCATCTAGCCCAGTATTCTTTCTCCAACAGTGGAAGCTTTAGAGCAAGGCTGAGCAATTATTTGGGCCCATGGGCCACATAACCAGTTGTGGGGAGCTGTTACAGGCTGGTCAGCACCCCCACCTTGCGACAGCTCATCAAACCTGGAGTCCACGGGCCCTAAAGCTCCTCCCTGCTGCTGCTACCACCACCAGTGCCCAGAAGTAGCTGAGCGCACAGCGGCCCCTGGCCCCAGCCCACCCCATGCCTGCTCCAAACTCACCCCAGCCAGAGTGGACCAGCTTTGGACCAGCCGGGACCCAAACGCACAGCCCCATTCCCAGCCTCAGCTTGCCCTGTGCCTGGTCCCCACCTGCCCTGGCCAGAGCAAACCACCTCCAGATCAGGCCGGGACCCATGTACACAACCCAGGCCCTGGCCTGCTCTGCACCTGCTTTGGACCAGCCTTCCCACAGTGAACGGTGGCCAGGAAGAAGCTGCTGCTGGGTGCAGGGGAAAGGTGACTGCCTCCTCCTCACTGCTGCTGGGCTCTTCTTGCTGCAGCTGCCTGCACCTGGGCTGCCCTGTCTCCACTACCACCACTGCCCTGCTGGGTGGCCTGGAGGCAGTGGTGACAGTGGTGGAGAGGAGTCACACAGCAGCTTGGATACAGCTTCCAGGTGGCCATAGCAAGAAGGGCCTGCCTGTGATGGGGGAAAACAGCCACTTTTCCCCCATGCCCAGCAGAAGCTTCTGGCTGGGTGGTGCTGCTGCCACCACTGCTCGTCACGGGTGGGCTGGTCTGGAGCGGGTGCAGGGTAGGTTGGGGTTTGGGTCCTGACTGGTCTGGAGCTGATTCACTCTAACCAGGGCAGGTCCAAAACAGGTGTGGGGCAAGCCAGGGCTGGGGTTGTGCGTGTGGGTCCCCACCAGTCTCCACAGGGCTGGGAATGGGGCCAGGGCTGGCAGCAACAATCAGAAGAAGCCACCCCAGCTCCACTGCACACCTGGGCCAGGCAGGACCTAGAGACCTGCAACTGGCCAGTCAAAGTCCTTCTGTGGGCTATATTTTCCCCACCCGTGCTATAAAGGGAGAGTATTGAACCAGACATCTCTAGAGTGATGTATCCCCTGTTTAGTATCTTCTCTGGCATCCACCATTGTTGAGTTAGGGATTCCAGAGGAAACATCTCCAACCATTCTGTTCAACAGCCATTAACCAAGCTATCATCCATGAATGTATCCAGTCCCATTTTTTTAACCTGGCTATGCCATCTGCCTCCACCACTTCCTGTGGCACTGCATTCTACATGTTAACTACGCATTGCATAAAAAGTACTTCCTCTTGTTGGTTTTAAACCTCTCACCTACTGACTTTCAGTGAGTGTTTCCTAGCTCTAGTATTTTGAGAAGAAAGAGAAGACTTCAGTCACTAAGGAATCTAAATTCATCACCTTTCATAAACATTCTATTTAACAGTGGGCATATCTACATGTGCATTAGTTAATGCACATTGGATCTAGTACCTCCATTGTGAGGTACTAGGAAAATGTGCATTAGCCTGTTTTAATGCACATTAAGAAGCATGGTTTTTAAGTGACACTTAATGTGCATTAGCCTATTTTAATATGCATTAACTAAATAACATGGTTTTTTTCAGTGACACTTTAGTGGACATTAAAATAAGCTAATTTGCATTACAGATCACATGTAGACGTGCCCGCTATGTTTTAAACTACTGCTTTTAAATATTTAAATTTTGTTTCATTTTGCTTCCCCATAATAATTTTTACAAATGAATGCAACTTAAGAGAACTGTGATGCTTATTGGAATGGTATTGAATAACCTAATGAGTCAAGAGAATAGTGAAATTGTTTGTAAAATGGAATAAGATATATTGTCTGATAAGATATATTCTTTTGGGGAATTATACCTGCAGTAGGAAAACTTTCCTTTTTTCTGTGAAATACCAGTTATACCATTCTGAGTTACAGTTTGTAAAATTCTGATAGAGTACACAAAACAGGAGGTTGCCATCTGCTTGTAGCATGTATATATTCTTATTCAGGTCAGAATCAAAGAAATGCAAGTGGCAGAAGAATGCTTTGATGCTCAGTAATAAATAACTTTCTCACCAGTCACAGTGGCTGCCCTTTTGCAAATTTTGTCTGGACAAGAAAGACTATAGAAAATAAAGGAAATTAACTCATAGCCTGAAATAAGATAAGACTAACAGACTTTGGCAGGAAGATTCAAATACAGCTGATGTGAAGAAAATCACCTGATAATCGTATACTTGAAATCATTTTGCAATGTATTACTTTGACATGTTGGCTGCATAAAATTAAAATTAGCCACAGTAATAACTAGCTTTATTCACAAAGAATTTCTAATAAAGCAGGAAGTGAATTCACTCTTGGTATAAAGTATACATTTTCTCTGTTTTAGCATTTTAGCAATGAGCTAAAACTGGATGGCAATTTATACATGTCTGTGTGTGTGTCTAGATATGATCAAATAAAATTAATGGAACAGATGAATTCCTGATGTAATTCTAAGGCAATGAGATTACATCGGGGAACAATTTGACCTATTTATTCCAAGTATAAATTCCAAGGAGTGTTTTGTCTCAGGCAGAAGCAATGCCTCTCGGCAGTCCACAGAACACAAGAGAAGCATGGTTGCTGGCCTCCCCAACTTCCACACCTGTTATCTAATGCAGAATCCCCATGTCTCACTGGCATGCCCATGAGGCATCAGCTGGAGATACCCTCTCTGCCCTGGGGTGGTGGGGAGGGGTGAAGGAAAGGAGTCTCCTATTGCCCCATGGCTGGAGAACCTGCCTTTGCAGTGACTTTATAACTAGAGCACATCCTTGTTGTGCTATGTTTTTGTAGAACTGCAGAGTACTGAGACACTGACTGCCCAGTCCCTAAAACAACTTCATCGTTTATTATCAAAAGTTGGCACGCACAGAATGGAGGCTGTTTTATGGTAGCATGGCATTGAGACATGTCATAAGTCTCTCTGACTTTCCATGAGAGTTTGACTCTTTCAAATCTATATAACTAAGTAGCATTTGGTCTTTTAATCTTACTCAACAAATGTATCTCCAGTGTAATTCTAATGAAATCATGGGGCTTACACCAAGTGGTATCTTTTCCATAGCACATTTTCATTTTCTGAATGCTGTTTTAAAATTGACTTTACCTGTCAGTGCAGTTTGAAATAATTAGTTAGTATATGTTACAGTGTTTGTAGTGTAGAAAGAATACATATGAACTTGTAGACCCATTCACGAAACTTAATGCCAGATACATTTTGATCCTAGTCAGCTTAGAACTCCTGCTTTGGCTGGAGCTACTCCGAGTTTACATGAGCACAGCAGAATTTGCAGTTTGGCCTCATAGCAATTTTTATGAACATTCTTTGGATTATTTAAGTTATATTTGTGGTAATAATAATAAACCCACAATCCTAACTAAACATAGCACAATAAACATAAATACCTGAGAGCTCCCTGTTCTTTTTCTAATCCGCTGCAGATAGTCTTAAGGGAACATGCTGGCTGAACATTCAAGATGGTCGTTGTGAAGTGAACATCAATGGTGCTACGCTGAAATCTGAATGCTGTGCGACGTTAGGAGCTGCATGGGGTAGCCCTTGTGAACGATGTGAATTAGGTATGGTTCTGTGCTCTGTTTATGGGGGGAAGGGCAGAAATGTCATTAGATAAAGTAATTCTTCCTTAAACAAAGCATCTTTCTTAACAGAGTATTTTCAGTAAAAAGATGATAACATGAGGACTTAATGACTTCTGTGCTTCACTGTGTGAATCCCTTGGTAACCCACAAAGCCCACCAATTGATTATATTTTTAATGGATTTCTACAAGGGTAGATTCTTGTCATGTGTGGTGCAGATGTAGGCAGAGAGATGCGTAGGCAGAGAGATGGTAGTGGAGGAGGCAAATGTCTGGTGAAAAGTCTATAAGGGGACTGTATCTTGAAGGCTGCTGGCACTCAGGGTGCCTGCACACAAGCGTGGGGGCTGCTCTGATGTGCTGTAATTATGAGTCAGAGCATACTTGATTAATTGTCAGACAAGTCAAGCTCCCCTGCCACCATTTTGAAGTGGGGAGACACAGATACACGAGATGCTGCAGCACTTTATTTGGAGCGGCTTTTAAAGCATAGCCCACTCCCCATCCTCCACGCCCACTCCCGGAGTACATGTAAAAGTGTCCTCTGTTCCCAGGTGTTTTAAAACACAAAAACATCTGCACTAATGCTGTTATTAGCTGTAGGGTAGCAGCTGTTATTAGCTGTAGAGTAGGAAGAATTCCTCTAACAAGTTAATAATGCTACTTATCACTAAGTCCACGTTAGGCAATTCCAGCTCTTGCTTTTTAAATAGGACCTTAATACAATCCACTTAACATCTTTGTTTTTACTGTAAGGTTGGATGGGATTGGGGAGAAAGGTCGCAACATTTCTGGTTCTAACTAAGAGTATCTAAAACCTACATCTTCATGGAACCTGCTTTTCTCTCCCCACTGCTTCCTGCATTCAGATGTTTTGTGAACCCTAAAAAGTCAAGTACTTGCTTGTCTGATTTCACTGGGCATTGATTTACAGTGCAGAAGCCTCCAGTAGTTGCACTGCTTACTAAGATGGCATTGTTATTTCTGCAGGAAGGTATACTAAAAATAATCCCAGGAGGCTAGGATGAAGAGAGGGAACATAAGTAGCTTATATATGTATGTGATATGTGTATAAAATAAAGAAGTTATGATTACCTCTTATCTCTAGTAGGGTTTGATCTTGTAAGGGACTGAGCATTCTACCTGCAACATAGCAACGCTCTTAAGAGAGAACATGACTTAATTCCTGAGACTACTTACTAGCTTATAGCTACACATGTGCTTCAGTGTATTCCTGGATTAGAGTCAGAGCACTCAGCACCTCACAAGCTATTAGGGATCCAGTGGAGGAAAGATACAAAAAGAAAGTACCTTTCCCCCTTATTAACTGTTATGATTCTATAATATTGTGCAGCTCTATCATTCCAAATCAATGATGTATTGGTTTTGTTTCCAGACACTGCTTGCCCAAGAGGATTTGCCAGAGTTAAGGGTGTTACCTGTGAAGGTGAAGTTATTTTTTCTTATTCAATACCTGCACTTTTTTGCTAAAAATGGGATAAAGAGAATTTCTTGCTTTTTTGTTATTGGAGGTTTTAAGCACATTAACGTGTCATGATTGCCATCACAGGCAGTGAAGGCATTTAGAAAGCACCACCCTACTCTAAGACATTGGAGGAAGTCAAGGAAATCTCTATAATAAAGACACAGAGCAACTTAGAAATCTGATCCCTGTCCTTCAAGATTCCTTCTATATATAAGTAGAATACTCATGCCTTTACTCACCCCTACTTAGTGCAGTGGATCATCCCTGGAAATGAGAATATGGCTTGGCTATCGCTATACAAGATAAGGACTGGGGCTATTAACAGCCAAATGTAACCCAGAAGAGTCTTCAGATCCCAATACCATATACATGAAAATCTTCTGATTGCCTTCACATAACTTTAAAATCTCAGTAAGGTCTTATAAAACCAGTAAAGGCATGGATATTTTGAAAAACAAGTATACTCCCTTAAATGTCTCTTTGTATTTATTTCACAACAGATGTAAATGAATGTGATGTCTTCCCGGGGGTCTGTCCTAATGGACGGTGTGTTAACAGCAGAGGGTCATTTCACTGCGAGTGTCCTGAAGGCCTGACACTGGATGGAACAGGTCGAGTGTGTTTAGGTAAAAGTGAAGTCATCTCCTCCTCTTCAGCTATATAACTGCTTCCATGTTTTTGCATACTTTAAAATAATGGCAGAAGGAGTGTGAAAGGGTGTTGTACCTGTGAATTCTGGGCTGCATCCAGAGAAGTGTGGATATTTGGTTCCCTGGGAACAACTAGCGATGGCGCATCTTGTGTCTCTGCTAGTTGTCCCCAGGGAACGCCTATGCCACGCATGCTTTGGCGCATGCCATGTTACCCCAGGTGGGGTAAGGGAGGCTAGGGCAGCACTGGGTTGGCCCCAGCAACCTGACCTGGGGTCCTGGAGGCCTCCCAGGGCTCCAGCAGCAGTGATACTGCCACTTGAAGCCTGGCTGGCAGCTGCAGTGCAGCTCCAACCAGCCATGCTCCGGTTTTGAGCAGCACACACTGCCAGTGATCAGGCTGCCTGCCTTTCCCTCCTGCGCTGCTCCCTTGTAGCATGGAGAATAGCTGAATGTGCGGTATGTGGTGCTGCAGATGCATCTGGTACCACATACCATACAGCCATGCTTGCCTGGATGCAGCCCTTGAGTGCTTTGTGTCTTAAAGGGTATTTTTTTAGTGTGTGATGTTTAGTACAAAACAGTGTGCTGGTTTAGGGAGGAGTTAACCCCTACTTCAAAAATGGACAACTGTAAGGCTTTTTTTGTTGTCATTTTGGCTGAAGTATGTGTAGCTACTAAGCTTACTCATATTCACTTACAAAAATCTCTAGCTTATATTAACCAATGATTTAAACTAAGGATAAATTGGGAGCGTAGAGTAGTAATTCAATGGGAAGTTAACTACTTTGTGATTCTAGTCTGATCATTCTGTTAAGGTTGTCTCACTGCTTGACTGCTCCCCCCTCAACCTAAGCTAGCACAATTTTTGTGTAGATAACTTGAGCTAAAACTGCAGTGAAAGCAGGTACTTGGACTTCGGTTTTTTTGTCAATGGAAGAAACTAATGTTCTGAGCAAAGAAGAAAAACTTTAATATACTTGAACCTCTGTGACTAAAAAACATTAATTTGCACTGACTGGTTTCATTATTAATGTTTCTACTAACCTCTCTTGAATTGGTTTTTGAGAGACAAGAAAAAATGTCTTATATGTGGCTTGGAATAGCTGAGGGTTTCATGTTCAAGCATAGTAACTCTTAGTACTTTCAGAGAAAGGAGCACATTATTCTTCCTGCTAGGATGTAATGCAGCAATTACAGGTTTGTGTGTGAGGTGGGGGGTTGATCCCTCAGTTAGGGTTAATTTTACATTTTATAGTTTTCTGCCAAATCCTGACGAATCTTGTGGCAAAGTCCTCTGTCCTTCAGAATTGTCAAAGAGTTGGGAATTGTCTTTCTTGCTCCCAACCTGAAAGTACAGTGTGGGATGCTTTTGCATCAAGGCCAGTACTTCTGTGTCAGTGGAAGAGCAGTGGACACAGTCTCTCCATGCCTCATAGTCTATTTATTCCACACAGGCCTGTGTTGTTTTAGGCCCATTTTAGTTTTTCTCTAAAGGATTTGGCATCATTTTGCTGCCCTGGGCCAGAACTTGTAAGCTGGATTCCTGCCACAGGCCACAAATCCACCTTCCACCTACCCGGAGATCTCTAGCTGCCTGTGCTTACACTCACTGCAGATATCTAGGCCCTCTGCAGCAAAGTAAGCATAGGCAGGAGAAGGGAGCAGCAGGGAGATCTGCTGAGGAGAGTGCTATGGAGGGGCCAGGCAGTTTGTCACAGCTGTGAGCCACTCAATTCGTGAGCTGCCCCAGGCTGGATAGACCTTTCTGGACCAGATCCAAGCTCTTTGTGGGCCAGATTCGACCTGTGGGCTGTAGGTTGCCCACCCCTGTTCTACAAATTTATTACTTTGTATCTGAAGTTGAAGCTGGTTCAAGATGCATCTGGCAGCTTCAGAAAGTGTCCTGTAATTTGATTGGTACATCTGCTGTTTTCCAAGTGTAGTTTCATGGTTTGGATACATAAAACCTGGCCTGGGGCCTACCTGTCTAGGAGATTTTCACTCCCTATGATGCACTACCACAGTTAGGATCAGAAAAAGACTGTGAGTTTCATCTACCCCTTGTAAAAGCATTCTCCATGCAGTTCTTTCTTTTGCAGCTCTTTTCCCCCTATGATCTGAAATAGTCTATTTGTTGACCTCCTGGACATACTACGAAGCCCCTCTCTTTGTATGGATGTTGGAGAAGGACTATGAAGGAGAAGTTGAGAGTGGGGCTTGATTAGTGCAGTGGTTCTCAGACTTGTCAGATTCCAGGCACCCCTCATTAAACTCAAGGCACCCCTCAGAAAATGCTAGCTCTTAAGTTTTTATTTTATTTTTGTCTGCTGCAAAGAAATTAGGAACATCACAACAGATTACAATGATTTTAACACCATGGCTTCTTATTTTAAATCTCTGGGTTTATTTTGTGAATCATATTTGCACACTTAATACTGCTAATATTGCATGGTACACTGTAGAACCCTTGAAAAGATCTCAATGCACCCCACTTTGTTGCAGCACTCTGGGTGAGAATTGCTGGTTTAGAGGGTGTGTTAGGGCCCCTGTACACACCACAGAATTGGTCTTTAAAGCAGCTTAAATGCCTTTTAGCACCTCTTTAATGGCATTGATGTTTGGATACTCAGTGGTGTATTCCAGTCTAAATGACTTTGTAATGTAGCAAGATAAAACACTTCCGAGATGTTTTAGTTTGCTACCTAATGAAGTGCTACCTGCTGCGCCTGGCCTGGGGGGTGCCGCAGCTGCGGAGAGAAACACCGGGCCCCACACAGCTCAGGAGCTATGCGACCCAGTGGCAGCCCATGCAGGCAGGCTTGACTGATGAAACAAACAAACAAAAAAAGCGGGAAGTAGCCTGATCTCTTTTTTTTTTCCCTTCTGGAGCCTGCCTGCCTGAGCTGCACAGGGACCTGGTGCTTCCCTCTGTGGCTGTGGGGTGACCAGTGCTTTCCTTCGCAGCTGTCGCGCTCCCAGGTTGGGTTCCCAGGGGTGGGTGCCACCTGGGGGGCGCTGCCACTGTGGAGAGAAGCACTGGGCCCCAGTGCAGCTCAGGGAGGGAAAAGTTCCATTGCTTTCACTTACTTGGTTTTAAATATGCATCACCCAGAGCTCCCTTTGGTTGTGGAGTGTGTAGAAGAGTAAAATCTAAATGAACAAACAAATATTTAAAAAAAAAAAAATTTCCTATAAAGCTACATATGTTCAGTCTTCTTTCAAGAAAATACTTTTTTAAATGGAGGATATTGTAGAAAGTGGCTAATACGCCTTTCTGAACTGTTGGTTTAGTGTGAAAAGAGCATTGAGCTAAACAGAAAATCAGGTTTCAGGCAGGTGACAGGTAGAATAAAATTGTCTGTTTGATTTCAGTTTTAGCATCAGTCATCCAAGCTGAACCATTCTATCTGAGAAATCACATGATATGATTGACTCCAGTAGCTTTAAATCTTCCTAGTTCCTCCTTACTATTTAATTGCTGTAACCATCACAGTTATACTTTCATTGTATTTCTCCTAGGAAACACGCATTCAGCTTGGAAATATGACAACCAGAATATTATAATAGTAGCTGAAAACATATTGAATGCATTTAAAAAAGTAATATCCAAAAATAAAGAATTAGAAACAAAGCCTCCAGAAAGCAAGTGGGGAAAGACGGATGGCAGGGAATCCTTAAGGGAAAAAATCCCACCCTTCAGATCCCAGAAAAAACAAAGTAAGCCTGTGCTGGGCCAGACAATAGTAATAAAGAAAAGGTCAGAGGGGTTCAGGCAAGTGAAATGTTTCTTAAAGGTTTTTTTTGCAGTAGGGTCCTTAGAAGATGTGAACTGTAGAGGAGGGCAAAGCAAGCTAGCTTTTTTCTTTATATATTGTATTTCCTTTTGCAGATTGAACTTGAGAGTGAGTGTATTTCATGGTTATCCTTACTTTTGTCCTTTACTTTCTTTTTTTATGGTGATGGCACTCCATATGGTCTAGCCACTTATTTAAGTACCTGATCTCTTTTGAAAATCTTGCACTTAGGGCTTGCTTTTACATAGAACATCTGTACACACCAGTCTTCAGTGTTCGACTGCCATGTCACAGAGGCAGATACAAGGCCAAAGAAAGGAGTAATATTTTTATTAATTTGATGAGTATAATTCTTAAGACTTTCTGACATACCCATACTATACACCCCATTCATTTCTTCTTTGCCTGTTTGACAGTAATTGGACAGCAGAACATATGTCTGACATCTAATTTCAGATGTGCTTAAGCATATGTTTACTCTGCAGACAGCGGCTTTCCATTCCTTGTTCCACATTACACAAATATCAGCAGGACCAAGGCCTTAGTAATTTCTGTTATTTTCAGAGCAGTTTAATTCTTCATACATTTTTCTAAGCAAGAAAGATGGCAATTTGTTCATTCCATGTTGGCTGTATTTCTAGTTATGCTATATAAATCATTTGCTATTTGCTTTCTGGGAAGCAGGTGATGCTAATGTTGATGATGTAACGGTGAATAATTTTTGGAAAAAAATTTGAGCTTTTATATTACCTGGCTTGCTGGCAGTAATTAATTCTGAACTCCATTGCTGAACTTCAGTACTGTTTTGGCATTAATCTTTCTTATATATATGTTAATTTCTGATGGGTGAAATAAGGGAAAGACAGCTCTCCTCCCTTCCACCCCCAACAACAGCATACTGTTGATTAACATTCAGTTTGCACTCTGCAATACTCCTCTGGTCCTGTTCTGTAGTATTGCAAACCAGCTACTCATTCCCTGATTTGTATTTGTGCATTTAATAGCTCCATTTTATGTATAGTATTGGATTGTCTTTGTCCTTGTAGAATTTCAGCCTATTAATTTCAAACTGCTTTGAGACTACTTCTTCAGTTTAGCAAGATCATTTTCGATCCTGGCTCTACTCTCCACTTTATCTGCAGCTCCACACAACTCGGTGTCATCTGCAAAATTTCTAAGTGTGCACTTTATCCCATCCTCAAAATCATTAATAAAGATATTAAACAATACCAGGCCCAGGACAGGCCCCTGGGAAATCCCAATTGAGACCTCATCTTAGTTGGACATCAGGCCATTGATGACTATGAGCCATGATGATCCAACCATTCATGCACCCACTTTAAAGTAGCTTTATTTACATCGTATTCCCTTATCTTATTTATAAGATGTCAAGGGAGACTGTATCAAAAGCCTAGCTAAAAAAGAGATGTATCAAATTCATTACTCTCCTCCACCTAAAAAGCCCATTACCTTGTCTTAGAAGGAAATCAGGTTAGGCAAGAGCAACATGTTCTTGACAAATCCATGTTGGTATGTGTGCATCTCGACCTGGCTATATGAACCTTTTTATATAGCTTTGCTTAATAGGTTTTATTCAGTCTTTTTTTTAACATACTTGATAATGCTATTCCTAATCTCCCCTTTTCTACTATTAATTTTGTACTACCTCCCAAAGAGAAATTTGACAAGGAGCAGTTTGCAGCTCACGGCTGATAGATGGAGGTGATGCTGGCTGGCATAAGGAAGTTTTATTTTAAGCAATGCTACACCTTTACTTTAAGTATGCCACTTCCTCCTGCCAGACTTTATTCAATAAATGTTAGTTTAAATTCCAAGGCGTAATTCCTGTTTTATACTACACAAGCATTTGGACCATGTGATACATTCCTGAACTAAGTGAACTTGCTGCAAACTGTTTAACATACTGGAGTCATTTTAATGGGAGCAAATATATACTGGATTTACTCGAATTTAAGATGACCTTGAATTTAAGATGACCTACCCACAATTAGATCCACGTGAGGGGAAAAAATATTATTTTTATATACAGACCTACTGATAAAAATTACAACAATACCAGTAAGTCATAAATTCGATATTAGCTTTAATTCAATTCAAGCATTAACTTAACCTATTTTAGGTTCTGTCTAGAGAGTGCTATTCCTTTCTTAGATCTTGCAGCTTAGGACTGGTCTCTTTCACATGCATCCTCACTCTCACACTCTTCACTGTTCTCATTTTCTTCCTCATCTTCCCACAGAACATCATCTTCAGTTACATCCATGGCATTGGATATACAGTAGGGCTGTGCAAAGCTTTGACTTAATATTCGATTCAACAAATATTCGACATATTTGACCTTGAAAAGTGAAAGTCGAGTCGAATAGCAGATGGTCGAATAGCTGTCAAATTGAATACTGGAAGTCGAATATTAACAGCGCGGGTTGAATATTTGACAAGGGTTGAATATTCAACTTGCCTATAATGGATTCCCTGTGGGGGGAAAAAAAGGGAAAGTAAGAAAAGGAAGGGGAAGGAGTGCTTTCATGACTGACATGTGTGGCTGGCCAATGACCTGTCATCATTCTCTGAGGTCCCTTCCAATTCCAGTGCTCTGGGGGGAGGGCCAGAAAAAATGCATAAAAGGCAGCAGTTTTTCAGCTCCCCTGCTTTCTGCCTTGGGGTCAGTTTCTGAGCTGCTGATGTTCTCCAGCACCTCTGCATCAGACCACGACAGCTGGAAGCCCTGATCTTCAACAGATTCCCTGGCAAGGGAAGTCCTGGAGAAGGAGGGGGAATCAGCTGAGTTTGTGCTCTGCACCCCTCAGGTTTTTTTCCTTTCAAGCCACGAGGTCTTTCCCAGAAGGCACTTGAGAAGGTGCTTCTGTACAGGTGAAGGCAAGTGGCTCAGCTGAGTCCACTCTTTCTCTTGCTGTGCCTCTGACTGCTGAAGAAGGGGAGAGTTCAGCACCATCCACAGATGCACCCACATGCCAGAGGGAAAAACCTAGTACTAGCATGATCTGGGATCATTTTGAGCTGGCAGATGATCCTGTGTTTGCTATCTGCGTGCACTGCCGAGCCAAAATCAGCCGGGGCAAGGGAACAAAAAGCATGATCACCTCGGGGATGCTGAATCATCTCCGCAGGTACCACCCCTTTGCTACAGGAACAGCCCCATGTCGCTCCATAGCCCCCATCCCCCCACAGCAGAGGCAGGGCACCTTGGAACACTGGGGGCAAAAGGGACCAGTTGCAAATGTGAGCAAGGTCACCCAGACCATTGGGGAGATGCTTGCTCTGGATGGCCAGCCCTTCACCATCCATGAGCTGGCCTTGCTTGGGGAGATTGGGATCAGCGGCCCCCTGACCAAAGCTGAGTGTGATCTCCCAGATCTTGCTGGTCCTCAAGCCCTTTCTCGAAGCCACTGAGACCCTCAGTGCTGCTGATGCCTTTCTCATGCTGAGGCCAATATAGTGAAGGAGCTCCGCAGCCAAATGGAGAGCTTCCTGGGGGCCAGTGTTCCTGGCTGGGGCAGGCCACTTTCACCAGATGTGCAGGCACTGGTGAGGCGGCTGAAGGAGGGACTTAGGAAAAGGCTTAAACCCTTGGGGTCCAACACACTGCATATGCTGGCCGCCATCTGTGACCCAAGGGTGAAGGGCGCCATATGTGGCAGCAAGACACTGAGTCACTGGAGGGAGGTACTTATTAAGAAAGTGACAGAGGTGGAACGGCAGGGGGTGGGGAAGTGGAACAAGGGGATTCACTGCCTGAACCCAGCCTGCCATCCACGAGCCAGTCTTCCCCTCCACCACGGGTGCTCCCAATATGGGCTAAGGGCATGGAAACATTAGGGGGTCCAGACCCACCAGACCCCAGGATCAGGCAGACAGCCCTCACACAGTGGTGTCTGCCTATCTTGCCGAGCCTGTGGAGCCCCTGGACTGTGACCCCTTGGCCTACTGGGCAATCCGCAGCCCAGTGTGGCCAGATCGGGAATACCAGTCCTGTCCACTGACCAGTGTGCCAAGTGAGAGGGTGTTCAGCATGGCTGCGGATGTTGCGACACCCTACCGCACCTGCTTGGATCCTGGTGGGTGGAGCAGCTGGTGTCCCTCAAGGTAAACTCCCTGCTGCTGGGGCTCCCCAAGCACCAGGTGCGGACAGAGCGAATGTGACTCTCCTCACTCTGTCTGTATCACGAGTTTTGTCTGTCAGCAGCCTAAGGTGCAGTTTCCCCCAAACCCCTGCACCTATCACCGTGAAAGTTGGCAGGCTTTGTGGGCTCCTCAGGGGCTAGCAAGCCTGCAGTTTTGAGCTCCCTGTGGCTTTCCACACAGAAGTCACAGGATGTTTTCTCTTAAGAATTTGGAGTGCTGTTTCTCCGAACCCCCTGAACCTATCTTGTTGAAAGTTGGCAGGCTTTGTGGGCTCCTCAGGAGCTACCATCTTTGCAAGTTTCGTCAAGATCAGATAAGAAATGCCAAAGTTATAGCCTGCTTCAACCTTCCCCGTTATAGCCTATGGGGAAGTCGAAGCAGCTCGACTATTCGACTGAGTTTTGACCTCGAGTCCAAGTGGACCCGCTTCAACTTGAAGCGGACAGCAAATCGAAGCGGGACCCGGTTTAATATTCGACATGGCTGTCGACTCGAATATTACCTGCTCTGCACGGCCCTAATATACAGCACTTCTTGAAGCCTTTAATAATTGATTCTGAAGGTATCTTTCTCCCAGAAGTCAGAATTCATTGGCAAAGCAGTGCTACAGTTGGCTTCTTAATCTTCCCACCAGGTGTAAGCACTTGGTTCCCTGCCAAGAGCCAGTCTGAGAACTGACACTGTAAATGGTCCTTAAAGGGTTTATTCCATGACCTCTAGTACTTTAAATTGAGATGTCATACGAGCAGGTATCACTACAAGGTCACAATTTAGTGACAGAATTTTTGCTTTAACTGGTGAGCATACTTGAGAACTTGCTTATCAATTTCAGGAAAGCAGCCTTGTTTTGGGTTCCCAGATATTTTCCATGTGAACTTAGCATTTTCTAGTTTCCTTTTAATTGTCTCCATCAATGCACATTTGCTTCAGTAACATTAAACTTCCTTTCCACATCACTATTATTTGTTTTTCAGCATAATTAATAACTTTCATTTTAAAGTTAGTATCATACATGCACCTCATTTCCTTTGGTATCTTCACATTTGTACTGCTACTTCCTCTTTTCTTCATGGCAGTTTCTGTGACACCACTCATCCCACAGAACGTACTGTGGGTTTTTATGGCTTTAAATTTTGGCCAGTCAGTGTTGATCAGGCCCCGTATTCTGCCGCTTTTCCTGCTACTCCAGCAGGTGCTCATCTGCCACCTGCCCCTCCACTGGATGCCTTGCCTCCCCCTGCCTCACTACTGTAAGGCACCTCGTCGTATACTGGTTCCCTTGCTGCTGCTGACTAGAGCCTCACTGTGTGCTAGATCCCATGCTCATGCTGGGTCCCTCATCACCACTTCTGAGTCTGTTGTTGTGTGCATGCATCACCATGTGCATTCTGAGTCCTTTGTCACTGTTGCCAGGTCCCTTACCACCGCATGCTGTGGGCCTCGCCTTATGCTGGGTCCCTTGCCACTGCTGAGAGCCTTGCATAGGTGGTGTATAGTAGGGGAATAGGGAGGCATGTACCCCCACAGATTTCTGCACCAATGGCAGGGCGTAGGGCTGCAGCCCAGCCAGGGTCTGGCAACTGGGAGCAGCAGCAGCACGATTTCTGCATTGATGGTGGGGCACAGGGCATGGAGCTGCAGCCCAGCTGGAGCCACTGCCTAGTAGCAGCTGGGGCAGTAGCAGTGTTGTGGAGTTGTGCTCCACTCTCAACACTTATACATCACTTATGGAGCCTTGCCATGTGCTGGATCCTTTGCTGCCGCTATTAGAAGTCTCACTATGCTGATCCCTTCTTACTGCTCCCTGGAGCCTCGCTATTCATTGGGTCCTTTGCCACACCGTGGGTCCCTTGCTGGGTGCAGGGTGCTGGGTTCTTTGTCACTGCAGTCAAGTCCTTCCCTGCAGCATGCTGAGTGCCTGGCTGGCCTGTGGGGTTTCCTCCTTTTTGAGTGCTGGCCAGCCCCTGTGGGATCCCTCCCTGCTTTGTGCTGGCCAGGGTTCCTCCACCCTGTGTGCTGACCGCCCCAGCTGGGTTCCTCCCTGTTGTATGCCTGCCTGGCCTCTTCCCACAGCATGCTGGGTGCCTGGCAGGCAGGTGATCAGGTCACTCACTCCCAGCCCAGCTGCTGCCTGGATGGTGGGTGCTGAGGTAACTCAGCATGTGCTGGCCAGACTTCTTGCACGCAGCTCAAAATGACCCATCCCCACAGCTTACGGGGTTTCTGGCCAATGCATGCTGAGTTGATTTGAGCTGCTGCCCCAGCAGCAGATGCCAGAGCAGTCTGGTACACAGCAAGGGACCCGGCCAGACTGCCAGCATGCAATGAGTTGCTTCAGCACCTGCTGCTGGGGCAGCAGCTCAGAGCAACTCAGCATATGCTGGCCAAGAAGCCCCTCTGAGGTCTGCTCTGAGGTCAGTCCCTGGCTAGCACCTGCCGAGTCATTTTAAGCTGTATGTGGGGTTTTCAGCTGGAAGGTGCCGAAGCAACTCAGCACACACTGACAGGCAGCAGCTTGGAGCAAAGCAACCCTGCACAGAGCAGCCAGGAACCCTGCATACTGAGGGGAGCTTGCATGCCCTCTGCTGACTGGCCCCATGCATTTTCTGGTTTCAGGTAAGTCGTATGCGATCATAAGATGAGGCTTAATTTTCCCTATGTTGAACGGGGAAAAGGCCTTGTCTTATAATCGAGTAAATATGGTATGAGTGGTATGTTTTCTGAGCTTTTTGAACAGAAAATAAATAGGCATCTTCACGTGATATAGTTCACTGGAAAACATGAGGATTTTTTTTTAAAATGACCGTGTTTATTTTTGTGTTCTAAATTGTTTGTAGTAAATTTGCATGGTAAATCTATTTGACTTTGAAAGATTTTTACAGAAAATACCTCGGCAGTTTATCTTTGTTATTTTTAGCTCTTCTATCATCTTCAGTCAGGCTTCACTTCTCATGCTGAGCAATGAAAAGTCTACAATTATTTTTAACTTTTCATAAACCTAAAGTCTAGTCTCATCTTTTATAGGACAAACTAATAACATATATTTTTGTTTTGGAACAATAGATTAATTTTCTCTCCATCTCAACTGAATGGAGAATTTTCCATTCTGAATGCCATTAATAAGCAGTTGTACAAATTTATTCTCATGTGTTTTTCCTGTGTGTTCCCTTTTTCTGTAGAATACATCATGTTTCTTACAGTTCAGTTCAGCTCCTGCTGATGTCAGTAAGAAACTTTCCATTGACTTCAGTGGGAAGTGGATTAGGTCTTAAGGCTCAACCCTGTATTAATGTCAGGAGGAAAAGTCCTGTTTGGATTCTCACTGATTTGCCCTTCAGGTTTCAGTCCAGATGCCTGGCAAAGTAAATTCCTGGCGGGAATCCAAAATTTGAAAGGAAAAGTAATAAAATCTAAGTATTATGAACTCATAAGACTAGAGTAGACGTTGATGTCGCCTTGCTTGCTAGCAGAGATAAAAGGATATAATTTTAAGATAAAGCCAAACTTTGTGCAGGCACATATTTTATTTATTTTTTAGATTTCTATGCAGTCTTTCCCAACAAAAGCTGGAGGACACAGAGACAAAATGATTAATAAAAGCAAGGTGAATATTAAAATAAAATATAAAACAAAATCTCCCTAAAAATATCCCGGCTTGACCTTGCTCGCTAAACACCTTCCCAAATAGGAAGGTGCTACAGTGCTTCCAGAAAATGTCCTGGCTCAGTCCCTTCTTCAGTGCAAAGATGTGGTAACTTCCCAACCTCTTTTGTACAGTTTGGTAAATACATGAAAGAAGTAAAAATTTCCAACATTCCAGAAGTCATCTGATATTTGGTACCCTGTGATCAGTGGAGTCCCTCAGGGCTCTGTCCTTGGACCTATATTGTTCAACATCTTTATTAACGATGTGGACATTAGAGTCAGAAGCGGACTGGCCAAGTTCGCTGATGGTACCAAACTTTGGGGTAAAGGACCCACACCTGAGGACAGGAGGTCGATCCAGGCTGACCTCGATAGGCTCAGGAAATAGGGTGGACGAGAACCTGATGGTGTTTAACACTGAAAAATGCAAGGTTCTCCAATTGGGAAGAAAAACCTGCAGCATCCTTAAAGGCTCGGTAGTGCTATGCTGGTTAGCAGTACAGATGAAAGGGACTTGGGGGTCATGACTGACCACAAGATGAACATGAGACTTCACTGTGATGCTGCAGCTAGTAAAGTGAGCAAAACGCTGGCTTGCATCCATAGATGCTTCTCAAGCAGATCCCAGGACATCATTCTCCCCTTGTACTCAGCCTTGGTGAGGCCACAGCTGGAATATTGCGTCCAGTTTTGGGCTCCACAATTCAAAAAGGCTGTGGAGAAGCTTGAGAGAGTCCAGAGAAGAGCCACACGCATGATCAGAGGTCAGGAAAACAGACCTTACGACGACAAGCTGAGAGCCATGGGGCTCTTCAGCCTGGAAAAGCACAGGCTCAGGGGCGATCCGATGGCTACCTGTAAGTTTATCAGGGGTGATTACCAGGATCTGTGGGAACATTTTTTCACCAGAGCGCCCCAAGGGATGACAAGGTCGAACAGTTATAAACTCCTGCAAGACCATTTCGGGCTGGACATAAGGAAGAATTTCTTTACTGTCCAAACCCCAAAGGTCTGGAATAGCCTGCCATTGGAGGTGGTTCAGACACCTGCTTTGAATGCCTTCAAGAGAAATTTGGATGTTTATCTTGCTGGGATCCTGTGACCCCAGCTGACTTCCTGCCCCTGGGGCAGGAGGCTGGACTCAATGATCTTCTGAGGTCTCTTCCAGCCCTAATGTCTATGAAATATGTGAAAACATCTTGGAGATAACCAAGTCTTCAGTAAATGGTATCATGTCATAGGAACATTCCTTATCATTGTTATAATATCAGTTTTTCCATTCTGAATGCATTCTGAATTTGTTAGAGGTTCTGGATTCTTGTGGACATAAAAAAAACCCCACATGTAGGCTAAAAATCTCATTTAGGAGGTCATCTACACTTAAATGTTATCTTGATTTAATCTTTTTTTCCCCAAAAGTGCTTCAGTTATCTTTTGTTCTGAGTGAATAATGAATAAAAAATGGGTAAGGGGTAGACTTTAAAATGTTTTAATATTGTGTCTTGGGAGATTGTTGGGTATATGTCGAACACAGTGAAAATTACTTTGAACAAAAGGTGCCCCAGGGTGAGCTTGAAAAGCTGTTACCTACTGGAACTGTAAACAGTAGTAGGTCTGTTACCTACTGGAACTGTAGTAATACTGTAACATTTATACAATCAACACTAATCAAATCCAATGTACTATATTTACTCCAATACAAGATGAGGTTTTTCCCCCTCAACTGGCATGAGGAAAAAAGCCCCTCATTTTATAATCATATACAAAGAAGTCTTACTAAAAACTTTATCATTAAACTGCTGCAAAAAGCGGCATGTGCTTAACAATAGAAACCAACTATGAAGTTGATTCTCACTTCTCTTTATGTATATAAATAATTTGTATCTGAGGCCATATTAGTCAAAACTAATTCCAAATCCAAGAGTCCAGAACCGTAAGTGGCCCTATTACCAGCAAACATCCTCCACCTGCACCTGGGGCTTCAGATGTTTCCAAAACCTTTGGCGGGCATCCTACTTGCAGGCCCAAACCCAGAGGCTTGGGGTTCGGATGCCCTCAAGTTTTGCTTGCCCTTAGCCATAAGGCCCTCAGAGGAAGCAAGGGAGGAGACTTCCATTTGAAATTGATTCTACCTTTTTCTTTTTTAATTAAAATATACTATATATAGAGAGAGTTATATATACATCCTCTACCGTAAGCTTTCCTTCACACATATTAAAACTGCATTAAGAAACCCACGCATCGTGTTACAATAAGTGTACCCAATCCCCTGTGCCCCTGCGCACTCTCCCTCCACCCTCTCCTACCCAAATCACAGTCCTTTAGTCCAAACCCCAATTTGAAATTTACATTCTCAGTTCATTTACTGTCCTTGTCGCTGTCACTTCTGCTGCTGATCCTGTTGTAGTGTTCCTTGTTGTCTCCAGGTCCAGCTGCATCACTATCGTCTTCGTTGTCTTTGTTGACTTCCCCTCCTACGGTCTTTGAACAACCTGTGCCAGGTGTCACTTTTCCAGATGAAGTTGGCTACATCCTCTTCAGCCTCATGAATAGATTAGTGTAACCCCTCTGAATAAGATATATGGTAATACCCATCAAGTGCAGTCCCCCTTGCCACTGGCTCTACTTCCTCGTCACTCCCACAGCTGAGCTGTGCCTTTCTTTCCCATTTCCAATGATTCCTGTTTCTGCACTAACCTTAAATGCCTGCCAGACATCATAAAACAGGGCCCCAGACTGTTCATCCAGAATCACTGCCTGCCCTGCCCCCCAGGCTGTTGCATATGATTAGTGTAGCCCTGCCCTCCATGAGATGAAGCTGGACCAGGTTGTCATATGCCTGGAATGCAGTTGACTCTGGTGAGGCTCAGCCCAATGAACAATGTGGTAAACCACGATCCTTTGGCCTTTGATTAATGTCATGCATAGTTTTTACTACATATAAGTACATATAAAAAAGATGCTTAAAAGTGTGTTTATGGAGTACCTGTGCTAAAAATTGCAGCAGTTTCAAAAAAAAAACAACTAACATGAATCAATGATGGATGAGCTAAATGTATAAGTACTGTATGTAAATTGCTATATCCATGGTTAATATAAAGGTAATTCTTTTCAAATTTGCTGCTTCTTTCCATGTACTCATGGAAGGCAAGGTCTGACAGATGAGGGGGAAGGGACTGCTATGGGAAAAAGTTGGAGGGAAGCAGAAAGCAAAGGAACTACCTGACCCCCAAGATTTATTTTCTCTTCTGTAGCAGTGGGAAGAGGACTTAATTCAAGGCAAACCTCCAATAATTATATTCCATACCTGCAAAATTATAACAAATGTATACCTTTCTATGTATAGAATCTAATTATTTTGGGGTCATCTTACAATTGGGACTGTCTTCTATTTCAAGTTAATATGGTAATCCCAATGATACACAAGTCCCTCAAGTAGAAATTTGTTCTTTTGCTTTCTTTGGAGCTGTAAACAGCTGAGCATTACACCTGCATAACTCAAAAATAACTCCTAACATTAAGTGTATCAAGTGGTTAGTGTATAACACAACATACTTGCCTTTGTTTTATAAAATGTATAGATATCCGCATGGAACAATGTTACTTGAAGTGGGACGAAGATGAGTGTATTCAGCCTGTACCTGGCAAATTTCGTATGGATGCCTGCTGCTGTGCTGTTGGTGCTTCTTGGGGCTCAGACTGTGAGGAATGCCCTAAGCCTGGCACCAAAGAATATGAGGCCTTGTGCCCCAGAGGACCTGGGTTTTCTAACAGAGGTGACATTCTAACTGGCAGGCCATTTTATAAAGGTAAAGTTTGATTCCTCTCTTACTGGAACTGAAAAGTGCATTTTCTGTATATCTATGTAGACTCCGATATGCTCTTTAAAGGAAAGCACCGCTGTTTTTATATGTGAAATGTTTAGAATTAGAGATACCAAGCATGTAGCTTTAATAATCAAACAATACATTTTACTGAAGTTCTTCTTTGTAATTCCCATCTATGACCTTTTGTGATCTTATTGCATGAAGACAGCAATTTTCTGTGATAGAAAGAAACTGGAATCTTTCTCTTTTGTGCTTTACCATGACCTGAGCTCTTTCTTTCCCATCTTGTCACTGTGATCCAGGCTCTTTTCCTCTGCCTGAATCTTGCTTGGACATGGACAATCTAATGTCTCTCATAACTGTGGATTTCTACATTAGTCAACCTGCCCCCTCTTTGCTTGTATTAGTTCATGTATTCATTCCAACAGCGTGTATGTTATAGACAGGTAGTAAATACCTGCTGCCTTAAAGAGATGACAATTTAGGTTAGACATAGCAACTTGAAAGCTTAATAAAGAGTGGTGATCAAGGAGGAGAGACAGTTAGTAGCCTGATTTTTTCAGGGCCTTAAAGGGCAAGAAGCTTGAATTTGATAAGATTTGAAAGGAACCTAGCAAAGAGCTCTTAAGGGTTGACATGTTGAGAAAGACATGAAAGGCAAATTTGAGGGGGGAATATTTTGGACAGAGCAAAGTGAGAGTAAGATGAGAATGTAGGAAGCCAGAGATGTTAAGATATACAGTGCAAGAGATTACTGCAAAGTTTGTTGAAATTGTGACTGATAAGGGATGTATGTATTTTGGAGACATTGTAGAGGTTAAAACACATAATTTAGCAGCAGCATTAGTTTTGGACAAGAAAGGAAAGTGTATCTAAGATGGTTCTGAAGTTATATTTGTGACCGGAAGGACAGTGGAATTAATGGTGAAAGAAGAAAGCCCCCTTTGTTTAAATGACTCCGGTTTTCTCCAGAAGCTGAAGATTGACAATTGCTTGAAGGATTAAAGATGAGGACCCAAATAGAGCTTCCCTTTTGGTGGGCATTTTGAGCCATTTATGTAGATATTTAGATCCTTCTCCTAACTGAACCTCACTAGATCCTTCTGAGCGTGTTATGAGCATCTACCACGAAGCAAAGTTGTAGCCTGGAAATGATGGTTTATGCAGTGGAAGTACCTGCTATGGCCACTTGCACTCTCTTTGACATTGTTCTGCCCCACTAAGTTCATAAACTCCATGGAAATTCCAGAAATGTTAGTCACAGAAAGCCATGACCAACTATAGGCAGAAAGAAGAGGAGGAGGAGGAGGGGCCTCACACCTTTTCGCGTAATGATTAGGGAGTGAGGGACCCAGGTTTAAGTGCACCCCCTCCACCAAGAGGGCTTTTGAATCTACATGTACTTCCCAGGCAATGAGTATTCACCAACCCCTTGTTAAAGCTGGCTCAGTGGAGCAACAACTGTCCCATTGCTCTCTATCCATTTTATCTAATGACTTTTAAATGCAAAATGCAGAAACAGCATTGGAGAGAGAGGCCAGAATTCAGAGCCCCTACGCTATCAGGGCAGTGCCCATTTTACCAAAGCATATTCCCTCTGGCTTGTCCTGCTTCTGGTTCCATGTATGTTATCTTATTTTCTACCCAATGGAACCACTTCAACAAGAAGGATGGAGGAGGGGGCATTAGGCAAAATATTGCTATGTGCTTGGAGGGGATATGTGTAGCTAGAAGACAAGGGACAATGTAGCCAGTAGGGCTGTGTGGAACTTCAGCAGCCATTTTGTTTCAGAGGTGTTTTGGCCAGTTTTGGCACCCAAAACAATGAATCTGAAACAAAACAGAAGGCTCCGAAACATCTCTGAAACTAAGCAAAACCATCCAAAACATTTCAGAAGTGATTCAGATGTTTCAGAATATTTCAGAGGTGGGCTTGCAGGGAAATAGAAACAGAAGAGGGAAAGGGAAGTGCGGGGAAGGACTGCTCTGATATTGACATCTGTAGGCCAGTGTCTGCGATCTGTCCCTGAGGTCCCTTCCAATCCCCATGCTCTAGGGGAGGGACAGCAGCCTGCTGTCATCTCGCACATAGATTTGGGGGCACACAACCCCCAGGAGGAGTCTGGCATAGCCCCGCAGCCCTCCTGGGAGGGTGCAGGTCCCCAGATCTGCGTGTAGGGTGACAGCATGCTGCCACTGCCAGCTAGAGCAGTGCTGTCACCAGTCTTCCCCATGCTCAGCATGGGCTGCACTGAGTGCTGGTCCCAGCTAGTGGTGGCAGCCGGCTGTCATCCTGCGCTAAGATCCAGGGACCTGCGCCCCCTGGAAAGGGTCTGGCACAGCCCCGCGGCCCTCCTTTTAAAGTGCCAGGAGGCTGGGCCTGGGCGAGTGATGGGGCTGGGTTGGGCAGCCATGGGGGCTTTTCCTGTGGCTCCCCACACACAGCTGGAGGAGCCCTGGGAGAAGCCCCCATGGCTGCTCTGACTGGCCCTGGCCCCAGCCTCCCAATACTTAAAAAAATAAAAATAAAACAAAGCCCTGTACTCACTCACTGTAGCAGCAGCGATTGGGGCCTCTGAGGGCTCATGGCAGAGGCCCTTGTGCAGCATGGGGCAGTAGGGGACAGTGGGGACGGCCCCCCTGCTTGGCACCTGTGTGGCAGATGCTCCATGGCACAGGTGCAGTGTGGCTCTGTAGGGTGCTGCATATCATCTGGGAGCTGGTGCTGAGCAGTGCTGGGCTCAGGGTAACTGCTGCAGCCACCCCAGCTCCCAGATTGCATGTATCGCCCTGCTGAGGTGTGCTGCACCTGTACAATGTGACAACTGCCACATGGGTGCCAAGGGTGGGGTGGGGGGGTGATCTCCACTGCCCCGTGCTGTGCAGGGGGGTTCAGCCACAAGCCCTCAGAGGCCCCAGTTGCCACTGCTGCAGCTGATGAGTGCGGGGCTTTTTTTCTTTTTTTTAATTGCCAGGAGGGTGGGGCCAAGCAAGGGATGGGGCTGGGCAGGGCAGCCATGGGGGCTTCTCCCCACCCAGGGAGAGGCAGGCACAGCTGGAGGAGCCACAGGAGAGCCTGCAGCCGCCTGGCTTTGCCTGCCTCTCCCCGGTTGATCTGAATCTCTGAAACAGCACCAAAACTTCAAAACAGATTTGACCTAATCAAAACAGAACAGTGATCTGAAACACTAAAACGAATCATTGTCCCTCCAAAACAGCCGAATCCAAAACAGAGACAAAACATAGCCGTTTTGCACAGCCCTAGTAGCCAGATAATCAATGGAAAATAAAATGATTAAGCCAGTTTTACTCTTCTCAGGAAAGAAATGGTTCCCTCAAAACACTGAGTACATCCTTTCTTTTCAGATAATAATTTCATATTTTAGATACAAGGTGAAATAATTATGAGACTTTTTAAAGTATTGGTTTCTTTTAAATAAGTGTCTACACAGCAAAACTTTTTCCTTCAAATATATCACGTTGCTTGAGGGAATTTGGAGTTCTGCTTTGCCAGTAATCACTGATTTTGAAGTTACTCACCTTGGAGGGAAAATTCAGCTCTTACATTGCATGAAAGTTTGCCTGAACAAGGACTGAAAATTTTTGTCCGGCATCTCTTCGCCTACTTTTTTTTTCTCCCTGCTGTCTTTTCTTGTACACTTTACACCGGCTGGTGTCTCCAGGCTACTGTTTTGTCTGATGATGGAAACACTTTAGATAAGGGCATTCATCCAGCAGAATTATACTTCTGAATTATTGTTAAAAGCTAACTGAAAGCTGAATAGGGGCTGCCTGAGACTGACCCTTGTGAGAATATGTAGAGAAGTTGAGGCTGACAAGCAGTTTATTGGATAAGCCTTATGCAATATCTTGTTACAGTTACAGGGTTAGTACTTTGGAAAATAGGAAGACTTGCCATCTTCATATAATCCAAGGAACTATTTTTTTGTCCCAAAGAAGAGAAGAGAAGTAGGAGTAGGCTCTTGTCACTTTTCTGCACTAGACAAAAGGTAATACGTGTATGTCTGAACACTCCTGTGGTGACTGAGAATTTTTAGGAAAGTTTATCTCTCAAAGAGGTGTAAACTAACCAAGTTACACCTATGCTAGTATGGCTCCATGTTTCCTGTTACCCAGGTAGTGCCTTACAGGCTCAATTTATTCTATAGAGTTTCTTTTTAAGTCTTCCTGAAGGTTTTTTTGCTTTGTTTTGAATTCACAATCTCATAGTGATAGCTGAAAATCATTTTCTAGAAAGGGATGACTTTTCAGTGCCTGCAAGAAGCTCTGTTTCACCCAAGTTTTAGTAAAATTTGTGGAGAATATCACAAGATCCTTGTTTGTTCAAATGAAAACTTACTGCATAATACCCACAGTGTTGGAAGGAAACTACCTCTCCACCGAGTTTATTGTTAAACAGATAAGTATTCTGTTTTCTCTTTTTTTTTCCTACATAGATATTAATGAATGTAAAGTGTTCCCTGGTATGTGCATGAATGGTAAATGCAGGAATACAATTGGAAGTTTCAAATGCAGATGTAACAATGGGTTCGCTTTAGATATGGAAGAAAGAAACTGTACAGGTAAGTCTTACATTTTCCAGTTTAAGGAAAGCTTAGTTCTTTTTGCTCAATAAAGTAATCTGAAAATTTGAGGTGGTTCAGATCTTGTACTTTTTTAGAACTTTCCCTTACCAAGAAATAAGAATTGCTAAAGATAACCTATTGTGAAGAACACACAAATATTCCATCCAATAAATGATTCTCTGATAATGGTAACATTCTTTTAATAGATTCCCATACCCAAAAAATTTGTTAAATTACGGTTAAAGTTGCTCTAGTCAATTTCCTGTCAATGTGACTCCCTCAAAATTAATACAGTTATCAGTTAAAACAACATTAACATTTATATTGATACAATTCACATGCCTTATCTTTCAGTCATTCAGTGGCACTTTAATTAGAGCAGTTCAGGGAGCCACTTTAATTAAAGTGCTGATGTGTCTTGTGTATCAGTGTTCCTGCACTTAAAAATGGTGGTGGGGGCACTTGAACTAAAGCTAGTTCGATGAGCTTTAGATAAAGCACCCTTGCCACCATTTTTAAGCGCGGGCATGCTGATACATGAGACACAAGAGGCTGCTGGAGCACAGCAATTGCTACGCTCCAGCAGACTGGATTAATCAAATCTGCTCTGATGCACTGGAATTCCAGCATGTCGAAGAAGGCTCCACACTTGTGTCTAACCGTCTATGATGTTTGAGTAGTATAGCATGTGAATCGAGGTTGTTCTGGATGTTACCTACTTTTTATTTTATTGATGAAAAGTACACTTGGGCAACCTTAATTCTAAATTAATGAGTGTGTGTCAGATTTTTTTTTCTCACAAAGGCTTTGCTCCCTTACGGTTTTGCATATCTGCATGTGGTGTATGAATTACAGGAGGCTAAGGGAAAGTGAAATAGAAGGAAAAGAAAAGACTTTTACATAAGAAAAAAAGTACAAAAACTCAAGAGTTTAGAACTCTATTTCTTTTCCAGTCCACTTTTGTTTCTCCTCATCCCCAGTCTCTCAGCTCTGTCTGCCCTGATATATGTGCCTGAACTACTTAGTCAGAACCCTGCTTCCCACCATGTCCTGACTACCTCCATAATACAATCCTGCAATTATCTTTATATTCCCTGGTATTCTTCTCACATCCTCCTTGTCGTTTTATCTATGAAGTCAACTAATACTTCCATAGAAATAATTCCAAGAGATGTGATAAATACATTGAATAGTTCTCAAACTTTGGAATTTTTGGTGGTAGCTATTGCATAATTATCACCCTGTAAAATACATGATCTTAAAATGATACAGAATGAAAACAGCCTTGATGCTGTTTAAAAGCTTAGAATTTTTAATTCACTATAATAATTTTTTAAAAAATATTAAGTATACTTAGTTAAACATTTAGGTGCATCACATGAGATTTTATTGGCATGAGTTTTCCATTTGTTGAAGAAGCAAGATTCATCTTAAACTGTATTTGGTGTTTCTGTCTTTATGTAATGTGAAATAGACATTGATGAATGCCGTATCTCCCCGGATCTCTGTGGAAGTGGTACTTGTGTCAACACTCCAGGAAGCTTTGAGTGCGAGTGCTTTGAAGGCTATGAAAGTGGGTTTATGATGATGAAGAACTGCATGGGTAAGCATTGTCAGGAGGTATTGTAGTTTTTCTGTTCACTGTTTCCTGGGCATGATGTTCTAAATGCATGCATTGATGTGCTAATTACCCATGCCATGCACACCCTTTTCCCATAATTAGCCCTCCAAACTTGGGGTGCATGTCTTAAATAGGAAAGCTTATTTTTCTGTCTCCAGTGGAAGCATGAAGGGCCTATAATGGCTACTGTTTTGCTTCCTTCTCTCCATGTGGCCAGCTATGTGGAGGGGGAGCAGAGTCCAGTACTGAAAAGGCTAAAATTAGCTTTTGCTTGAGCAAAAAATGGAGGATAAGTGAACCAAAGAGTCAGCTCTGTCCCTGCTCCATGCAACTATTATTCTGGAAAAAAATCCTTCTTTCTTCATTTTGCCTTCCCAGAACAAAGTGCATGTCTAATTTGGAGGGATGTGAAATGTAAGAAAATATGGCAGTAGACACAAGTACTGTGACTGCTTGCACAAGTCTGGTCTATGACTCTGCTATGAGGCAGGGACTGGGGCAATGCTCAGTGTCCCAGGGTAAAGTGGGGACAGAGTCTGCCAGCACAAAGTAGAAGCTGCAGTGAGTGGGGAGCAGAAGCCAGAGCGGAGGAGAGAACAGAGGTGTGAGTGGGGAAAGTGGGGAGCAAAGGGAGCAAGTGGGGAGGAGGGACTTGAGGCTGAGAAGGGGGTGTGGGAGATGGGGGTGGGGGGAAGAAGGGAGTAGAGACTCGGGTGGAAAGCCAAGGCTGGGGGAGAGGTAACAGGGGGAAGGCACAAGCAGGGGGCAAACTGCTTGATCTCCTCACACTACCTGCCTCCTCACTGCCTGTCCCCTGCAACAGTGGGAGGAATGAATTATGGACAAGCCTCCAGTAATTCCATTCTATGCCTGAAAAATCACAACATATTTATATGTTTTCCATGTATATAATCTAATTATTGAGGGGTTGTCTTGAACTTAGGATCATCTTACATTGAAGCACATACAGTATAAATAACAGCAAGCAACTTTTTCAAATATACGTCTGAATGTGTCCATTTTGATACATGAAAATTTGCATGTGGAAAATCAATCAGTTTTATTCACAGACTTTGATGCGCAGGTCTCTGTATGCAAAAATAATCCATCTTGCACAAATGAAATCATAGAAATACGATTTCTGTTTAGACACTTGACAGCATTTAGAATACTAAACAGAAATTCTCTTTGCCTGCTTTTCTTTTTTTTCGGATTATCTACTGAATGAAGAATTGCATAATTATTTCTTAATAATCAAGAAAACAAAACTCTTTCAAGATCTATCATAGTTTCTTTGCCTAATCTGTTACGAGAAATGAGAAAATAAATAATTGTTGCTTCACTGTAGCTGCTTTCTGCTCTATGAATCTCAGATTCTTAATTGTGTCCAGATGTTGATATTTGTTTTCCTGTTCTTTTTCCCTCACTAATTATTCTCTTTAATTGTTTCTCATGGTTTTCTTTTAGACATAGATGAATGTGAACGTAACCCTCTCTTGTGCCGTGGTGGAACTTGTGTGAACACAGAAGGTAGCTTTCAGTGTGACTGTCCTTTGGGACATGAACTGTCGTCATCACGTGACGAATGTGTGGGTGAGTTTTAGCTGCCTGCATGTGGTGTTTATTTGTGCTATGGGAACTGTCTGTTGTTGAGAAGGAGGGGGCCCCAGGAACATTTGATGCAAATTTATGTTTTATCTTGTTTATGAATTCTTTTGCTTTGAAACTTCACATCCTGATCCTGAAAGATCTTCAGGACACTCAGCACCATTGACTTCAAGGGGTGTCGGGAGTCTCTGTGGATTTTGCATATGTTGAATGCCACACTAGACTGAACACAGAAATTATAGAAGCATTTTGGCCACTTTGAATTCAAACGTGAAAAAGCACAGAGTACAATTTTTTTCATGTAACCACGAATCAAATATTAAGTTCTATAACTTAACCTAGCTTTTATTTCTGTAATTGGAATTCTTTGCATTTTTCTCTTGTTTCACCACTTCACTGAAATGGGTCACCTGTTCAATTTCAGTGTTTTGGTATATATCCACTTAGAGGTACTTTAACAAATAGTAGCCATTACAAAACCAGCCTTTTGAAGGACAAGTAATTGGAGCAATTCTTCTTTTTCAGATATAAATGAATGCTCGTTGAGTGATAATCTCTGCAGAAATGGCAAATGTGTGAACATGATTGGAACTTATCAGTGTTCTTGTAACTCGGGATATCAGGCTACTCCAGACAGACAAGGCTGTATTGGTAAGTATTGGATGCCTCCACCTTCCTACTTCTGTTCCATCTGTCTTTCTCTACTTTAGTCTTACTCTATTCATTGAAACAAGTAAGGACAGCTTTTTGAGAACAAACTAGTTCAATTGGTGACTTCTTCCAACATAGATGGAAGGATCACATTGTGTAAGTTTAAATATTGGGAAAAGAATTGCTTGTGTCCGTGCTGAGGTCTTGATTTAAGTGGGTTAATTTTAGCTAACATACAGGTGCCATTGCTAAATTTATTCTCTGAACAAAAACAAGAAAGAGGCCTCACTGCAATTTTTCTTGACTTTGATTATTTATACTCTGTCATGGACTGTAAAAAAAAATTTAAATGGTGCACTATCTCTGTAAATGAGTTATTTGTTAGGAGAGTTATTGCATGATTTATACCTACAATTCAGTAATTGAATAATACTGCATAAATTACAATTCATTAATTTATTTATGAGAACATTAAGTTGTTGCAATTCATAATATACAAATACTATGTATATGTATGTCTGAGAGAATTTAAATAATGGTAAGAAATTATGCTATGGTTCAAGACTTCACCAGGTGTTCCCATTTCAGGAGTTTTATTTCCATAATGTCATGTTTTATTTTCCTATGACCTTTATTTTTTACAGTACTAGTATTAAATATGAGCGAAGGTAAAGCTTAAAAGCAGCCACTTGCTTCCATAGATAAGAGTGAGTTGTGAAGGAGGTAAAGCTAAGTAAAGCCTAACTCAGAGTATATAAATTAAGACTACCAGTTCAGAATGAGATAATACTTAACATTGATTAGCTTGCAGTTAAAAGGGCAAGAGAAGATGGTTTTCCTCTGATGACAGCAGGGTTGCCAAATAATAAGTTGATGTTATTTTTACAGATATTGATGAATGCATGATCATGAATGGAGGCTGTGATACCCACTGTACTAACTCAGAAGGCAGCTATGAATGTAGTTGCAGTGATGGTTATGCTCTCATGCCAGATGTCAGGACATGTGCAGGTAAGGAAGAAGGGGACAATAATACTATTGTAATATTTGTATGAGATTCTTTTTTTAATCCTAACTTAATCTCTATTTATATATGTCTTACTCTTGTCTACTCTTACTCCAGATATTGATGAATGCGAAAATAACCCAGATATTTGTGATGGTGGGCAATGTACTAATATTCCAGGAGAGTATCGCTGTCTTTGTTATGATGGATTCATGGCTTCTATGGACATGAAAACCTGTATTGGTAAGGACCAAAAGTGGCAAGTTCAGTTATTTTACAAGTTGCTCTAATGCATGTGTTTTACTGATGAATTACTGGAAACGGAATAAAACTTCGTAACAAAAAAATTTAAAAGAAAAATCTGTACCTTTTGTAAGAAACATCCTGAGTTCCCTGTATTGATTCCATGAAGAGAATTAAAAAAAAAAATGATCATAGCACTAAAATCATTTAATGATAACTGTATAATTACTGCATCTTATTATCACTGAGGTAACATTATTTAGATGATTTAATTACAGCACTTCAGTACCTTAATTCTTAGAATCTCTTGTATGTGTCACCAGAATTCTGAATTGCTGTGTTTTTTATCTCTATGGCCCCCTCTACATGTTACCTGTATCATGCAATTACCAAGTTAATTGTGCAGTTAATTTAGACTGCCTACACTTGCAAATTAACAATCGCACAATAAAAATGTCCAACCAGCTATAACATTGTTGCTCAAAAATGTGTAATAATTTTGTAGCTGGTTGATATCCAGCTTTAATTTGCATGTGTAGCAGGGTCTGCCCCTGTAGCTGGGATCTGTCTGGGCCACATGGGTTCACTATGTATAGTCAGGACTGGGAGTCCCACAGCTGAGGAGACTCACAGCCTCAGCACTTCTGGGCAACAGTGGACTCTTGAGTCTCAGCAGCAGCCTACAGCTGCCGGTACCCAGCATCCTTGGGTGAGCAACTCTGGGACCTGGCAGACATGGGGTGCAGCTGCAATCTCATGCAGTGCATAGGAAACCTGGGACATTCCTGGCAGCCCCATCAGCTGGGAACAGCCCTGGGAGCCTGCTTCTTGTTGGTGTAGAGGAGCCTGGGATTTTGCTGCCCCTGCACCAGCATTAAGGCATGATGGGATCTTATTCACAATTCCACAGTCACACTTCCTGCCCAGTATATGTGGCATGTCTGGAGGTGTGACTATGTGGTTACCCATATTAGATCCCATCATACCTTTACCTGCACATGTAAAGGTACCCTGGCAAATGCTTTCAGAATTAGACCAGTGTTTTGTCTTGGGGGAACAAATTATGCACATGCAGGTACACAGATATAACACTTGCACAAAAACATTACAAAAATTAATAGTACAAAAGTTAAGGACGTAGTAGTTAGGAACTGAACTACCAGAACTTATCTTGACTTATTTTGAAGATGATTTTTAATGAAGACTTTTTCCCTCTAATTTAATCTGTTTAATCTATTTACCTAGTTATACTGTGTATTTATACTTACCTCGGTTTTATTAGTCTCCACTGTTTCCCTTTTAAACACACATTTATAATCTCTGTCCATTCCGATAAGACACAATTATTTTATACGTGATTTCAGATGTAGGGGTTAGTGCCATATATAACTGTGCCCCCTATTGCAAGCATCTGTCAAACAAGCCCTTCCATTTTCACTTCCTTGTTTTCATTCCACTAACAGCCCTCATTTTATGTATATGTTGGTCCTGCAGACTGAGGAGAAAATGGTTGAAAAGTGAGGTCTCCTTGGCCAGCAAGTGTCCTCTGCTCACTGAATATGAGTTTTGGTTCTTCATTTGCTAAAATGCTCACATCCTTCTGGGCTCTTGGTTGCAATCCAAGTCCACTGATCTGATCATTGTTTACCCAACCAAATCAAAAGCCAGCATTGCTGTTTTCAGTGCTTCCCTGTTTCACATTGTTAACTCTGTTAATACAGATGAGAACAACTTTTCCCTCAGTTGTCCTCCCCTTGGAACACAGGCTGTGTTAGAATATAGTGCAGTACCAGTTTCTCAGTTTCAGACGTAATAGATGCTTATTAATTGCATCATCCACTTTGGCTACATAGATTGATAGTTGATAGTTGATACGGGAGAATTCCTCTGCTTAGTTTCCCTGGTAAAAAAAACTGACCGAGACGGTTAGTCACCCAGCTCCCTTCTCAAGGCCAGTCAGCTCTGTGTTCTGGGTTTCCAGGCAGTTTATTTTTCATGGTGTAATCTTGTCCCCTCAGAAACAAAACAAACAATAAAAAACAAGTACGCAAAACAACAAAGAAACAGATAGATAAACAAAAAACAGTCGCCTTTCCTCAGAGGGCAACCCAAGCTCTGTGCTTCTTCTTCATCAGCCTTCCCCTCTTCCTCTTTGCACTCTGCTCCTGGAGCTTTGGACCCTCTTTGTGGCTCCGCCTTCATTCACTTGTTGTTAGTTGCACATCGCCCCCAGCCTTCCACCCAGATCACTCATGAACTGCTGCCTACCTATGCATGGTGCAGTACCTCCTTACACTTACTTGAACAGATATTTAAATGGGCAGTTAGGGGGCACCCCTATGCATGCATCTCAGCAAGTTCTGGTGACAGATAACAGCAGTTCACAGGGCAGCCCTAACTGATTGACCCAGACTGTAGAAACTACGGCACCTTAATGAACATGTAGACGTGCCTTCTGAAACCGAAAGAGTTATATTTATTCCCAACACCAGCAAAAAAAGGGCTTAAAGTTCCCCATATATGAGATCCAGACCCCTTCTCCAATTCACTTTAGTTAGGACATGTTCAGTGTGACCCTGGAAAAAGTTAGTCAATCTATATCTGTCTGGGAAGTCCCAGCAGAAGAGAAACACCAACATAAGAGTAAAAACGACTGGAAATCCTAAGAGACAACTCCCTTCTAAAGGAAAAGTTTCAGCACTGCTACTTACCTTAAAATTTTGTTTGGCTGTAATTTATATTTATCACTTTATTTTTCTCAAAGCAAAGCAGATACAAGCAATATCTTTTCATTCACACCATAGCAATTCTCTTTCATTGGTAGATTATGATTTTATAATTTGTTTTAAAAGGGTATGTAAAAACATTGGAAGACATCTTTGGAAGAGGCATTACATTTCTGCGTGTCTTGGCATCACAAGATTGTTTAGTATTATAAATCATAGTATCATTAGGTTTGCTTGTTCATCTGCTGGACATTTACCCGATTTTAATATTTGGCCTAACAGAGAAAGTTTGTTACCCTTCATAGTTCTAATCAACATTTCGAAAAATACAACTGGTTTTACCTAGATTTCACTTATTTCTACTATTATCATTTTAGTATTTTTCTCCCTGTTCCAGTGGTCCTCAGGAATATAGAAAATAGTACTTAATATTTCATAGTTTCATAGTAGCTAGAGTCGGAAGGGACCTAGGAAGATCATCTAGTCCGACCCCCTGCCTTGGCAGGAAAGAGCACCGGGGTCAGATGACCCCGGCAAGGTGCTCATCTAACTTCCTTTTAAAAATCCTCAGGCTAGGAGCCTGCACCACTTCCCCTGGAAGCCGGTTCCAGGCCCTGGCCGCCCTGACTGTGAAGTAGCGCCTCCTAATATCTAATCTAAACCTACCCTCTGCCAGCTTGTGACCGTTATTCCTGGTCACTCCTGGCAGCGCACGGGGGAACAGGGACTCCCCCAATACCTGCTGATCCCCCCTGACCAGTTTGTAGCAGGCCACAAGGTCCCCCCTTAACCTTCTCTTGTGGAGGCTAAACAGGTTCAGGTCCCGTAGCCTCTCCTCATAAGGCCTGCCCTGCTGACCCCTGATCATACGAGTGGCCCTCCTCTGGACTCTTTCCATATCGTCCACATCCCTCTTGAAGTGTGGCGCCCAGAACTGGACGCAGTACTCCAGCTGCGGCCTGACCAGTGCCGCATAGAGGGGGAGGATCACCTCCCTGGACCTGCTCGAGATGCATCTGTGGATGCATGACAGGGTACGGTTGGCCTTCTTGACTGCCTCCCCACACTGCCGGCCCATGTTCATCGTGGAGTCAATGACGACTCCAAGATCCTTTTCCGTCTCTGTGCTGGCAAGAGGGGAGTTCCCCAACCTGTAAGTGTGGTGCCAGTTCTTCCTCCCCATGTGTAACACCTTGCACTTATCAGTGTTAAACCGCATCCTATTCTCATCCGCCCACCGTTGCAACCTGTCAAGGTCAGCTTGTAGCCTATTGCACCCTTCTAGTGCACCCACATCCCCCCACATCTTAGTGTCATCAGCAAACTTGAACAGGGTGCTTTCTACCCCCTCATCCAAGTCACTGATGAAGATGTTGAACAGTGCGGGCATTGGGGAAGCGTCCTCCTTAGCTTGTTGAAGTCAGCCCTCCTAAAGTCTAGGGCTATTGCCTTGCTGCAGCCCTTTGCCACCTTACGCTGGATGGTGAATTCCAGCAAGCGATGATCACTGTCTCCCAGGTGGCCCATCACCCGCAGCCCCCTCACCAGGTCATCACCCGTGGACAGCACCAGGTCCAACAAGGCGTCTCCCCTGGTGGGGCTGTGCACCTCCTGGGTTAGATGGAGGTCCTGCACTCTGGCTAAAAACCGACGTGAGCGGTCAGACTTAGCTGACTGCTCTTCCCAGCAGATGTCTGGGAAGTTCAGGTCCCCCATGATGACCACATCCTTAGTCCTCACTGCCTCTGTGAGCTGACCTAAGAATTCCTGGTTGAGCTCTTCTCCCTGGTTGGGAGGTCTATAGTAGACTCCCACCGTTAAGTCTCTATCCCCTGGACTGCATTTTACTCTAACCCAGAGCACCTCAGAGTGCCCCCCTCTACCCCCTTGCTAATTGACGAGGAAGTATATTCCTCCTTGATGTAGAGTGCTACTCCTCCACCTTTCCTTCCTATCCTGTCCCTCCTGTATAGCCTATAGCCCTTGACACTCACCGCCCAGTCATGCGATGAGTCCCACCACGTTTCTGTGATCCCCACTATGTCAGGGCTGGTGACAGCTAGGAGGAGGGCGAGTTCCTCCTGCTTCTTCCCCATACTTCGAGCATTCGTGTAGAGGCATTTGAGGCCTCCAACGGTTGTGCCCACTGACCCCCTAGTCTCAGCAATGCCCCGTCCCCCATCACTTACCTGTTTCTCCCTTTTGACCATTGGTCTGGGCTCGCTGGCTGTTGCTGGGCCTGGTAGTTCATCGTCTCCTCCGCCCTCATCTTCCCCCTCCCCCGACAAGCCTAGTTTAAAGCCCGCCGAAGGAGGTTCACCAACCTGGAAGAGAACACACGCTTACCTTTAGGGGAAAGGTGGAGCCCATATTCTAGTCCTGCAGGCTGGATGAGTGGTATGGGCCAGATCCTGTGGGCAGGGCCAGTCTGCAGGCTGGATCCCGCATGGAATTGGTGCTTGCAGTCGATCTTCTGGTGCGATCCAGCTCATCAGCCCAGCTCCACACATCAGATCTGACCACAGAGCAGTCCTGTGCTCCACCATGAATCAGCATATGAGGCCACATGATTCAGCCCAGAGGACTCCCTGCAGCTCTGAACATTTGGCAAATGGGGAGTGGTGCCAGCATTAATACTGTCACAATTAATACTGCCAAATTCCTGGACCTGTGAATAACAAAGCCCTGCAAACTGGATTTGGCTAATACAGGTATAAGCAACTCCCAGCATGCGTGCCAGTTAGTGGCACACAGAGACATTTTCCCCGGCATGCAAGGAATTTTTTTTTTAAATGAAGCTGCTGTTGAGCAGCCATAAGTCCCAGCGCCACAGCAGGCCCTGGGGGCAGAGTCAGGAGAACACAGGCAGGGACGATGTCTACATTCTGCTAACCCCGCTTCTTCCCCCAGACTGCACCCTTCAACCCACCCTGGCCCCTGGAGCGACATGTGGGTGGGCAGGGCCTGGTGGGCAGAGCTGGGGCCTGGGCAGGCACTGCTCAGGGCTACTGTGCTGGAGGCTCCCAGTGCGTGGGCAAGCCCAGGGCTTGGGCAGACAGATACCCCATCCCACCTGGGTGGGAGTAGCAGCGGGGCACTGAGTGCTGGGGCTGGGTCCTCAGGGCAGGGTCTGGGTGGCACAGGGAGAAGCAGGCATAGGGGGAGGTGCTGTGGGCAAGCAGACCCGGCTGGGTCCTTGGAAATGTGGGGCCTGGATGGGAAGCGGGGCTGCCGCCCCACCTGTGGCACCTGTTCCTGGGGCCCAAGGGATTCCTGCAGCCAGACCGTTGTACTGGAGGCAGCTCCATCCCGCTTGAACTGTGCCTGGTGTGCAGGAAGGCTGAGCCAGGAGCCCCCCAGGCCTGGCATCCTACCCTGGCCAGGCAGTGTCCCCTCACAGGCAAGGCAGTTGCACCCCATGCCCGCAGAGCTGTGTATCCTGGGCCCCACCTTGGGTGCCACTGGGAGCTCCTGCTGTGGCCCGAGCCCATTTAGGCCCAGGGCAGTCCCTTTTCCGCCCAGCCCCTCTTCCCCAAGGCCCTGGCTGGGCCGGCAAGCTCATGGCTCATCCCCCCATGCCTGCTTTCCATGCCCCCCCCAGACCCTGCCCCGAGCACCTGGCCCCGACACTCGCCAACCCGGTGCTGTCCCTACCCCAGCGGGAGGGGGCATCCATCTGCCCAAGCCTTGGCCAGGCCCTCCCTCTCAGCTCTGGGCCCAGGCTTCCCTCACTCTGGGACTGTTGGGGAGCCCTGAGTGCCCCGGCCCTGGTGGAGTGCACCTCCCTCTGCCGGATGCTGCCCAGGACCAGCGGGCCCAAGCTGCAGCTGCTGGTGGTGGAGACATTGACGGCAAGGGACATGCCCGCTTTCTCTTTTTCCTTTGTTTTGCTTTTTCTTTTTTCATTTCTTCTTTTTCTTCTCCTTTTCTCTCCTTTTTCTTTCTCTCTCCTCTCTTTTCCTCTCTTCTTTTCCATCTTCTCTCTTTCTCTTCTATTTTTTCTCTCTCCCCCTTTTTGTCTACTCTTTTTCTCTTCTTTATTTTTTTCTCTTTTTCTTTCCCTTTCTTGTTTTTCTCCTTTTCTCTCCTTTTTTCTCTTCCCTTTTCTCTCCTTTTTCTCTTTCTGTTTTCTCTCCCCTTTTTTATACTTTTTTCTTTCTTAATCTTTCTTTCTTTCCTTTTTCTCTCTTTTTCCCTCTCTCCCCTCCTTTTTTCTCTTCCCCTTTCTTTTTTTCTCGCTCCTCTTTTTCTTTCTCTTCTTTTTGTCTCTTTTTTCTCTCTCTGTCATCACAATATGCTTAGCAAAAAAGAATACACAAGAACAAAGGTAGTATATGAAGTTGTATTTATAGTCACCAGATTTAGAATTTTTAGAAAACCTTTTATTTGCCAAGTACAAAAGCAACGTTTATGATTATTAACTACGTTAATATGCAGTGCGTTCTGCCACATACCCCCCGCCCTGGTTTTGTTTTCTGGGATGCCGGTACCTAGCACCTTACAAGGTAGACATTGTGATTTTTGTGGCACTCTGGCCAAAAACATTGCCTACCCCTGAGCTACAGGCTGAAGACTGAGCAGCATGGATCTAGAAGACACTTCTGCACTGTATCACTTCTACTGTAATCTTGAATAAACCTATTAAAACAACAGCCTATTTACCGATGATTTGAGAATTGAGGAAGAACAAAATATTCTACCACAAAAACATCCCTATTCTTTACGGAACTAGAGATATAAAGCATACGAAGAATGAGATGTATCTTGTTGGAGAATAAAAACATTCATTTGGTCATCATAAAAAACCTTTGTAGTTCTAATTTTCGTTAATAACTTTCACAAATTCACCTGAAGGCTGAAGTTAAACCAAAAAGGTAAAACATGTTATTAAACAGCTGTAATATGCAAGTAATAACTAAGCTATATATATTCACTTACAGATGTAAATGAGTGTGACTTGAATTCCAACATCTGTATGTTTGGAGAGTGTGAGAACACCAAGGGCTCCTTCATTTGTCACTGTCAACTTGGATATTCAGTCAAGAAAGGAACCACTGGGTGCACAGGTACGTTACGTGCTCAGCATTTGTATCATACACTTATTTTTCCATGTTTCAAGTTCTAACCTTCATCATAATGAGCAGCCCCTGGATGGCTTTCACATTAATTGATGCATGTTTTAAGATACCTACATATATTGGTAATATACAGTTTAGAGGGAACATGTCCACATTTAATACAAGTAACATTTTCATCAAGTAAATCTAAGGCTATGTCTAGATTATGTACTTCTGTCAGCACAGCTGCAAAGAGGTTGCAGCATAGCTGTGCTGGCAGATGACCCTACGGTGAACTGGTAAGCTTGTTCTTTAACCAGACTACCTTCTTTTTATCATAACAAATGCTTTTGATATCACAGCACCAACCTCGGCTTTGTTGGTACAGTTCAGGGATTGGCAACCTGTGGCCTGCAAAGCAGGAGCTTCAACTGTGTTCAGCAGTGGAGAGGCTTTACCCAGGCCATGCCAAAATTGAGTGGCAGAAAAATGGCAGTGGGAAGAAGCAGTGGCTGAGTCCTAGTAACACCCCGTCTTCAACCCAAGCTGGGTCATTCTGGCCTCCTCCCGGAAAATGTTGCTGATCCCTGATATCTGTAGGTATCTGCATCTGCACTAGAAGGCTTTGCCAGTATAAGTGCAGCAGTAAGTGTAGACCTCACCTATGTCACAAGAGGAAGACAAAATGAAAGAAATAGTAAAGAAAAACGGGAAAAAAGGAAGGTGGAAAATAGCTGTTGATGAACCATGTTAGCGAATATACAGAACTGAAGTCACATGCTCAAGGCTTAAATCTGTACAAATTGAATGCAAAGGTATGTGTGTGAGGGGAGGAATTCTTCCCTTGGCCAGCATCTGCTTTGATTGATGGATGCTACTTATGCCTCATGTTTGGGGTAGCCAGCGTTCCTGGGGGTGGGAGATGGGGAATGCCAATACAGAATCCCCAGGCAGATCCTATCCTACTACCTATGTGTTGCCATAAAGGGAGCTCCCATGATATCCACCTGCCCTACCCATCTTTTTTGTGGAGTTAAGCATCGTCTTTCTTTCTGCAAATGGGGCCCTTCAGAGCTGCATGGGGTAACTTGATTTCTCCAGAATTGTACTTCTAGAATATTTGACTTAATCCTATAACTTGTCCTTTAGGGATTTATTGCATTAAAAGCCTGGGGTGAATTCTTTCCTTTAATAAAATTTTCATATATTTGCATAACTTTGAATGCCACATTTTTAAACAAATCTGAATCTCTCTCTCTCTCTCTCTCTCTCTCTATATATATATATATATACACACACACACACACACAAAAACATTTTCTCTGATTACTTCAATATCTTAACAAAAACTGTCATAGATGATAAACCCAGTTATATATATTTGCAAATGAGTGAAAAAGTTAAAATATGATAGTGTAATTTTCAGTAAAACATAAAACAATCATCTTAAATTATTATAGAGTATTGTATTTTTCTTATAAAATAGTGTAAAAAGAACAGTTGTAAAATGTGTTACCCTGGAAAAGAATCACCACTCCTGAAATATTGGTGTTGAAATTTTAGTAATCAGCTTGTTCTTTGCATTTTTAGATGTGGATGAGTGTGAGATTGGGGCCCACAACTGTGATGCACATGCCTCATGCGTCAATGTCCCAGGAAGCTTCAAATGCAGCTGCAGAGAGGGTTGGGTTGGAAATGGCATTAAATGTATTGGTAAGCGTATAATAACTGGAGCATTTGTTCTGCGGTCATATACATAGTCAAATATATAAATATGATTTTGTGTTTCTGGGTTCTGTTTCATTTTAAATAGAAAAAAGTTTGCTCTTTTCTCAAACCCCTGTCTTTCTAGTAGTTTACGTTAAGGGAACTTAATATGAAATGATTCAAGTCAGAATATTTACGTTGGCCTCTAATTTTGAAAGGAAATGTATCACTTTACTATAGACATCTTTTGATGTATGTCCAGCATTTTTAAGCTAAATTCAATCAGTGGGAGTGGAAATTGAATTAAATATTTTTTTCCAAATCATCTGTGTAAATCTTCTATGCAAAATGTAAAGTTCATTAAATAACAAAGTGGAAGGAACAAAATGCTTTGTGTGATTCTGTAGCAGCGATTAATGGATCAACGTTTGTAAGGGAAAGGAAACTAAAAATATCACTTTAATAAGATTTAAAATATCCTGGTCCCTACAGAATCCAGTAGAACTTTGCTGTTTAACCCTAAGAGACCATAGCATATTACTGAATTTTATGAATTGCTAAGGAAATTAATGAACAGTTAAATGGAGAATTCATCACAGACTTGGTTTTCATTGTTTTAACAGCTCCAGTTCATTTCTGTTATTTAATAATATACTTGTAAATATTCTGCAGTGTGTATAGGCAACATATTCTAACAGAATAGCACTTTAGTAGAGTTCAGTGCATCTGGGACATCTTTACACATGCTCCACAGTGGGGGTGGGGAGCACTTGAATTAAAGCAGCTTTCTGGAGCTTCTCTAATTAAAGCGCACACGGTGTCTCGTGTGTTCAGTGTCCCATGCTTCAAAATGGTGGTGGGGCACTTTAACTAAAACTCGTTCAATGAGCTTTAGTTAAAACACCCCTGCTGCCAAGGTTGCTGGAGTATGCTAATTGGCTCCAAACTTGATTAATTAAGATTAATTTAGTCTGCTCTGCCATTTGCTAATTAGCATGCATCAGAGCAGGTCTCAGGCATGTGTATAGGTGCCCCAGAAGACCTAGATTCTATTCTTGTTATGTCAATAGTTGCTGGGTGGTCCTTGGTCAGCTGCTTTACTTCCTTGTGCCTCTGTTTCCCCTTCTGTAGAATAGGGATAATGACACCTAACCTTCTTTGCAAACCACCTGAGATTTGTTTTGTACAAAACTAGATCTTGTTTTATATAAAAGAACAAAATCTTGTATGTGTTGAATTAGGCCATTTGGATATGTTTTCCGTCATATAAAAAGCCTTATTAACCACATGAAAGCCAGCAGTAGGAGTTTGGTTAGAAGAAACCATGTGTTACACTGGTCTTACAAACGATTTTATAGAGAATAAGAACGTATTGCAATACTTCTTTTGATAATTCATCAGTGGTCTTAATGGTGATAGCTAATTATTAGAGAGTTTCTCCTAAGTTAAAAGAACACAGGATGACTATGCCCTGTAATCCCCAACCACACAACACTCGACCATCCCTAAATTCCACTGACAGAAAAAATAGATTTGATTATTTATTGAGAGTAAAGAGAGGAGCTAATAATAGAAAACTAAGGTAAGAATGCTTTCGTTTGTATGTGAGAGCAGTAAAGGTACTATACCTGAGTACATGGTCGACTTTGAAGGCATCCAAACCCTTTAAACTGGTCACAAAACTGTAATGACCTTCACCTTACCATTTCTCTTTATGTCCCTGAATATTAATATGCATGATTTTTTTTCTCATGCCAGTAATTTAAAACAACAGTTGTCTTCCTTTTTCTAAAATTATTTTGATTCCAACTTCTTTAACAAGGTACTACTAAAATAAAAGTTATTTAGAATAATGATTCTTTTTAAGTTCCATTATTTAGTGTATGCAACCATTTCATTCAGATGCACACAATATATTTTTAAAAGGAAATGTTAAGATGAAATCAGCTGCATATAACCAGATGTCCTCTACTAGAATTTAACATTTCTTCAGGGACATAAGTCTTCCTTGTATTTTTTATTTTGTATCAGCTGATGCAGATTAAGTGTAGGACAGTAAACTACCTACTGCATATATAGTCTTAGCTTTTCTCATTTCTTTGTTTTCTTTTGGGGTGCAGATCTTGATGAATGTTCAAATGGAACCCACCAGTGTAGTGTGAATGCTCAGTGTGTGAACACGCCTGGATCATATCGCTGTGCCTGTGCTGAAGGGTTCACAGGAGATGGATTCACTTGTTCTGGTAAGCGACATGTGAGCTTTTTGGTAAGACTAACATTTCTACCGATTGCTTCTATTACTAAGAAACTTTGTAAAATTAAGTCTAAATTCAAAGGACAAGAGAAAAGGTGTAAAGAAACTGTAGAAACCTCTTCCATCTGAAATGCAAGTCGGTGCCTCCAGAGAGCTCAGGCAATATGCTAGCAGATGCCTGTCTCATATTTTGACTTGTCTACCACATCCCCAGTGGGCCAATTTACTGGGTAGGACTCTTGTCTGCCCCTTCCTTCTGCTTTCCGCTCCAGACAGCCTGTGCATATGCTGCTGTCAACAGCAAACTCTCTAGCCAAGAGCATGCAGTTCCAGCTCCCCATTTCAAGTCTTGTCCTTGCTGGCAAGATTCCTGTAGCAGAGATTGCAAGAGGACAACAGTTATTTTTCCCTCATGGTGCCAGTTAGGACAGTATTTAGTCATTAATATACTTATATTTTTTATAAGGATGGTTCAGTTGAAAAATAATATCTCCTTTTCCTTTACATTTACATCGCCTTATAGTTTCTTATTTTAAGACTGAAGTTTTTTCATACAAAATAATATGAAGGGTTGGCAATTATTGTGAAATTGTATAAGCATTCATGAGATTATGTATAGCTTTTATCACCAGCTGCATCCATAATGCAGACTTGAAGGAACATCTGTTTGCATCTATACTCTTGCACATTTTGATGTACAGTTTCAGCAGCTTGAGAGCTAACCACATTTTAATAGTTGTTTACTTAGGCTGGAAAATCTGAGTCCCAGTTAATGTTGTGATAGTGTTTATGATGACTGCACTGTTGAACAACAGTCCTATATATATGAAATGTTTATAAATGTAAATGATGCTATCAAAACAGTAAAATCTTATGGGACAATTGTTCAAAGAAAGCTTTAAAAAATGTGCAGTGATGGGATGCATGGATGTGTGTGTCATGGATCCATCCATGCATGGATAGAATTAACTCCTATGAAACCAAGTGGGGCTTAATTTGTATATGCAAAAAAAGTCTTATGTTCTCACATAATTAATAATGCTGAAAATGTGAAAATATAATTTTCATTCTCTTTAATACAGCTTCAATTTTGAAAATTTGCCTCTGGAAGAGTTTTATTCCAAAAAAATAGCAATATATTTAAATATCTTTTTTTTACTTCATACATAAATCTACTTAATTCACAGGAGCAACTAATAATGGATTTGGAAGATGAATCAGTTCAAAATTTCACACTATAAAATCTGGTGGTGAAAATATAAGGGCATGGATTCTCAGCAGAACTAAAAGATAGATGTCAGAAGTAGTTGTTACTGTTTTCCTTTCCTAAATTATTTTAACCCATTCAGTCCTTCAGTGGATGATGTAACCTGCTTTAATTCAATATATCATAGTAATCATACAGTTATAGAAATGAGGGTTAGAAGGGACCTCAAGAGGTCATCTAGTCCAACTCCCTTCTCAAAGCAGGACCATCCCTAACTATATCATCCAAGCCAAAGCTTTGCCTATCTGGGTGTTACAAACCTCCAAGGATGGAGAGTCCACAGCCTTTCTGAGTAACCTGTTCCTGTGTTTTACTACCCTCCTAGTGAGGAAATTGTTCCTGATATCTAACCTAAACTTTCCTTGCTGCAGCTTGAGGCAGTTGCTCCTTGTTCCGTTATCTGCCACCACTAAGAATAGTCAAGCTCCATCCTCTTTCGAAACCCCCTTCAGGCTGCTATTAAATCCCCTCTCAGTCTTCTCTTTTCTAGACTAAATAAGCCCAGCTCCCTCAGTCTTTCCTCATAAGTCATGTACCCCAGCCCCCAGCCCCCTCACCTTTTTTGTTGCCCTCTGCTGGACTTTTTCTAATTTCTCCACATCCTTTCTGTAGGATGTGGGAGACCCAAAACTGAACATAGTACTCCAGATATGGTCTCACCATCCCTACACCACCACCTTGACCTACTGGCAACATTTCTACTGATGCAGCCCAGTATGCCGTTAGCCTTCTTGGCCACTGTTATTCCTAGGTCATTTTATGCAGAACTGCTGCTCAGCCAGTCAGCCTCCAGCCTGTAATGATGCAGAGATTGTTCTGTTTTAGATAGAGGACCTTGCACTTGTTCTTGTTGAATCTCATGAGATTTCTTTTAGCCCAGTCCTCCCACTTGTCTACGTCATTCTGAATCCTATCCCTTATCCTCCAGCATATCTACTACTCCACTCAGCTTGGTGTCATCTGCAAACCTGCTGAGGGTGCACTCTATGCCATCTTCCAGGTTGTTGATGAAGACACTGAAAACCAGCCCCAGGACTGACCTCTGGGCCAATCCACTTGATACCAGCTGCCAACAGGACATTATTATTACCCTCTGAGCCTGAGCCTGATGCTGCAGGCAGTTTTCTATCTACCTTAAAGCCCATTCATCCAACCTGTACTTCCTTAACCTGTGAAAATATTCAGCAGTATTATTCCATTTATTTGAATGATGAAATAGGAAGAATAAAACTATATAAGTGCTAAAATACCTAGTCATGTTTAATGATACATTCTTTTCTTGCACAGATGTTGATGAGTGTGCAGAAAATGTTAATCTGTGTGAGAATGGACAGTGCCTCAATGTCCCTGGTGCCTACCGTTGCGAGTGTGAGATGGGATTCACTCCAGCTTCAGACAGCAAATCATGCCAAGGTAATTTACCAGTACTTCAACCTCATTTTCTGAGTTTGGATTGGCTGCTATAAAGGAAACCACGAGAAGTGCTGGAAGGACCCAACCTGGAAGCACATGCTTCACATATAAAAGTCATTTCTTCAAGCAAGGATTATTTTGCAGTATGAATTATAATGAAGGTAGCTTTCATGTCCTATGAAGTTTTCCTGGCCTTCGGCCAAGAATCCCAGGGCAGAAGTCTGGCTCAATAAGTTTTTCTTTAACCATTTCCCATTTTTCTCACTCAGTAAATGGTCTGTAGAGAATACTACGTTGATCTCTGCACTTATTGTGTGTGTGTGTATACAGGAAATATAAGCTTCATTGAACATCAGTCTGTTTATTAAATATGTACAGGAAATTTGAACGAGGCAGATTGCTGCTAGTTTTATCAGATTTACAACAATCCTTAAAATGTCTCTCTCAATGTTTTTACGTCTTTCTCAGTTTATATATATTCTGTTATCTAAGATGTTACTTGAATTATCATGTTCTTTGTTCAGTTGTGATTCTATCCCTTGTAGTATTTAAAAACTCTTGTTCTAGTCTGATTTCCCTGTGAAAACCCCTGTATCCTTTTAGGAAAGCAAAGGCAAAGAAAGGTGAGATATAAATAGGAAACTACTCAAATCATGATTTCTCAGATTTTGCAGAAATCATGAAAACAGGTGTTGTCCATGATATCTGCAAGTAAGAAAGAAATGTAATAAAAATAAAATGCCGGCTCCTCCGTGGGAGCCAGCAATCCTTCCGACTGTGCAGCCCACCAGAGGGGAAGGGGAGAGAGTGGTTACCAGCACAAAGGGGAGCAGGCAAGATGGCTGCCTCCCTGCCCTTGCCACTGATTGGCTGAGGGCTGCCTGTCATGCAGCCCTGCCTCTATCCGCCAACCAGTGTGGGGTGGGGCTGCATGATGGAAAGTCATTTAGGCCAATTAGCACTGAGGGGCGGGGCCATATGACAGGCAGCCTTTTTCAACAATTGGGGCCCCTTGGCCAATAAGAGGCATAATGGGGTGGCCGTGCCATAATAAACCAGCAAAAATGGCAGCCAGCCCTGTGATCTGCCTGTGAAATCAGCCTTCTACCTCCTCAAGTTTGGTTGACCCCTAGATATAAAAGAAAACATTTTGAAAAGCCGTCTCTAAAAGTGCACGCTTAATTTAATACATACAAATCTCCATATGCACATACATACATAGCGTCTAATTTTAGCAAAATTATGGAAGCTTCTGAGAAACTGGCCCTGAAAGTCCACTCATAAGAGCCATTGTGTTACCAGGATATTATCAGTGACTCATTAGAGAATTTTTCATTTCGGATCTTTAGCTGTTCACTAACAGCTGTTCAGCTGTTCACTAATGGTCAAACAAAATCTCAAATTGCGCAAACTTCAAAAACCATGCGTCTATTTTGAAAACCAAAAAATTCTAACTTCCAGGACAGCAAGGCAACATTTGACTTTCCTGATGTCATTTAATGAAAAATTGCAAATTTTGGATGAAATAGTATTTTATCTGGGTAGTAGCAGATCCAGGTTGGGGGAGGGGGCAGTTAGGAGGGTTAAAACAGCACATCCGCAAGGCTGAGACGAGTGGCTGGGCTTGCCCAGCCCCAGATCTGTGAACATGTGCAGATCTTCATTAGCTGGGTTAACCCAGGCTGATCTAAACATAGTTCATCTCCTGATGTGAACTAATTTAGATTGGGTGTGTTATTTTTCAGGAGGCTTAAGCCCTATGAACACCTGCACACACAGGCACTGAGATCAACCTAACTGTGGTTCAATCAGTCTAAATGTAATGCTTGTATGTACCCTAAGGAAAGGAGAAACATTAGCTCTGTTTGGGTGAAAAGAATTTAAGAAGTCGGTTCCTCTCCTTCCCTTCCCTCCCCTCCTCTCCCCTCTCTTTCTTGTAGTTTGTAAATAGGCAGATGGAAAAAATGTTCCATATGAGAAAGGATAGCTTTCAGACATATTAGATCATTTACAGATTGTTTTTGATTTAGCAAAGATCAAAATTAAATTCAATACAGCAGCTTTAAAAAATAACCAATAAGGCTGCCTTTTTTTTTTCTTTCCTGTTCTGAGTTCTGGAAACTGCCTAGTCTGAGAAGCTGGAAGTATTATTGTACAGGGTTCAGAGTATACTTACATCCTTACATTATTTTAAGAGATGGTAATCAGCAATTTAGTTTCTCAGATAAAACAACTTTGTTTAAATACCTGCAAAGTAGAGTGCAAGCCCAGTCCTGCAAGCTGCTGAGAGACATCCTAGGGACAGTCAGTGCCTTGCAGGGACATCCCCACTACTTGTTAAAAAACAAACTAATCATAATTTCTATTTGAAGAGTTTCTTACTATGACTTGCTATGTTTACATGCTCAAGCCCTATACTATGGAAATTTCAGGTATTTCTAGGACCATGCTTTAAATTAGCAATCCATATCACCCTCAAAGAGCTCATACCACATGTTATTCAAGATGCAGTCAGTATCTTCTGGAAGATGAAATGTTGTGACAATATATAGTTCACCTGATTCATAGGTCTCATTGCTTTTATGACACTTCTCTTACACAGTTCTTTCCACTAAAGGAAAACACATGGATTTGTTCTTTTAGACTACTAGAATTTTCTTTTTAAATCTTTAAGCAGAAAGGAATTTTGCTTTACAGGCAAGTATACATGAAAGCAAAGAAGAGAGAAAGGAAACCTGAATTGAGAGTGCAGCCACTGACACCTACAGAAATGTAAAACTGCACATAGGACAGAACACTTTTTTGTTTGTGAATGATAGGAAGGTCATCCAAATGAAGGAAGACAAGACACAGGGCTAGATTTAAGTGGTAGGTTGCAGTGTTAATAGCATTGGGTAGAGGCACTGTATGCCTGAACTTCATGACATTTCATATACTAAGCATTTAAGTGGATCCAGTGCAGACTTACAGAACTCTCACCATAGCTTAGGTTAGACTATCCTGAGCCATTTCCTAGGTTTCAGTTAACTCCTTACTAGGGGCAGGGAACAGGAGCATACAAAAGGAGAGCTTGGGATGATGAAACTTCAGGTATCCCCATCTCTCATAGGTAGAAGCAACAGCAAAATCTCAGAATTCTTCTCTTTCTGGGAGCTGTTCCCTTGGGCCTTTATCCGTAGGAGACAATAACTTCAAGTTTAAACATAGTAAATCTTCCTAGAATGATATGAACATTAATGTATAAATGCTATTCCAATTTAATCTAATATTGACAGAGGGGCTTTGCCTCTCACCCCCAACTGGCAGGGAGATGAAAAAATGTGGTTTTAAATATGCCACAGTTTTTGCCTCCCGCTGCTGGTTGGTGGAGGGTCCCTTGTGGCCCTGCCACTTGCTGCTGACCAGATGAGAGGCAAAAACTGTGGCATAATGAAAACTGCAGTTTTTGCCTCCCAGCCATCAGAAGCAGGCGGCTCCTGGTTAGAAGTTCTAGAAAATCTTTTACAGGTATTTTGTTTTAATTTGGGATCCTGAAGATTCTTTTTTTTAACCTCAGGTTTACTTGCTAAATAATCCATCTATATCTGAAGATTACTCATGACAAATATAATGGGGAATAACTGATAGATTTTCATTAAAGCTATTCCTCACAAATTCCTAAGTTTAACTCTGCACAGGAATAATTATTGTATAGAGATATGGCTTCTGACTTTTCAGTATTAAATGTGTTTTTAAAGTACCTTTATTCTTAACACTTCTGTGAAGATGAAATATAACTTTTTGCTCTGGCTATCTTTCTTCAGATATTGACGAATGCTCTTTTCAAAATATATGTGTATTTGGCACCTGTAATAACTTACCAGGAATGTTTCATTGCATCTGTGATGATGGCTATGAACTGGATAGAACAGGAGGAAACTGTACAGGTATAGCCTAATTCAGTGTTCTCAACATACTTCTTTTTAAGTTTGTTATAATGCTGTATAGTCCCATGATTTTGAGGTGTGGGTAATAAAGATACCCTTTGCATCACTGCAATTGAAATGTAACCTCTCTAACAACCTAAGATATATTATGAAGTTATTCTCCTTTTCTTTTTCTTCCACTTATACTTTTCCTTTCCCTTGTCCTTTCCCATTTTTTCCTCTTATGTACACTTTACAAGTTTGCTGCACATCTCTAGGAGTGCAAATGCAGCACTATAAGAAATGTTGTTCTAATCTATCCAGAATTATGTAAAAGAAATGTAGAATTTTATCACATTATCTATTTTTTCCATATCCTGGCTACATGTAAATAATAAACCCAGTTTAGTAGCTTTTAAGCTGTCACTAACACTTCGTAACTATGAAATATTTAAAGCTTCTAGCTCAAAGAAAAATATTTAGGTAAATATTAAGAAAAATAATCCCCTTTGCTTTCATTTAGATTTAAAGTTTACAGTTATTCCTTCATCATCATACAAATCCCTTCCAAATGGAATATTTTTCTGTGACTATATGGTGATAGTTCTTAAGTGTTCATATAAAATTAGTTAAGACACAAGGGTGTGTCTACGCATTCATTAATGCGCAGTAGCTACTGCGCATTTAGTTTAGTACTTGCTTAATGAAGTGCTAAATATGCAATATCTATAGTTGCTGCACAGTAGTGCCAGTGTGCAGTTTTTTGTGATGTTTACTGTACAATATCCTAATAACACTGTGTAATAGTGTATTAGCAAGGTTTTTGACTGGCATGCTACAGTGCAGTGTTATTAGGCTACTGTGCAGTAAGCATCTCATGTAGGCATGCCCTGAGTAACTTTATTATAAAGATTCACAGAAGAGATCTAAAAGTGGACTTTAGTTTTGTGCTGGATTGTTTAATTCTTCTATTCAGTGCTTGTATCTAATCATTGCATGGCATGAGCAAATCTCCATTAATAAATGCTAATATAGCATCAATCCAGAAATGTATATGGTGTTTTGCAAATATAGAATTAAACGAGGTTCTTGAGGATTTTATTTGATAAAGAGAACCTCCAAAATACATTTTCAATATTCATTTAAGAGTAGGAATACATGATGAAAGATAGACATAAATGATGAAGGACTGAAGTGAGTTTTAAGGAGAGTTTTTGAAGGAGGAGCCTTCTTCAAAAGGAGACAGCAGTGTCTAGAATGCTAACTTAATAGTTCAAGTAGCATTATGCTGAAATTCCTCTATGTACACTGGCTTCCAAACTTACACTGCCTTCCTTAGTGTGCTGCTGCAAATGAGCTAATTAGCTTTGTTCCATTCTATTATGCGGGAAGAGACCATTATAAGTGTAGGTGACAGCATGAGATGAATTAGTGTTCTGCATTCTTGGCTTTCATTTAAAAAAAAAAAAATCTAGGAATTTTTCAGGGTTTATCTTTGAAACATAAAAAGCAGTTGAAATCAGGAAGAAAAAAGGAAGAAAGGGGAAAAAAAAAGTTGGTTTAAACTGGGGAAAAATAGGCAGTGAGGGAAGAAGAGAGTAAGGCTAGAATTAGGGAAGGGGAGGGGCACGGCACAGACCATTGGTCACTCCCGGGGCTGCAGCAGGGAGCAAAGTGGGGGGAGCTGTCAGTGGGTGCGGGGCTGCGGGGCACAGCTCTTGCTGCTACATACCCCCCAGGAGGGTTGCAGGCTGGGAAGCTGTGCGGGGCTCTTCCAGGGGGACCCATGCACCCGGATCTGTGTGTGGGACAAGAGCAGGCTGCTACTGCAGGCTAGGACTGATGGCGGCACTGGTCTCTTCCCAGTGCTTGGCAGCCTGATCTCACTGCACCATGCTGCCACTGCAAGCTGGGGCCAGCGGCGGCACCGGGCTCTTCCCAGCACTTGGGGCAGGTGGCAGCCAGCTCTTGTCCTGCTCACAGATCTAGGGGCATGCACCCCCAGGAGGGCTGGGGGACTGTGCTGGGTTCTTCCCAGGGGGCACATGCCCCAGATCTGCACACGGGACAGGAGCAGGTTGCTACCCCCCCTTAACTCCCATGGGGCTCCCAGCACCCAGGGCAGGGCCAAAGCTGGAGCTGTCAGGCTGCAGCTTGGACCCACTTGCCCCAGGAGTGATTCCCTTAGCCTGTTTCACCCCACCTGGGGTAACAGCTGGGAGCCCCATGTCCCCAGGCAGCGGCTCCAGTCACCCTTCCTCAGCCCCTGCATGGCCACCACGACCACACCTGGCCCCACTCCACATACATGGCACTGCTCCTCCTTCATCCTGCCCCTGTCCAGTGGGAAACCTGTGTCTCAGGTAACTGGCACTTTTAGCTTACCAGTACCACCCGTGTTTCAATTCAAGTCCCTGTTAACTGGCACGAATGGGGTATGGGCCATGCCCCACTCATACCAGTTAACAGGGATTTGAACTGAAAAACATGCGTAAACCAGTAAAAATTGAATGGCTTTAAAAAAAAAAAATCAGGGAATTTATCAGTGAAAATGGGTAAAAACTGAGAATGCAGAACACTAGAAATGATGCATAAAAATTAGAATGTGCTCTTTTTCTAAAGTTTAATTTTAGGAGACTTGGCCAAACTGTGTTCCTATCTGGAGCACTTCAGAAAACACAGTATAAAATTCTCTCTTATATAAACATTCTTTTTTTTAAAGCTTATTCTTTTTCTTTTTAAATGAAGGCAGTATTGTCCTGTTAACTTGTTTTACTGGTACAGCTTAATGTGGAGTGCTTCCCATTGTGCACAGTAGATACAATCTATTTTGTTCTAGCAGAGCTACTCACACGTTGTCATATGCTATACAACTTTGGTACCTCAACTTAGAGTGGAACCTATTCTGTTCATTGGATGTTCAGTTATTTTGGATTGCCTCTGTTACTATTGCTCTCCTAACATATGGGTGTGCATGTGATATATTTTTATATGGATTTTTTTATATAAATTGCAGTGTAATATTTTGATGGAATCTGCCTAATTAGGTGATTAGATATAAGTAATATTATTTGTCCTTTACATTTTGGAACTGTTAGTGTTTACATATTTATTCAGCACAAAATACAGTGTACCCAAGCTTATCCAGACTTGAGTTAACCAAAATTTTTGGTGAACTAAGCATGTACTAAGTCTTCCTAAAGCAATTAAGGCTAGGCTTTATTTCCTCATTTAAACAAAGTATTATGTAGGACTCTATACTCTATGACTAATCTAAGGATAGGACAATTTTTTTTAATTAAATTTGCAAGTGTAGAAAGTTATTTTGAGTGTTTGACAAATTGTTAGTAGTTCTTCAACTTAAGGTAAAGATAAGAATTATCTTTCTTTTGAAACATTCCTACAGAACTTTCTTCTTAAAGTTATACACTTTTCTCTTTTCCATCCAGTGAACAAATTTACTTTCCTATTTTAGATATTGATGAGTGTGCTGATCCCATTAACTGTGTTAATGGACTCTGTGTGAATACTCCTGGGAGATACGAATGTAACTGTCCACCAGATTTCCAGCTGAACCCAACTGGAGTGGGTTGTGTGGGTAAGTCAAAACTATATCAAATAAATATGAATTAGATGCAGCAAACAGCTAGTAGAAACTTAGGGCACCTATTCACAAGCAGCAAGACTGCTCAGATGCTCTGTAATTATAGCAAGTCAGAGCAGGCTTGTTTAATCAAGGGCTCCGTGGGCTCAAGCAGACTCCAATCAGCATCCCCATGCTTAAAAATGGTGGCTGTTTGAAGTCCCTCTAATTAAAGCGCCTCCTCTGCCAACTTCTGGAGCATGTATATAAATGCCTATTTGTGTAGCCTTTAGTCGCACTATCATCCAAGTGATCACTGTTGATGACAGCGGGGCTAGTGCAGGGATAAATACAAATCCAAAGTATGTTTCTATTTTACCCTTTTTATACATGGGAAATACTTAGATCAGTCATGCCTCATTGCCCAGCTTACAATTTACTGATTAATGGATTAATTAATTACAACATTCCTACATACCTCTCATATCTCTTGTACCAGATTTGGTTAAGTCCTACTGCTCCAGGCCTGTCTTGTGGCCTGCAATCATAAATATACAACATTAGCTTAAAGTAAGTTAATGTCATTTCAGATGCTGTCTTAATTTGTCTCATTTCAGCCTTTAATACCACTCAATTGTAGAGTCAGCCACCAATATCCCTTTTGTATTCTGATCAGTTGCATTTTTTCTTACCCCCAAATTATTGATATCTTTCCCAAATACATCTTTTCATCTCAGTTTTGGCTTTCCTTTTTTTCCTCTCCTCATCAAATTTCATTTCCATCCCTGTTCTCACTATATTTAATGATTTTCCATGAAGGACTTTGTGATTTCAGCCTGAGCTTCCTGGCTCAGCAGTAGTCCAAGAACCAATCATTTTTTGCTGTTGTCATTTCTTTATCTTTCTGTCCAGTGAAACACCCAATATTCACATAAGCATCTTCATCTCAGTTGGCTCAAGTACACTTTCATCCTTTCTTCACATTGCCTAAATTTCCAATGGCCTCACTACTGTCAGGTAAAATTTAATCTTCAACTTCCCTTCTATCTTTTTATCACATACAGGGCGCATCTACACAAGACCATGTACTCAAGATTAGAGCTGATTACTGTGTAGTAAGTGTCACCGTCTACGTGTGCAGCTGCTTACTGCACAGTAATTTGCTGTAATCCAGGATAAATATGCTACCTGTAGTTACAAGTAGCAGGTTTACTTGGGAGTAATTAGTGCACAGTACAGCACATGTTGATGGCATAGGACTGGGATGACCAGGAGCAAATGTGTTCCCAGGCAACTGGGCAGCAGGAGGTGGGAGATTGCTCGCTGCCCCCAGGAGTTGCCTGCTGGCAGGTTGGGCTCTGCCACTAGATTCTGGGTGGGGACAATGTGCCCCTGCCCTCACTCTGGAATTACTCTGGAATCTACAGCCCCCACTCTGGAATTATGAAGAATCTTTCCGGCTGCCAGGTCAGAGGGATATTGTCCTTGTCTGGGCTCTGGTGGTAGAGCCTTCCCTGGCAGCAGGGAGCTCCCGGTAGCAGGAATCTACGTCCCCGCCTCTGTCAGGAGACAGCTGTCTCCTGGTCCCCTTGCTCCCTGCTAGCCCCTGGATTAGCCAGTGCAGGGACTGAAGAGGTGCCATGAGCAGCAAATCTGTTCCCTCTTCCCCGCATGTGTAGATGCCTGCTCAGGGTGGGTTTACTTTAGAGTAATTTACTCTAAAGTAAACTCACACTGGAGCATTTGCATGTGTAGATACACTCATTGGTACCTAAATCTGTTGATTTTCTTTCCCCGGTTTTAAGTTGGTCTGTTACTTTTGCTTCACAGCTGCCTTCAATAAATCCCAAATACTTGATTGTGTATACCTCAAGTTTCTTACCTCATTTATGAGGCACACCTGCCTTTAAGGTCCTTCTATTCCTGCCTTTAATGTATCTTAACATTCCTTCCATAATTTTTAGATTTTTCAACAGGACAGGTTTTTGTTATTCTCTTATATAAGACTTTTATCTTTCCTGACTGTTGTTGCCTCTGGTTTTCTGCCATTCCTGAGACACCTTCTTTTCGTTCTTTATCATATTTTTCATTTTTTAATTCACCACCATGTCTCTTTCTTTTGGGCTTCCCTGTCCTTATCTTTTCTCCCCCTTCTCCTACTGCCCCCAACCTTAGTCTTTTCATGATATTTCATTCATTCTCAATTTGTATAGCTTGTTTTCTCTGATTTTATCTCCTTGTGATTTTTCTCTGTAATTTTCAGTGTTCTTTCCTTTCAGATATCATACTTCAGTTCTTCCATCCATCTTCCTCTCTGCAGTCTTTATTTTCCTTACCACAGTATCCAGAATCAGAAATCCATGTTGATTCCTCACCACTTTCCTGGTATGACCTTGCTGTTTGAGGCTTTTCTTGCTTCTTTGACTGGTCAAGATATAATTGATCTAACTTGCTCTGATGACCCTTATATGACAAGGTGTTCTTCTGCTTGCTAAAATGGAGTATCAGCAATGAATTGATCCGAGTCTTCAACCACTACCTGTATCTTCATCCTAACCATCCCATTCCCTTCATACATTGCCTCAAATGCTTCATGTCTTTCTCCAATATATCCATTTGTGTCCATTCTCATTGTTATATTTTTTCTTTCCTGTAAGGTCTTTGAAAGTTTCTCTGTAGTTTCTATCTTTTCCCTGTGACCCAGTTGAGGGACATAGTTTGATATAAAGTTTAGCATCCCCTCTGATGTTGCTAACATAACTTCCATTGCCAGTCATTTACTCTTATAACCTCAGTGATGTTGTCTTTAAAGCTGCTATGGAATATTATCCCAGCTCCATTTCTTTTTCCATCTTTTCCACTCCATAATATCTTGTATCCTGTTCCTAGTTTATTGTGTCCTGTTCCTTTCCATTTCATTTTTTACTCAGGCTTTTTACACTCTCCTTTTTCCCCAAGTAGTTCACCATTTGTCTATCGCTGCATTGATTCTCATCACTAATGACACTTGTTTCTTTTATTTCACCCATTGATCATGTGGCACACCTCACTACTTGATACAGCAAGCAAGGGGTGTCACTGAACATTCATTCTACAGAACACCCTGAAATTGTTCACCTTAGTATTTGCTTGGATGGATGCAGCTGAAAGCAGTGTACTTATTCTTCAGTCAAGACTTTATTTGCAAGGTAGCCAGGGTCTGAATTTGGAGTTTTTCTTCTCTTAAAGTGGTTGGTAACTAGGCTACAGTTCACCTGCCCTGAGCAGTCTATTTTTAGGACCCCGGGCACCTGCCTTTTGGAGCACTTTTACATGAATGCTAGTAGGAGGAGTTTGGTTAGAAGAGACCATGTGTTACACTGGTCTTACAAACCATTTTATAGAGAATAAGAACTTATTGCAATACTTCTTTCAACACAGTTCATCAGTGGTCTTAACACTGATAGCTAAGTATTAGAGAGTTTCTCCTAAGTTAAAAGAACACAGGATGGCTATGCCCTGCAGTCCCCAGCCACAACACTGGACCATCCCTAGATTCCACTGAAAGAAAAAATAGATTTGATTATTTATTGAGAGTGAAGAGAGGACCGAATAATAGAAAACTAAGGTAAGAATGTTTTCATTTTGTATGTGAGAGCAGTAAAGGTACCATACATGAGTACACAGTGGACTTTGAAGACATCCAAACCCTTTAAACTGGTCACAAAACTGTAATGACTGTCACCTTACCATTTCTCTTTATATCCCTGAATATTAATATACGTGATTTTTTTTTATCATGCCAATAATTTAAAACAATAGTTGTCTTGCTCTTCCTTCCAGTTGTGATGAATTATTAATATAATTGTCTGAAATTTCTTCAGTAAGACTGGTTGAAAAACCAAATGTACCAGCCAATTACTAATTATAATGGAATGTATTTTTTCTGTAGACAATCGTGTAGGCAATTGTTACCTGAAATATGGACCCCGAGGGGATGGAAGCCTATCCTGCAACACTGAAATTGGAGTTGGAGTCAGTCGTTCTTCATGCTGCTGCTCTTTGGGAAAGGCCTGGGGGAACCCCTGTGAGACTTGTCCTCCTGTAAACAGCAGTAAGGAACTGTTTTTAAACTATGCTAATTTTAAAAGGTGCAAAGATGAAAAGTACTACCAATATGTATAAAGTTATCAAAAAGATCTTGCAAATTTCCTTCATTAGGTTGTGTTATTACATCCTTATTTACTGGAGGAAGTTTTCGCCCTGTTCTAAGAGGTCATACATAAGCTCTGGGCCAGAGAGTCAAGAGAGGTCTTTTGTGTTACTAGCTCTAAATCTGAGTTAGAATCTGTTTCTATGTCACTGGAGCGAATAGGAACCTTACCACTGCCTTCACTGTGACTGGGATAAAGTTCTCACTGGGTAGCCTCGAGCACATCATTTTCTGTGTTTTACTTTGCTCATATGCAAAAATGGAGATAACTGGTAAGGCATAGCTCATCATGTTTCAATTGCTCAGAGGTCAGATTCTAATTGGCCTTTAAGGCACCTTCTCTTAATGAAAGCAGCATCAAAAATGTAAGCACCTTCCCCATGGAGGGTAATCCAAGTGCAAGATTAGGCATGTACACAATGAATGGGAAGATTTAGCTGCCTCCCAAGGGTAATCCCAATCACTTAGGTACTTAGCAGGAAAATGTCTGTGGGTAACCAGTGTGAATTCTAAGGAAAGTGTTGTGTCTGGACTCCTGCTTTTCCTCAGAGTTTAGGTGAGGTGCTTCTGTCATGTCAGATTGCTCAGAGAGGAGATGTCTCTCTGAAGCAAACTACCCCAACTGCAGTAGAACTGAGTTCACCCCACATTCATTCTTGAACACTGGTGATGATGGTTTTTTGCCCAGTAGTCTAGAAGTAAAAGGGCTTGCCCAGGAAGACAGAAACCTAGCTTACCTCACCCAAAGAGACTAAAACATACATTTCAGCTCCCAAAAAGTCCCTAACCACCAGATATAAGGCTAAGGTGTGCAGTGGCCCCTCTGAATAGCCAAGCATGCAAGAATGATGAAAACCGAAGAATTACTAGTAAAAGAGAGCCTTCATCGACAGTTTAGCATAGTCATTCTCACCCCAAGAGCTGTGAGATTCTTTTAAGGGTGCCATGGGGTGCTGTGTAATATTAGCATTGTAGATGCAAACACCTACAAATGGTTCACAAGATATACCCAGAGATTCATAGCTTCATAGTTTCTAGGGTCGGAAGAGACCTGAGCAGATCATCTAGTCGGACCCCCTGCCATGGCAGGAAAGAGTACTGGGGTCAAATGACCCCAGCAAGATGTTCATCCAACCTCCTCTTAAACACCCCCAGGGTAGGAGCCTGCACCACTTCTCTTGGAAGCTGGTTCCAGACCCTAGCCACCCTGACCGTGAAGTAGCGCCTCCTGATATCTAACCTAAACCTACCCTCTGCCAGCTTGTGACCGTTATTCCTGGTCACTCCTGGCGGTGCTCGGGAGAACAGTGACTCCCCCAATACTTGCTGGTCCCCCCTGACTACTTTATAACAGGCCACAAGATCCCCCCTCAGCCTTCTCTTTTGGAGGCTGAACAGGTTCAGGTCCCGCAGCCTGTCCTCATAGGGCCTGCCCTGCTGTCCCCTGATCATACGAGTGGCCCTCCTCTGGACCCTCTCCATGCTGTCGACATCCCTCTTCAAGTGTGGCGCCCAGAACTGGACGCAATACTCCAGCTGCGGCCTGACCAGTGCTGCATAGAGGGGGAGGATCACCTCCTTGGACCTGCTCGAGATGCATCTGTGGATGCATGCCAAGGTGTGGTTGGCCTTCCTGACTGCCTCCCCACACTGCCGGCCCATGTTCATCTTGGAGTCAGTGATGACTCCCAGATCCCTTTCCACCTCCGTGCTGACAAGAGGGGAGTTCCCCAACCTGTAGGTATGGTGCTGGTTGTTCCTCCCGAAGTGCATCACCTTGCACTTGTCTGTGTTGAAGCCCATCCTGTTCTCGTCCGCCCACCCTTGTAACCTGTCTAGGTCTGATTGTAGCCTGTTGCATCCTTCCAGTGTGCCCACATCCCCCCACATCTTAGTGTCATCAGCAAATTTGAATAGGGTGCTTTTTACCCCCTCATCCAAATCGCTGATGAAGATGTTGAACAGTGCGGGCCCGAGGATCGAGCCCTGCGGAACCCCACTGCCCATGTCCTTCCAGGCTGAGAAGGACCCTTCCACTACCACCAGCCAGTTGGCGACCCATTTGACTGTGTGGGTGTCTACACCACAGCCCCCCAGTTTCTTAATGAGAACAGGGTGAGAGACAGTGTCAAAAGCCTTCCGGAAGTCTAGGAAGACTATATCCACTGCTACCCCTGCACCTAATGATCTGGTGCTCTGATCGTAAAAGGCCACCAGGTTGGTCTGACGGGACCTGCCACTGATGAACCCATGTTGGTTGCCCCTAAGCATGCAGTCCCCTGCTGGCCCCTCCTGGATGTGTGCCAGCATAATTTTCTCGAACAGCTTGCCTAGGATCGAGGTGACACTAACCGGCCTATAGTTTCCCGGGTCCTCCTTCCTGCCTTTTTTGAAGATGGGGACCACATTGGCCTTCTTCCAGTCCTCCGGTACCTCACCAGAGCACCACGAGCACTCGTAAAGTTGTGCCAGGGGACTTGCAATGACCTCGGGCAGTTCCTTTAGAACTCTAGGGTGGAGATCATCCGGGCCGGCTGACTTGAATACGTCCAACCCCTCCAGAAGCTCCCTAACTAAATCCTCACTAACCCGTGGCCCAGGTGTGGCTCTCCCTGGGGCCCGAGGGGGGCCCAGCAGGGAGGTGGCTGTTCTGGTCCCTACTTAGGAAGACGGAGGCAAAGAAATCGTTAAGCGTTATCTTTGCCGTCTGGTGAGACGACCAAGTTCCCCACAGCGTCCTGCAAGGGCCCCACATTACCCGGGACTTTCTTTTTACCCCGTACGTATTTAAAAAAGGACTTCTTATTGTCCTTAATCTGGGAAGCTAGCCCCAGTTCCCTCTCTGCCTTGGCCTTCCTAACTACCCCCCTACATCCCCGAGCAACTACAGAATAGCCCTCCCTGGTGATGACCCCTTCCTTCCGTTGGGTGTAAGCCTCCTTTTTAGCAAGGAGACATTCCTGGATGCTTTTGGTGAGCCACGGAGGCTTGTGTGCTCTCCTGCTCCCTTTGATCCTCATTGGGATTACCTTCCTTTGGGCTTGGAGGATCGTCTCCTTAAGGAGCGACCACTCTCCTTGGACACCTCGCTCCCTTCCCCTCTGGGACCTCAGCACTTCTCCAACTATCCTCCTTAGCTCATTGAAGTCTGCCCTCCTAAAATCTAGGGCCACTGCCTTACTGCATGCCTTTGCCACCTTGCGCTGGATCGTGAATTCCAGCAGGCGATGATCTCTGTCGCCCAGGTGGTCGAGCACCTGCAGCCCCCTCACCAGGTCATCACCTGTGGCCAGCACTAGGTCCAACAAAGCGTCCCCCCTGGTGGGGCTGTGCACCTCCTGGGTTAGATGGAGGTCCTGCACTCTGGCCAAGAACCTATATGAGCGGTCAGACCTGGCTGACTGCTCTTCCCAGCAGGTGTCCGGGAAGTTCAGGTCCCCCATGACTATCACATCCTTAGCCTTCACTACCTCTGTGAGCTGACCCAAGAATTCCTGGTCAAGCTCTTCTTGGACCTGCTCCCACCATTAAGTCCCTTTCCCCTCGACTGCCCTGTACTCTAACCCAAAGCACTTCAGAGTGCCCCTCCCCTGACTCCTTGCTAATTGACAAGGATGTGTATTCCTCCTTAATATAGAGTGCCTTGCCCTCACCTCTCTTTCCTATCCTGTCCCTCCTGTACGGCCTATAGCCCTTGACATTGACCGCCGAATCATGCGTTTCATCCCACCACGTTTCTGTAATCCCCGCTATGTCCGGGCTGGTGTCAGCCAGCAGGAGGGTGAGTTCCTCCTGCTTGTTGCCCATACTACGAGCGTTTGTGTAGAGGCATTTGAGGCCTCCTGTGGGTGTGTGTACTGACCCCCTAGTCCCAGCGTTACCCTGGCCCCTCCCTCTTACCTGTTTGATTGTTTCGCTCGTCAGTCTGGGCTGGGCTGTAGTTGTGGGTGCTGTTTGGTCTGGCAGTCTGATGTTTCCTCTGCCCTCATCTTCCCCTTCCCCTAACAAGCCTAGTTTAAAGCCCGCTGGAGGAGGTCCGCCAACCTAGAAGAGAACACACACTTACCTTTAGGGGAAAGGTGGAGCCTGTCCCATCCCAGCATGTCTCTCATCGTGATGTGCCGGTCGTGGCTGAGGAAGCCAAAGCCCTCCTCGAAGCACCATTCCTGTAGCCGCCAGTTGGTCTCCGCGATGCACGTTTCATGCCATCTGCCTCGTCCACTCACTGGCAGGATAGAAGAGAAAACCACCTGTGCGCCCATCTCCTTCAGCATGCACCCCAGAGCGTGGTAGTCCTCCATCAGGCGATCAGGGCTGGCTGCATCGTTAGTACCCACATGGACTAGGACCATAGGGTAATAATCGGTGGGCTGGATTACGGTCTGGAGCATCCCTTTCACATCCTGAATCCTCGCTCCAGGTAGGCAGTATACCTCACGTGCCGAGGGGTCCCGGTGACAGATAGGGCCCTCCGTACCTCTCAGGATGGAGTCACCAATGACGATCACGCGACGCTTCTTCCTCCTGGCTTTCTTGCCTCCTTCAGCTTGCATGGCACGCGGTGTGTGTGGAGTTGCCTCCTCCCCGGTTTCGTCCTCTCCGTCTTTCTCCTCCAGGGCTGCCAGAGCTTTGTACCTGTTCTCCAGCCGGACTGTAGGAACTGGTGCTGCCGTGTCTCGAGCAGCCCTGGCACAGGAGGTCACCGTCTGCCACTTAGCAGTGGAGGGCTTATCTTGAGGTGCATCCTCCTTGGTTGTACAACCCTGCAGGGAAAGAAAATAGCTGTCAATTTCTTCCTCTGCCTCCCTGATTCCCCTCAGCCTGCTAACCTCCTCCTGGAGCTCCCTCACCTGCGCCTCCAGGGCCCTAAGGCGGGCACCTGCAGGACAGGTGTGGGGGTCCCCAGTCTCTACCCCCCCAGGCCTTGCTGGGCAGCTCCCGCAGGCCAGGGGGTTGGGGGACGCCAGCCCCCCCACAGGCTCCATCCGGGTGGAGGCCTCAGACAAGCCCTGGGAAGGCCGCGCCCCCCGGGCAGGGGCCCTGGCAGCACTCCATGTCAACACCATCATAGGAGTTCTTAGCTGAGTTTGGGTCCTCTGGCCCACACTAACAGGAGTTGGTTTCTCGGCCCCTCCTGCTCCCCCTCCGGCACAAACGCCGGCACAAACACCGGCGCGCTTTTACAGACCGCGCCTGTTTGCGCGCTCTGTTCGCGCAGCTCAGGAGCGCGGCTCCCTACCGGCTCAGCTAAGAGGGATCCAGGGGGCTTCCCCTCCGGATCCGGCTCAGCTGCGTCGGCCCCTCTGCCCCACTTACCTTAGGGGGATCAGCTGCTGCTGCCCCCGCTGCTGCTCTGCTCACCTCTGCTGCTCTCGCCTCCGCTCTGGGTCAGGTAAGGGGGCACACGTGTGTGCAAGACACACGTGTGCCTGTGTCCTTACTCTCCCCGCTGCTCCTAGCTCCCGAGATTTCCAATAAGAATCCATAGTGTCAAAAAAATTCTGACCTGATGTGGTCTTTCTGAGTTCTTTGCAAGAGAGGAGTTCACATATTATTTTTCTATAGTCAAAAGATGAGTGAATGCGAAGAGCTAGTATTTACTGAGGGGTCTAAAAGGTTGCTTAGAGTCTAAGGAGATCGAGAAGCACTAGCCTAGTGGTTTTGAAACTCAAGTAGGAGGGTAGAGTTTTGGGTTTTGCCCCCTGCTGGCAGGGCTATTTCTGTTTTTAAACTGCTGACTCTAACGTTAAATGCATAAAAAGTCCAGGGAGTCAAAAAGGAGGAGTGTTAATCTTTATATGTCTCACATCGCCTCCTGAGCAAGCCTGGAACTTCTGGCAAGAAACAAGCTCCATTTACTCGCTCCTACCCCACAATCCCAGAAGTTTGTCAATGAAGATGACTTAGTGGGGACCTGAGCTCCCACCTGCACACCCACTTCTTATACATGTGGAACACCATAAGCCTGACATCAGGGGAGAGACTGCCTGATGTTAGGCTAACAGTGCCTGAGGAATTTAAAAAGTGGTCATGCAGCTGGGAGTCCCTGCTGCCCACTGTGTTTTAAAGGTGCAGAGTACTGTGAGCCTTTCACAGGGCCATGCACACCTTTCAAAAGTGTATGTGCAACAGGGCACCATGAGCCTAGCACTGGGGAGAGGTATACAGTACACCCTGATCTACCTCCAGGGATTGGGTAGGGGAGGAAGCAATGAGGGCCAGGACTCAGTGTTGCCCCAACCTGATCCCACTGATCAGGCAGAGGGTCCAGGACTGTCCCATGCCCAGTCGTGATGCTCAGCTGAGCATTAGGATCCACCAGGGCAGCCATGCTGTACATTCAGTTTAAGGTGTGATACAAACTAGCCCCAAAGATGTTGCTTGTTTGATATAGTATCACACCACAACTTGGTTTTAATGTGTATCACGTTACAATTTATGATGTAATTTATACACCAGTCATGCCATAAATGTAATGTTTGCCAGGGGGTTGGAAAAACAGTGTGACAAGAATGCCAAGCAGTTTTGTTTTCTGGGTTACAATACTATAAATTCTGATTTTACCAAAAATTTAGTAATGAGTCTTGAGGTAGTATCTAAATGACCCAAGCAGGGTGGGAGCCCCTTTAAAAAGGCACTATACACAGAAAGTACAGTCCCTGTCTAGAGTATCTTACAGCTTACTGCTGATGAAGGCTTCATTTATACATGTTTTCCTTCTTATTTTAGGTCCCCATCCTGCAAAGTCTTGGGGTCTTTCTTAATTTTACATTGTGCATAATTCAGTGAGGTCAATTGGATTTGCTTCTAGTAGTACTTGTAGGTCAAGGCTTTGCCTTATAAAATCAAATCAAGCAACAAGTGAAAATGCCAATGAAATGATAATTCATAAAATACATTTTTACACTAGTGTTTTATTTCTTATATAATTAAAATTCCCTTTTTTTTTTTTTTTTTAGCCGAATACAATACTCTGTGTCCAGGGGGTGAAGGATTTAGACCAAATCCCATCACTATTATTTTAGAAGGTGAGTTTAATCAGAAAAATGACTATTAACAACTGCAACTAGATAAAAGGCCACGTTTTCAAAAGTCCGTGTAATACATGGATTCTGAGGGAAGACTTCACATTTATTGTACCAAAAAGCCCTAGATTAACACAAGTAGTACCACAGAGGATGGTTCAAGATGATGACTGTACAGCAGATTCCCAATAAAAAATACTCAGAACCCCATCTGGGTGGGTGAACATAAGCTTTTGGGAATGAAAGAAAGGGCTCATACATGTCCATGTTATTCTTTGTTAAGGCCCTTGAAAGTTTGTCCCCTTGAAAAGTACAGTAAAGCCTAAAAAACCCTACAGTTTACCAGTGAAAAGTTAACATCAGTGGAAACTTGCCACTGGCATTCTGAATCCAATGTATTTTTGAGCGGTTTAAAATGAAGGCACGAAAAATTAGAGGCCAGGTTTGCATGGATAGCAATAGAATTTGAACTCCATTATGTTCAACATGCTGAAAATGTGTTCCATAAAAGCTAGCTATATGGAATTATAGCATTTCATCTTCCATTTTATATTGAAGTACACGTGTAAGAGCAAAAATGCATGTGATGTTAATAGCTACTAGTCAGTCATATTTCAGTGGAGTGCTTCAGGTTCCTTGTTTCTTTATATATCACAGTGAGAATATGGTGCTTTCTCTTTGCAGACATCGATGAATGTCAGGAGTTGCCTGGTCTTTGCCAAGGTGGAAACTGTATCAATACCTTTGGCAGTTTCCAGTGTGAATGTCCACAAGGCTACTACCTCAGTGAAGAGACACGCATCTGTGAAGGTGAAATTCTTTAATAACTACTCTCCTCCCCGGACATGCACAAATATACCAACACTTTAGCCTTCCACCATGGTTATTTTTCCCCAGCTGTAGAAAATATGATGTTTAGTGGCAGATTGTGGACAAAAAAGTAGTGGTGGTTTCAAATGGTGAGGTATAATAAAAAGAGTACCTTAATTAGAATCCCATGTAATTCATATTAGGAAAGGACTTCAAGGATTTGCTAATTCTTCTCTGTTGCACATGGTGTAATGATAACTTCATAGATTTTGTGATACCCCAGTATTAATGACTCTGCTCTTGTTTGTAAATACAAGCAAATAATGTATGTACAGTAAAAGCTGCCTTAACTGGCACCTTACAAGCCAGCATGCTCTATTGACCGGCATGCCGGCTTATAAGGTAAAAGCGAAACCGGAAGTGCCCACCGTGACACTTTTGGTTTCACTGAGCCCCCGTGGCCCAGAGCAAAGCAGCCTGCGCTGCCAAGCCCCCACAGCCCAGGGCATAGCAGGCTGCGCAGGGCCTGCCTCCCTGTCTCTCAGGGCTTGCAGGAGGGTCGGTGATGCGGTGGGAGGGGTGGCAGTGCCCCAGATGCAGTGGGAGAAGTGGGAGCCCGAACAGGCAAAGACACCTGTTCAGGCCTCTCAATTAACCAGCATATTTTGTTATCCAGCATGTCCTATGGGTTCCAGATAACAAAGCTTTTGCTTTAGTACTGACTCTGGGCTACAGGCCTATGCCAAGGAAGATATGTGAAACCTACAAGGTTCATCTTTTAGAGCGTGTACTTCCATTGAGAAGGAATGTTTTCAGGCTTCCTATGAGAAACATGGCCCGAACTAGAAAATTCCTGAGAGCACAACTCTACCTCCATTTAGATCCTTGTGTTCCCTGGCTTCCTTTTGACCTTAGATGCACAAGACATAAAAAGTGTGCTTTAGTGGGTTCATTTAACCCTGCCAAGTCATATTAGACATATTGTGTGTTTCCCAAAACCAGCTTCTGTAAGGAGCTTGTCAGGCCCTCTAAGCCTCATTAGATGTCAGAGGATCTCACAGTCTATTACCCAACTTCAGGTGGATTACCTTAGGAATTCAACCTTCATAGGCCTTAAGGAATTGTTTCTGGATCCCTTAACCCCTAGGATGCTTAACTATCTTCCCTCTTTGAGCATGATTAGTCAAAATAGTATTGGTAGCTTCTAGCCCAACTAATTTATTTTTCTTTCTTAGGAACAAAGCCTTAACTAAGGCTTGCAAAGGGCTGGGATACCTCCAGCAAGTGTCCCATGATTCTCTGCTCAATTTTCTCAACTCCATGCTTCCCTGCTTCTTTATCTTACTCCATCTCCCATTCTGCTGGCATCCTCCATGTCCATCTTCTACAGTGTCTTCTGTTCTGCTATTTTAATCTCCTCCAGGCTCCTTGTTTCCTGAAGTTGCATATTTGCATCTTCTTTGAACTCCATTAAATTTGTAGGATGTAGACAATGGTCTACATGGTCAGTCAGAAAAATGGAAGTAGATGGGGTCTGATAAGGTCAGCATAGTGAGGAATATTAAGTCTAATATTCTCTTAGTTTTCTTGCTTCGCATTCTAAATTCAGGATCTAGCAAAAAAAAAAGTCTTAGAAAAATAATCACTACCCTACTTACAAATATGGCTTGCTTAATAGTTCGAGTAATTTCAGTTTTGATGGAGGGAAAAAAAAAGCTTTATAGAGATTGATATACCTATTGAGACCTTTTTCTTCATGGAAGAGTGCTAGAGACAGAATTTTATTTTGACATTAAATCATAAGTCATCAGTCATTTTGATGAGCTGCTTTAAATAATTTGAAACCATTCATGTCAATTCAATTCATTTCCTATTTATTAGGAATAAATGTCTGTCCTAGTTTAAGACTAAGATCTTGGACACACGTTACTTTTGTAGCACTGTATACAGCCTTGCATCCCTGCAGAACCAAATGTCACCACTATCAGGCTGTTTGTCATGCTACAAAGATGGCATGCCCATCACTAAAACAGAGGATCCACTACAAAAACTTTCCTATTTCAAAATTCTAGAGTTACTAATCTGTTAGAAAGTATACTTCCACTTATTTAATTGGGCTTGGTCCTCATCAGTTTGTGAATTACACCTTTTTGCTTGATCTCTCTAGATATCGATGAGTGTGTTGCACATCCCGGTGTCTGTGGTCCTGGCACCTGCTACAACACCTTGGGGAACTACACCTGCATTTGTCCTCCTGAATATATGCAGGTCAATGGGGGGCATAACTGCATGGGTATGTGAAACTTCACATTTATCTGGTATATTGTACTAAGCAAATCTGTGTTGGAATTCATCTGGTTGCTTAAAATATTCCCTACAGCAAGACTGACTTTGAAATTTTAGAAGTTGTGGCCTCTTTTAAGTGTCTTATCAGAACATTAAGTTGCAGCCCTGCTGCTTTAAAGCTCTTCACATCATATCGCTTTTTTCTTACTGCTTACTGCAAAACAACTGTGCCGTGCAGCCAGAAAAGAGATCCATATGGCTGATATGAAATGAGTACAATTCATGAGTACAATACTACTGAGTACAACTTTTTAAATGAAAATCAGAAAGAGCTTTTCATTTTACAAGTCATCTTTTATACTTATATGTGGCTTCCAGGTGGAGAGTTTGCCAGAAAAATGGGTCTGAACAATTTGTACATTTCGCTTTTAGTTTCCTGGAAATGTTTTTGTCTTGTCAGGCGTCCATGCCTGAATAGAAATAAACATGTGTCAATGGAGCAAATATATTCAGCCATTCTAATATGAAGACAAAACATGATAAAGTCTTTATTGTTACTTTTTAAATGTGCTGCACATGCACAGTCTGAGAGTCAGAATAAATAAATCTCAGTGGTGGGGTCTGTAGCTGAAGGGACTTGATTTTCATTTGACTTACCTTGTTGGTTATTTAGTAAGTCTGAGTGTTTTCCCACATGTAGACATGCGGAAGAGTTTTTGCTATAGAAGTTACAATGGAACCACCTGTGAGAATGAACTGCCCTTCAATGTGACCAAGAGGATGTGCTGCTGCACATACAATGTTGGCAAAGCCTGGAACAAACCTTGTGAGCCATGTCCAACACCAGGAACAGGTAAAACCTATGCAGAAAATTCAGTTACAGGCATCTACTTCTTTTCCAATGACAGTAAGTTTCAGTCAAGATCATACCTTTGCTGTTATCCAAAAGGAAAGAAGAGTGACAATATTGCTCTTAACTAACATTTTTATGTGAAACAATTTTATCCAGTAGATACAGAAAGGAGTATGTTGGGTTTGTTTTATTAACTGTGAATGGGCTGTATTTTTAGTAATTGCCAAGGCCGCAAGAGGCCTGTGGAGACGCTTGTGTATGCATAAATGAAAATAGTTATTGAAATTTAGGTGCAGTTTTCTAACAAACTGGGTACATCTACACTAGATGCTACTACGCAGTGATTACTATGCATTTATTTGGTACTTGCTTATACAAGTACTGCCGAGATGCTTGTAGCCCAGTATTAGGCTACTGGACAGCAATGTCACTTAAAAGGCATCCAGTGATGTTACTGCTCAGTAACGCCAGGTACTGCCCATTTATTTAGTACTTGTTTAGGCAAGTACTTGTATAAGCCAGTACTAAATAAATGCACAGTAACTGGAGTTACTGCTCAGTAGCGCCACTGAACACCTTTAAGTGACGCTACTGTGCAATAGCCTAATACTACTGCACAGTAGCATTTTGGCACCGTTTTTGCTACACAACTTTACTGCACAGTAGTATCAGGCTACTGCTCAGTCAGCATCTTGTGTAGACATGTCCACTGCCAAAGGATAAACCCTGAGCAAGCCACTTTTTATGCTGCTGTATAGA